>NW_028227274.1:8647500-9140000 GCF_978045245.1 Mus caroli | reverse complement strand
GTCCTGTCCTGTTCTGCTATGTTCTCAGCCCCAGGTTTCAAAGCTCACAAACAACTCTTTGGGCTATTTGACATAGATTACATGAATCACAGGTCTCAGGTTTTATTTTCTTTCACTAAGAAGGATCAAAGAATCCACACTTTGGTCTTCCTTCTTGAGTTTCATGTGTTCTGCTAATTGTATCTTGGGTATTCTGAGTTTCTGGGCTAATATCCACTTATCAGTGAGTGTATATCATGTGTGTTCTTTTGTGATTGGGTTACCTCACTCAGGATGACATCATCCAGATCCATCCATTTGTCTAAGAATTTCATAAATTCACTGTTTTTAATAGCTGAGTAGTACTCCATTGTGTAAATGTGACACATTTTCTGTATCCATTCCTCTGTTGAGGGACATCTGGGTTCTTTCCAGCTTCTGACTATTATAAATAAGGCTGCTACAAACATAGTGGAACATGTGTCCTTATTACAAGTTGGAGCATCTTCTGGGTATATGTCCAGGAGTGGTATAGCTGGGTCCTCAGGTAGTATTTTGTCCAGTTTTCTGAGGAACTGCCAAACTGATTTCCAGAGTGGTTGTACCAGCTTGCAATCCTACCAGCAATGGAGGAGTGTTCCTCTTTCTCCACATCCTTGCCAGCATCTGCTGTCACCTGAGTTTTTGACCTTAGCCATTCTGACTGCTGTGAAGTAGAATCTCAGGGTTGTTTTGATTTGTATTTCTCTGATGATTAAGGATGTTGAACATTTTTGTAGGTGCTTCTCAACCATTTGGTATTCCTCAGTTGAGAATTCTTTGTTTAGCTCTGTACCCCATTTTAAATAGGGTTATTTGGTTTTCTGGAGTTCAACTTCTTGAGTTCTTTATATATATTGGATATTACCCCCCTATCGGATTTAGGATTGGTAAAGATCTTTTCTCAATCTGTTGGTTGCCTTTTTGTCTTGCTGACAGTGTCCTTTGCCTTACAAAAGTTTTGCAATTTTATGAGGTCCCATTTGTTGATTCTTGATCTTACAGCACAAGCCATTGATGTTCTGTTCAGGAATTTTTCCCCTGTGCCATATCTTCGAGGCTCTTCCCCCCTTTCATAAGTTTCAGTGTCTCTGGTTTTATGTAGAGTTCCTTGATCCACTTAGACTTGAGCTTTGTTCAAGGAGATAAGAATGGATCAATCCGCATTCTTCTACATGATAACTGCCAGTTGAGCCAGCACCATTTGTTAAAAATGCTGTCTTTTTTTCCACTGGATGGTTTTAGCTCCTTTATCAAAGATCAAATGACCATCGGTATATGGGTTCATTTCTGAGTCTTCAATTCTTTTCCATTGATCTACCTGTCTGCCGCTGTACCAGTACCATGCTGTTTTTTATCACATTTGCTCTGTAGAACAGCTTGAGGTCAGGGATGGTGATTCCCCCAGAGGTTCTTTTATTGTTGAGAATAGTTTTGCTATCCTAGGTTTTTTGTTATTACACACACACACACACACACACACACACACACACACAGAGAGAGGCTTCTTCCTGTCTGTGCTGGAGCCCTGAGCAAACCTTGGGCCCAATCTCTGTAGTCAGTCCTACAACACCCAGAGGAAGCTCCACTCCCAGGTGCTCTAACAGGCTCTGGATCCCAGGTTCCCAGAGGCTTGGTCACACCAGAATCTCAGGATCTGAGAGGCAGCTTTACTCCCAGGAACACTGACACACCCAGGATCTCAGGATCACAGGTTTCCCAAATAACAGGATCACAGAGATAGCTGGACTCTGAGGAGTTCTGACATACTCAGGATCACAGAAAGGACAGACTCCAGTCAGATATAGCAAGGGCAGATAGGACTAGCAAGAACCAGATGGCGGGAGGCAAGTGTAAGAACATAAGCAACAGAAACCAAGGTTACTTGGCATCATCAGAACCTAATTCTCCCAACATAGCAAGTCCTGGATACACCAGCACACCAGAAAAGCAGGATTCAGATCTAAAATCACTTCCCATAACAATGATAGAGGACTTAAGAAGGACTTAACTCCCTTAAAGAAATACAGGAGAACACAGGTAAACAGCTAGAAGCCCTTAAAGAAGAAACACAAAAATCCCTTAAAGAATTACAAGAAAACACAATCAAATAGGAGAAGGAAATGAACAAAACCATCCAAGACCTAAAACTAGAAATAGAAACCATAAAGAAATCACAGAAGGAGACAGCCCTGGAGTTAGAAAACCTAGGAAATACAGAATACAAGAGATAGAAGAGAGAATCTCAGGTGCAGAAGATACCATAGAAAACATGGACACAGCAGTCAAAGAAAATGCAAAAGGCAAAAAACTCCTAACCCAAAACATCCAGGAAATCCAGGACACAATGAGAAGACCAAACCTAAGGATAATAGGTATAGAAGAGTGAAGATTCCCAACTTAAAGGGCCAGTAAATATCTTCAACAAAATTATAGAAGAAAACATCCCTAACCTAAAGAAAGAGATGCCCATGAACATACAAGACGCCTACAGAACACCAAATAGAGTGGACCAGAAAAGAAATTCCTCCCATCACATAATAATCAAAACACCAAATTCACTAAACAAAGAAAGAATATTAAAAGCAGTAAGGGAAAAAGATCAAGTAACATATACAGGCAGACCTATCAGAATTACACCAGACTTCTTACCAGAGACTATGAAAGCTAGAAGATCCTGGGTAGATGTCATACAGACTCTAAGAGAACACAAATGCGAGTCCAAGCTACTATACCCAGCAAAGCTCTCAATTACCATAGATGGAGAAACCAAGATATTCCATGACAAAACCAAATTTGCACAATATCTTTCCACAAATCCAGCCCTACAAAGGATAATAGATGGAAAACACCAACACAAAGAGGGAAACTATACCCTAAAGAAGGTAAGAAAGTAATTTTTCAAAAAACCTAAAAGAAGATTACCACACAAACATAATTCCACCTCTGACACCAAAAATAACAGGGAATAATAATCACTTTTCCTTAATATCTCTTAACATCAATGGACTCAACTCCCCAATAAAAAGACATAGACTGAGCCGGGTGGTGGTGGCGCATGCCTTTAATCCCAACACTTGGGAGGCAGAGGCAGGTGGATTTCTGAGTTCGAGGCCAGCCTGGTCTACAAAGTAAGTTCCAGAACAGCCAGGTCTATACAGAGAAACTCTGTCTCAAAAAAAATAAACAAACAAACAAACAAAAAAAGACATAGACTAACAAACAGGACCCAGCATTTTGCTGCATACAGGTACATACGTACCTCAGTGACAAAGACAGGCACAATCTCAGAGTAAAAGGTTGAAAAACAATTTTCTAAGCAAATGGTTCCAAGAAACAAGCTGCAGTAGCCATTCTAACACTGAACAAAATTGACTCAATAGAAACAGATATATAAAAAGAGTGTGCACTGCTCATTCAGGGGACTTGGGTTTGATTTTCAGAACTCACACAGTGGCAAAAAAAAAAGTTGGAGTCTTAGATACACTTAGCACTTAAAATGAGCAGAATGCATAGAAACACTTATCTAGGACTAATTGGCTATTCTGGGTCTTTTCCATATCAAATTGAGTATTTTCTTTCTATTTATATGAAGAATGAGGCGAGAATGTTGATTTTTTTACTGAATCAGTAAATTGTTTTGGCAGGAAGGTCTTTTTTCACAATGTTAATTCTACTAAGCTGTATGCTTGGGAGGTCTTCAAATTCTAGAATGTTCCTTAATCTCTTTCTTCACACATTTATAGTTTTCATTGTAGAGGTTTTTTTTTTAATCTCTTTTGTTATGTATATT
Source organism: Mus caroli (assembly GCF_978045245.1). Classification (NCBI taxonomy): domain Eukaryota; kingdom Metazoa; phylum Chordata; class Mammalia; order Rodentia; family Muridae; genus Mus; species Mus caroli. The sequence continues at coordinate 9,136,189 of NW_028227274.1, read as the reverse complement.
CTGAATATCTTATTTTAATTGAGAAACTGGGAAGAGGAGCCTGTCCATGATCTCTTTCTCAGCATGCTTGTTACTCATATGTATTAAGACTGGTAAGTTTTGTAAGTCAATTATGTATCTTAACACTTTGCTGAAATTATTGAAATTTCTACAATTTTTCTAGTCAAATTTTGGGAACATTGAATATAAGATAATATAATCTTCAATTGAAAAGAAAAACCCATCTCTTTCAAAGTAAAACATCTGAGACCCAGCACCAGTGGTTGCTACCTCAGAGGGGAAGCAGGAGACAAAGGAACAGCATACCTGAGAGAGAACACGGACAGGGCCTTCTGCGGAGAGGCTTGCTCTAAGCTGGAGAGGAGAGTAGTTAAGAGTAAGCTTGGGTGTGGGGGAGGAGACTCTTCAGAGAGCAGCCTTTGGAGGATTATCTCTGAGAAAAAAATTTTCCCTGAGCAGTTTCTAGGTCACTTCCCCAAAGGAAAGAAATATGACCTTTTTGGGGTGACCAGAATTTTCACACCATGTGATTTAGTTGAAGACAGAGTACGTGACAGAGAGCATGGAGGAGCCAGGTAGTGGTTAGGACCATAAATCAGGAGCTGCTGTTAGCAGCACTGACAGCTTCCTAACTCTGTTCCAGAGAGAGCTGCCAGGAGGTGGGGCCAGAGCTCTGCAGGCTATGGGATGGGTCTGGCCTTTTAAAGGGACCACTGTCTTTTAGGGGCAGGCCTGTGTTCTTACAAGAATCAGAAGAGGGTCAATGGTATGTATAAACTCAGCTGTTCTGGCCAGGGTGTGTCCTTGCCTGTCATTGTCTCTGCCTAGATCCTGCATGGTAGACCTTGGGTCTTACAGGATGATCTGCTGGAGGGCTAGGCTCTCCACCATAATTGCTGTAGTTATTTGAGGTTGGGCTGCCCTGCCTATAGACCTTGCTATCCCTAGAATTAAAGGGGACTGCAGCTTTAGGACAGTGACTTGTATGTTAGTTATCTACATAGATATACTTTTGGTGACTAACGTCCATGCAGAGGAGGCCAGGTGATCCAGAGGCAGACACCAAATGAAAACAGGGGCTTTCTTCCAGCTTAGTTACCTTGAGAGCCAAGTTTTGGGGAATACTTTTTAAAGCAATATCTAAGTGCCAGGTACAGCTGGGGGAGGGCAACTCAAGAAGCCTTAGAGATTGAGTACCCAAGTGTGGGGGTGGAGTGGAGGAGAGCTGAAAGGCAGTTTGGGGAAGGGCAGTTTTGCTCAGACTTGCCTGAGGAGACTTAGCTTATAGTAAGCCAACTCCCCACCCCTTTGTGGGGAATTCACTATGGGAGGAAATTCCGCCTTGTCCTAAGGCAAAGAGCTTTTTATTCGGTAGCAAAGCTGAATTCTCCTCCTCAAGAGACTTCTCTCTCCTCATCCTCCATGGTCTTTGCCAGTTGTCTTGCTCAGGCAAGGCAGGGTTGCCTCTGTTGAGGCTAGCAGCTTCCTGGGTATCTCGTCTCAGCTCAGCTTGGGTTACTCCCTAGGTTTACACTGTCAGAGAGTAAGTGCTTTATTGAAAGAATTCAGTGGAGAAAACTGTACTTGTGTGTATGTGTGTGCTCATATATGTATAGATAGCACTTTATCTTGGATCTGCAAATAGTGACTATATTTGTGTGTGTGTGTGTGTGTATGTATGTATGTATGTATGTATTAGCATTCTGTCAAAACTCCACCCCGCAGTTAGCTGGCAATAGCCAGGTATGTTTCTCCCCACAGTTACCCAGTCAGGCTAGGTAGGCCTGACCCACGATAAAAGAGGCTGCTTGCCCCCTCCCCCTCTCTTGCTCTCTTGCTTCTTGTCCCCTTGATCCCCCTCTCTCCCCATTTCCTTCCCTCTCTCTATGTGGTCATGGCCAGCCTCTACTTCTCTACTCTCTCCCTCTCTCTGCCTTTCTCTGCCTCTACTACCCTCTTAACTCCCATCCCCATGCCCTGAATAAACTCTATACTATATTGTCATGTGGCTGGTCCCTCAAGGGAAGGGATGCCTCAGCATGGGCCTGCTGAGACATCCTTTTCCCCCTTACCACACCACACCCCCATAGAACATATCTTATACCTCTTTATCTTTTTATAAACACATCAGTATGTATATATGCATGTATGTGTGTGTAGCACTTTGCCTAGGACCCACACACAGTAACAGTATTAGTTATTTTGCTGTAAAAAGCAACTTAGGGAAGAAGTTTATTTGAGTGTATGGTTCCAGAGAACAAGCCCATAATGCCAGGGGAGACACAGAGCAGATAGCCAGAGCAGGAAGCTGAGGGATCACACAAAACAGAGTGAAGTGAGGTGAGGCTCTAAACTCTCAGAGCCTCTCCTGAGGGATGTACATCCTCCAGCAAAGCTATACCACCTCCTCAAATAGTACCACCAGTTTAGAGGGCAGTGTTGAAATTCTTGGAGGGATATTTGCCACTCAAACCACTGTAGGAAGCAAAGAGCAAATGCCACAGTTGTCCCTGTGACCGACCCTCTTACAGTAGGACCTCCCCAGGGACTGCCTTTAATTAATCGAGTAAATTGTCTTTAAGATAACTTTGGACAGGTGTGGAAGTGTCTCAGAAAACAGGGCCTGGGCCCATAGATCAGTTGTAGGATGCTCACTTATTGTGCACTAGGCCTTTGCTCCCAGCACTAATACCTAGTTAATGTCTTGATTGACTTTGAAATCTCTCAGGATTGCCATATCCAAGGCAAGCTGGGAATGGAGTCACCCAGGAGCCATCATTAGTTTGTTTCATTCAAGAAGTCACAGAACAGGCCATGTTGTTTGTCTCCAGCAGGCCTTCGTGGGGGGGGGGGGGGAACGGGACACGGGACATGCAGCTTCTCTCTTCCATTCAGAGAACAGCAGGAGCTGTCAAGTGGGGCCTTTCACCTGCCCGCTGTCTGTATTCACACCTCCCTCCTCCTGCCATGGTGGAGGAGTGCTTTTTCCCCTTTAGGTAGACACTAGTCCCCTGCCTTGGACCATCTTGATTTCATCTTCTCTCTCCCTCATAAACCTAGGGGTGTGTTTTTTAGTTATTTAACCTTCAGCTTCTCCACTTGATACAAATGCCCTGTCTTCTCTATTTAGATGCAAACTGATACAACCACTCTGGAAATCAGTCTGGCATTTCCTCAGAAAATTGGACATAGAACTACCTGAGGACCCAGCTATACCACTCCTGAGCATATACCCAGAAGATGCTCCAACATGTAGCAAGGACACATGCTATATTCATAACAGCCTTATTTATAATAGTCAGAAGCTGGAAAGAACCCAGATATCCTCCAACAGAGGAATGGATACAGAAAATGTGGCACATTTACACAATGGAGTACTAATCTGCTATTAAAAACAGTGAATTCATGGAATTCGTAGGCAAATGGATGGAACTAGAAAATATCATCCTGAGTGAGGTAACCCAATCACAAAAGAATACACATGGTATGCACTCACTTATAAGTGGATATTAGCCCCCAAATCTCAGGATACCCAATATACAATTCACAGACCACATGAAGCTCAAGAGGAAGGAAGACCAAAGTATGGGTGCTTTGGTCCTTCTTACAAGGGGAAACAAAATACCCATGGGAGGAGATACAGACACAAAGTGTGAAACAGAGACTGAAAGAAAGACCATCCAGAGAATACCCCACCCAGGGATCCATCCCATATAGAGTCACCAAACCCAGACACTATTGAGGATGCCAAGAAGTGTGTGCCGACAGCAGCCTGATATAGCTGTCTCCTGAGAGGCTCTGCTAAAGCCTGACAATATAGATGCGGATGCTCACAGCCAACCATTGGACTGAGCATGGGGTCCCCAGTGGAGAAGTTAGAGAAAGGACTGAAGGAGCTGAAGCGGTTTGCAGCCCCATAGGAAGAACAGCAATATCAACCAACTAGAGCTCCCAGGGACTAAACCACCAACCAAAGAGTACACATGGAGGGACCCATGGCTCCAGCTGCATATGTAGCAGAGGATGGCTGGGATGGGGGTTTCTGAAGGGGAAACCAGGAAAGGAGATAACATTTGAAATGTAAATAAAGGGGGCTGGAGAGATGGCTCAGTGGTTAAGAGCACTGACTGCTCTTCTGAAGGTCTTGAGTTCAAATCCCAGCAACCACATGGTGGCTCACAACCATCTGTAATGGGATCTGATGCCCCCTTCTGGTGTGTCTGAAGATAGCTACAGTGTACTTATAATAGTAAATAAATCTTAAAAAAAAAAGAAATGTAAATAAAAAAAATATCCAATAAAAGAATGAAAAGAAAACACACACAAGCTTTTCTTCACTACCTCTGTGTATGTTCCCCCTTTCCCCAATCTCCAGCATATCCATCAAGGAGACAAAGTTTGAGTTAGTTTAGCAGTAGAACAGGAGCGTTTGTTTGCATGTTTCAAAGAAGGGACGACATCCTGTGCTGCACATTGCATCACATTCTAGGGAAGACTTTTAAAGTAGGGGTTTAAAGTTGGGGCTACGACACATGGCTTCAAAGTCTGTTTCTCTGGGTGCAGTGTCTGCCGGTATTTCCCACTGTTGAGCTGACGGCTCTCTGGGGAGTTTCTGCAGGAAACAAGTGTACCATGTCCTTAGGGGCCATTCCAAGCTGTGGAGCCCTGTGGCCTAAGGCTGAGGGGCAGCACTGTTAAGCTCATATGTGAGTGTTGGCATCAGGAACCAGCTTTACAGTCACAGGTCACCTCCAAATCCAGCGACTTCAGTGGCATCACCCCCCAGGTGACCACGAAAGGACCCATGCATCTGTTGCCATGGCAACCGCCATACATTCCCAGTGTCCGCCTAGTCCACCTGCCCACTTTTACCTGCATGCAGCAGTGGGTGCAGTTATGTCACAGTCCAAATAAAAGGCAGAGCCCTCTGACCTCTCTCTTTCCTTCTTTGTTACCCCTCTCTGTCCTTTCCGCATCCCCAATAAACCTCTCTCCTGAGGAACTGTGCTGGCCTGGTGTGATCTGTCCAGACAAGCCATGATTCTAACACAACATTGGTGCTGAGACTCGGGGATGAGACTCCAGGATCACTAGTTCCAGGCGTGCTGGGGAATCCTGGCCACCGGGCGACCGCTGGCTGCCGCAACTTCTGCCATGTGGACAGTTACCCCTGGTTCCCCCTGCCACTGCTATGCGGATTGCTACAACCGTACACCACATGGATTTCAACTGTAGCTGCTGCTCCCCCAGCTGCCACTGCTGCCAGCCACAGCTGCTCCCTCCACTGCAGCAAGCTGTGTGGGGCCCCCACTGTGGATTTCTGCCACCACAGCTGCAAATCACTGCCACCTGCTGCTATGGGCCACACAGACTTCTACCATGTGAGCTGCTGCCAACTCGGTCCACCACATGGGCTAGCTTCTGCCACGTGGGTTAAGAACCTCATTTGGACAGGTCCACCACTTGCACAGTTCCACTTTTCCTGCTAAAATTCTCGCAGAAGCATTGCTAAGGTTTTCCCTCCAGTTGGTGGAGAGGGCCCCAGTATTTCAGAAAGGTGTGGCCAACCTCCTTGGGCTAAGGGGTTGGCATTTCAGGGCCATGGTCCCTATGACCAGCCTCGGAGCTGATGTACAAGATAGAACTTCGTCCCTTGAGTGACTTCCCTCCTGAAAGTGGTTTCTGACTTCCCACCCCCACCCCAGGCTCTTGCAGCTGTTCAGAAAACCCTAAGCTTAGGTAAAAATGCTTTCTGGTGAGTCTGGGACTTGTAGCCGGCCAACAGCCATGGAAAACTGGGTTTACCTGAAAGGGGGGCTAGAAATGAAAAAGGACAAGGTGTGAGAGAAGGATGAAGCCAAGACAAAGGTTCTGATTAAGGCTCAGAGTTTAATATTCAGCACTGCATTTATATAGGGAAAACCCACAGACCCATCCTTTGTTTCAGCTGGATTATGTTGCAAAGCCAGCTCAGCGGGCAGTCTGCTCCTCAAAGCTACTGTAGGAAATTGCAAATGTGGCCAGACCACTCCCCCTAGGTCGTAAAACCATTTGTGGCAAGCACTCTAGGTCTGTTTAGCCTGCTCAAGGCTGAGAGAAGGGCACAGGGACTCCCTGTAGCCCCTAGATATCTACCTGATGACCTGGACATCTAGCCTGGTTTGTATTCATTATTGAACTTTCTCGAGATGCTGGTATGAATAGTTCAATACCATCCCATCAAACAATGGACACATCGTCTTCAGTCGTGCCTCCAGGCTCCCCACTGAGATCGACTTGAGGGTATCAAAGCTAGTACACCTCTACACTAAGGTCTGGATTCAGTACCCATTGAACAATGACTCTAAATAGCCACTTAGTGGAACATTAGATCCTATTATATTATGGGATCTTCAGACTGCCCGTGGTCTGGTAAATGGAAAGAGGTCCTCTATGCCCAAATGCTTACCTATCTTCACTTCAACCCCACTCTCTGTTCTTCTTGTTTTCCAACCCAGTTTCTCCTAGCCATGAAACTTCCATAAGATGACAATAAAACCCAGCTAACGAACTGCCTCTTTCCCACCTCAGACCTGTCTCCATGCCTTGAAAAACCAAACCATCGCCTCAGTTTCTCCTTCTCACCAGACTACCCCAGAGCCTCCTTGCTCGACCTTTCTAGACCCCTCCCCTCCTCCTGTGCCAGCTGAAGGTTGTTCCAATCACCCTGCTTTGGCACCACCCTTCCCATCACCTGCTCTAAGGCCACAGTCAAACCTCCAAGTCCCACTCCCCCTGGGACACCTGACCCAGCATCGGTCCTTCCTTTAAGGGAAGTTTCTGTGAGAGATAGCCTTGTCAGAGTACATGTCCCTTTCTCGCTGAGTGAACTTTCTCAAATAGAAAGCAGACTGGGTTCCTATACCTCTAACTCCGTCACCTTCACTAAAGAGTTCCAGCACGTTACTCAATCTTAAAGCTTAACTTTCCCTAATGTACTTCTGAGCCTCATTAATAATTTACTTCCTGACACATGCAGGTGAGTTTGGGAGCAGGCAAGAACACCTGCAGATGAAACTCATCAAACAGATGGAACATAGACAATGGGATCTGAGGCAGTGCCTGACAAGATCCTTGGTGGAATTATAATTCCCTAGGTGGTATTTTAGCCAGGGATAGATTCTTAACTTGCCTCTTGACTAGTCTCTGTAGCCTTAAAACCAGTAAATTTTGAAAAACTCCAAGAGATCATCCAGGACAAACAAGAAAATCCATCTCAGTTTTTAGAACGCCTTACAAAGGCCTTGTTACAATACACTCGTCTGGACCTGAAAACCCAGCAGGTAAGCAACTTCTGATGACCTACTTTTTTATTTTAAACCAGAGCTACCCCAACATAAAAGCTAAACTTAGGTGGTTGGAGAAGGGGCCCCTAACTCCACAGGGAGAAGTTTTGGCACTGGCCTTTAAAGTGTACCATGAGAGAGGTGAAAAGACTCACAGACAAAAATACCACATGCTGGCAAAGGCTGTGTGACCAGCCCCAGACTCCTGGTCTTCTAAGACTCAGAGACCACCAGGCTCCTGATACAAATGTAGTCAACAAGGTCATTGGGCGAGGGCTTGCCCTAACCCCCTCAAGCCAAAGGGGCCATGCCCTACGTGCCATCAGGAGGGATATTGGGCTGTCGATTGCCCTCATGTTGCACAGGACAGAAGGACATCACTCCCAGGTAACCCTCCAGCTGATTTCCTAGGCTTGGCTATGGACAACTGAGGAGGCCCAAGCACCCCTGACCCTTCCCAAGCGCTCTGATCTGTTCACACACCTAAAATAGTGTTCGTGAAAGTCTTTAGTAGTGTTCTTGTCTTTGACTCAAGCTCATCTCACAGCTGCCTGCTTTCTAAGAGTCAGTCCTTGTCCTGGCTTCTAAGGACTGTGTCACTTTCCCAGTGACCTCTCCCTCACTCCACACACCTCCTCTTCTTTCCAGATGCCTTCTCTTCTACCCTGTCATGAGATGTTACCGTCTCTCAAGATTTGGGTCCACTCCTTCTGTGGTGGTTGCCCTTAGAGACAGTAAAAGAGAAAGTAGGGTTCCTGAATGCACTATGAGGGCACAGCAGGTAGGGTTCAGTGCTTGAACTATTGCTTCGTGTAGCATGGTGGGCTGTGGTTGAACTGTTGCTTCATGTTCCATGGTGGGCTGTGGATCTTTCTATAATGCAGCTGTCCTTTTTATGGTTGTTTGTAAACTGTGTAAATGAGGGCATTGCTCAATATTTGTCTCTTGGTGAGGCTGGGTTTTTAGAGCAGTGGTTTTGTGGTATGAGGTCATGGTTAGCTGTGATTGGCTGTGCTCAGTCACTCCATTCATAATTGCTCCATCACTCCACTTTCTCCTGTGGCACTGCTGTGAACTCACATGGCTTCAGCCATCCATCTGTCTCTAGCACAGTCTGCAGCTCTGGACTCAGAGAAGCTGGCATCATCTCGAGTGTCTTCTGAATGCTCTATAGACATTAGAATTAACATCATAACAAAGGATCCTCCAACCAAGAGGGCACAAGGATCTATTTCCCATTGTATTTCTTCTGTTTGGCTGATGTGTCACCCTTGTGGCACATTAGGTGTCAAAACATTTCTTGTTTGTTTTGGTTTGTTTTGTGTAGTGGGTTAGTCTGGTGCTGCTTGTATTCAAATGATAAATGCTAGATCTGATCCTCACTTATGCCCATGGATACCATGTAAACCTTGCTCCCTAATTTAACTGGTCAATAAAAGGCTAGAGCCTGTGATTGGGCAGTAAATAGAAGTAGGCGGGTTTTTCATAGAGAGGAGAAAGACGAAAGGAATCAGAGAGTAGAGGAGGCCAGCCATGAGAGGAGATGGACCGTGAGCACATGGCCACAAAAACAGCAAGTAACAAGGGACACATGGCTGGGATGTAAGTTAGAATAGCTCCAAACCTGTCCAACCCAGGCTTACAGCTGGTAAATAAAATACCTGGATTGTGTGTCTTTTATATGGGCTTGCTAGAATTTATAGTTCATTTTACAGTTCTGTTTTTGGAGACAGGGTTTCTTTGTGTAGTCTTGGTTGTTCTGGAACTTACTCTGTAGACAAGGTTGGCCTTGAACTCACAGAGATCTGCCTGCCCATGCCTTCCAAGTGTTGGGATTAAAGGCATGCACCCAAACTGTCTTTGCCTAAGAGTTTCCCTCTTCCTACACCCTCCAGGACCCAGGGAAGAGAAAGCTGTGAACGCTCTTACCCCACTCGCCCCCATATAGCTTGCTACAGAGAGACACACTCTCTAGAACATTGCTTTTAAAAGAATGAAATAGGATTTGTGGGCCAGGAGCCTGGCTCCTTGGAATCTTGAATCCTAACTTGGGCTCCCTGGCTTCTAACAAGTGTGAGAGGCCCTGCTGCTATCAGAATCTTTGCCTGTCTTCTATGTGTTTTGTTATGACACCTTGACACCTCTATGACTGTGATTGTCAAGCTTAAGAAAAAAATGCCACCAGGAAAAGCTGTGGAGTCCCAGATGCCACCTCCAAGGATTCTGGAATTACAAGGAGTTTCACTTCTCCAAGCACCATGAGTGATTCTGAGGACCACACTTGGTAAGCACTAGTCAAATGTCTCTTTATTCTCCCCAGAGGGCCTGGTCTGGAATAGTAAACTGGCCTCTGGAAACTGTTTTTAGATTAGTTATTTACTTATTTTATGTATCTGAGTGTTCTGCCTACATGTGTGTGCAGCACATGTGTGCCTGGTGTGTGCAGAAGTCAGCAGAGGTCATCAGATCCCTTGGCACTGGAGTTAGATGGTTATGAGCCACCTTATAGATACTGGGGACAGAACCTGGGTCCTTTTCAAGAGCACATCATGTTCTTAACAGCTGGACCAGTTCTTCAGCCCCCTCTGGAAACTTTTCTTTTTTCTTAATACTTTTTTTCTTTTTTGGCCACAGTAAGAACCATAGCTCTAAGCCCAGCTATCAGGACAATAAATAGGACCCAGAGGTGGAGTTTTTCAATGAGCAAAAGTCTGGAGAATGAATACTCATCTCTAGCCATTCTTTCCTCTGGAAAGTCCTTTTAAGGCTTTTTGAAAAATCATATTTAGTCTCTAATTAAAAACTGAAAGTTATACTGTAAGCTTCCTGGTGAGTTTGTTCACCTTCTTAGGTGACTCTCTGAGGTCAGTCTGTGGTGGCATGAGAACTTTAGGGACCTTTGGGAGCAAATGCTCCCATGTTCAGAGAGTTATAAAAATCACCCAGCCACAAAAGGCAATGAGGGATTGTAGGGACTTCCCAGGTGAAGGACATTCTGTCCAGTTGAGACCATGGATGTCTGTGTGCTCAGGGTGTCCAGCCTGTCAGTCTGAGTTCAGTGAGTGTGACATGGGATTGTGTGCTAGGCTCTGTGGGGACGTGGGTGTAGGGAGAGGGAGAGAATGCCTGCATCCCACCAGAGTTCCTGTGCTCTGGGCAGGTGGACGCGGGAGGATTGCTGGATGCTTTCCATGCGGTCCCGGGTGGGCATCTGGCTGGGTGAAGCCACTGACCCCACACGGCAGGGGGAAGTGGAAAAAGGGCAGTCCCTGGTACCAGGTTCTTAGTCTCTGGCATCCCACGCTGGATACAGCAGAGGAGCTGAGAATAGAATAGGGGCCCTGGGGTGACACTCTCGGCCCTGGAGAAACGAGAAGAGGGCAGAGGGAGAGAGGTTCCCATGCAGGCGAGAGTCCTAAGTCTGATCTGTGGCTGGAACACAGGAAGGCCTTCTGACAGGAGATTAGACACAGCTCTTTAGGAGAAAGCCTATCCCATCATCCAAGCACCAGTGGGCCTTGATGAACAGAGACAGTCTATGGTTTTAGAGCTTTATTATAGAAAGTCAGGGAGGAAGAGAGACGGTAAAAGAGAGAGACCGGCCATAGCCATGTGGAGAGAGGGAGAAGGGGAAGAGAAAAAAGAGCTAGAGAATAAGAAAGGTGAAAGCTTAGAGAGAGGTAAAAGCTTAAAGAGAGAGAGAGAGAGAGAGAGAGGTTAGAGAGCGAGGAGGAGATGAGGAGAGCCAGCGAGGTGGGGCCAAGCAGCCCCTCTTATAGTGGACTTGTTATCTTGCTGTTGCTAGGTAACTGGAGAGGAGTCTAGCCAGAAGGCCAGAAACTTGGGACATTGTGTACATGACTGAAAGCCACGAGCCTCTCCTGTGGGGGCTGTGGGGGTGGTAACTTCGACAGGAGCCAGAGGTCCAGGAGACATGAGGGAATGCCTACCATCCCATTTAGGTAGGAATTACCACCCATGGGTCTCACCAGGGTTCAAAACCTCAACTCAACTGAAGGCCAGACTGTCTGTGCATAGGCCACTGCCCCACAAGGATCCACAGGGCCTGGAAAGGGAACAGGCCTGGCCCATGATGGTGGGAACAGGACACTCTGGAGCCAAGGCCCAGGAGAAGATTTGAGGAAGGCTATGAGATGGACAAGAAAGACCGGACTTGAAGCAGAGGTGCAAAGGGATGACCTGGAGAGTCGGCAGGGAGGAAAAGGGAAATCAGTTACAGGCAGACTGGGTTTGCAGTCAGGGAGGAGAGCAGCCTGGAGCGCCAGTGACAGAAGCCAGCGGAGGGCAGCACATAGGCCAGGATGTAAAGCACAAGGTGGGATTGGACAAAGACATCCCTCTGAGTGTAGAAGATTAGGGGGTTGAGTGGGACTGCCAAGCAACCTTGACCTGGAGAGGGTTACCAGGGCCACACTGTGCCAGGCTGGAATTGCTTAATCAAATTTGAACTTGAAACTAAAAAGTACCTCAGTTGGGTTGCATACAATACTCCTTCCTCATCCTGAGGCTCACCCACAGCTTGGCTGTGTCTTGAGACTCTGAAGATACTGAATAGCAGAGCAGAACTGGGAGGGCCTGAGGGGCTAATGACCTAAAAGCCTTGGGTGGACTGAGACTCTCTACAGGAATGCTGGCTTCACTGGTAACAACCTGTGGGCTGTTAGGTTCCAGAAGGTAAGAGAGCCAACACATCCCTTTGAATGTTACCTACCATCTTGAGACTGCAGTACAACTGACCTACAGATGGAGGCTTCATCTAAGGTCCCCTTTCCATTCTATACATTCCCCAAACCACCCCATTGTAAGCACAACTCTGGTTGAAAGACTTTGGTCCTAAAGGTGTTCTATAAAGGGGCAACTCTGTCTCTAGTGATATCTGTTTATTTCCAAGTTGCCCCTCTCCTAATAGTGGGCTGTGGCAAGGTCTTATCTGTGACAAGGGGTCATGCCTCTTCCCTGTCCACTGCAGGTTCTCCAGGGTAAGTGTGAGAGACGGGCAGCAGTTAGCATTTTCCCACTGGGCCCTGACTTAGACGTCTGTGGGGGTGATGCTTCAGTCACTGTGTCAGGTTCTTGTTTGTCTTATACATGTGGTAATAAATGTAAAGGTGCCTGGTTCAACCCTAGCTTTTAGCATCATTATGATAGGTTTTCAGGGTTGAGACTCCAGGGGGAAACTGGGGCAGACTGTCCACTTGGGTAAGAGATTTACTAGAATAGTTACTAACGGCATGGGCATATAGACTTATAGACAGATATCAGGGGGGTTGAGGAGAATTTGGGCCTCAGACCCATAGACAGGCAAACAGTATGGTAGGGACTCTGAGAAGTATTCAGGTCCAAAGGGCAGAATGGAGAGTCTCTTCTTAGACTCTCCATAGGCAGGGAGAGGTTTTGTGTAGTCAGGCTGTCTCTGATTCCATGGCTGGTAGCAGAGGAAACGGAGGAGGGTTTTGTATTCTAGGAAGAGAGGCGCAACTCTGAAGGTATGGAGACAGTTTACAGGGGTGGGGCTTACTTACTTGAGTTGTGCCCATTATACAAGTAGGGGACCTATCATATCTCTTGGAATCTGGGTGCCTGGGGGATCCGGTAGTGGCTTTAAGATCCACAGATACGTTGTTTGTAAGGGATTCTTGGGTCCTTCACAGGAAAAAGAGGCTGCTCCAGTGAGTGTGGCCCATAGTTAAGCCCTGCATAGATACCATTGTAGAAACAAGAGCTGGCCTGACCCCCTCCCCCTGGCTCTCTGAGGAGTGAATGCTTTGCCCTGGGGTAGGGACGTGCTAGGTGCAGACACCAGTGAGATTGAAAGCCTGCTAGCCCTGCATTCATAAGTCAAAGATCAGCTCTCAATTCTCAGCATAGGAATGAATGGAGGGAAAAAAGCCACAGACAACTTTGCTGACCAAAGTTTGGTAGCCCTTTGGTGCTACCAAAGGGCTTCTGGAGGACAGCTCTCCAGGCAGTTGGATGGGACCAGGGGGTAACCAACTAGAAGGAAGCCCTTGATTGCACAGGTCCTCAAGATCACGGAAAGTCAGCTGCTGGAGGGTAATCTTGGTTAGAGACATCAGCAAAGCAACAATAACCGTTGCCATAGGAACCACCTGACAGTTGTTGTGCCTTGGACTTTACCTGTGTCCCTTAAGCTTCAGTCAATACTCCTGTCAACCAAGCAATGGGAATAAGAAACGACTGGAACTTGGGGGCAGGAGGGAGCACAGGCCTTTTATCCCAGCATGCAGGGGAGGCAGATCCAAGTGGATCTCTGTGAGTTCGAGGCCTTCCTGGTTTACAGAGTGAGTTCCAGGACAGTCAGGGCTACACAGAGAAACCCTGTCTTGAAAAACAAAAACAAAAATTAGAAGAGAGAGAAAAGAATGGAATGCAAGTAAGCTCCATCATCCCGCAGAGTCGTAGGTGTCCATCGGTGTGTTTCTGTTCTGCACGGAGCAGGGTGTGCCTCCTCACGTGCACATGGTCAGTTAAGCTCAGCCGTTTCCATCTGCTGAGTCCCGACTGCCAGCCTCCTGTTGGATCTTCTAGAACTCACTGATGGCCGCCACTATGCCCTGCCGCCCCGCTCCTGCCAGGCAGATGGTAACTTTCTCAGACTCACATAGACTGGGCCCTATGTTCCTGTTCTTCCCTGTGACTGTCAGAGCCTCTTCTGAAGGGGGTCCCATCTGTCACCTGTACTTCCTGATATGGGCTTCCACCTCTGCTGCCCAGCCTGGGCCCGCACCTGGAGCTTGTCTTTGGCTCTGCATTTGTATTGTCAGAGGTTCCTACCCCTGACCAGGGGGATCACCACCACCACTGGCCTTTCCATTGGAAGCTTCCAGAACCCAGTGTGAGACACACTGAAAAATGCCAAGAATCTGAAGGTTGGTTGAGCCATGATGCCACCAGGTCACAGCTGTACAGCTCCTCTACTGCACCAATTCCCCATTGTCCCTGGACAGCCTGAGACACATGCCTGACCCAAGCAGTGCCCATGGCCACTGCTGGCCAGGGTGATTATAAAAGTTGCTCTTCTCTTGGCTGTGATCAAATACTTGACAAGAGGCAACTCCACAGGGGGAGTTTGGTTTAAGATCTGGAAAAAGTCATAATCTGTCATGGCAGGAAGGGAAGGGCGGCAGGAACGCGAGGCAGCTGGTCACAGGCATCCCTGGGGAGCAGAGGACAGCCAGGCGGTAAATCAGAATACCTCAGAACCTCAGGTCCCACCCCCAGTGACCCTCAGACTCCAGAGAGGCTCCGGCTCCAAAACATTCCACAATTTTCCGAAACACTACTTCCAGGTCCAGACCAAGTGTTGAAATGCTCGAGCCTGTGGGTGACATTTCACACTTAAGTCACAACAAGAATGGCTCACTGCAAGCCAGCTCTGTGTGTGGGCCCTGGGTATGACTGTGGCTTGGTCCAGTGTGTGTTAGGCTGGGTTAGGGGATGCATGGGCTGAAAAGCCAGTGGTTGGCACCGCTCTTCGCTGTTTCAAAAACCACGTGCATTTATTCTCTCTATGCCTTTCTCAGCTCAGTTTTATACATGGTGACGGGTTCTTTCTCAGAGGTCACTTTCTAGTCTGCATTTATGGAGGACTGCTTTCTAGCAGCCATTAATACATGCAGAGCAGTGTGGGGCCCCAGCCCTGTACCTCAGATTTTCTGCTGAGTCTGAATGGGCCTGTCTAGGGTAAAAAGGCTTGCTAGCCCCCCCACCCCCACCCCCACACAGTGTGTTCCTGCCAAGTGGCTGTGTGGAGAGCCATAGGACCTAATGGGTTAGGATCTAACTGCTGCTGCAGGCTCCTGGAGCTTCCCCATGCACAGAGTCCCTTCTCTGCCATGTGGGCTGGTTCTTACCAGAAACCCTGCCATGCTGTTGCCCTGCCTATCTCTCCATGGTGTTACTAACCCTTCTAATATACCTTTCAGTGCCCAGTAACCTGTCCCAGCATCTAAACCACCCAACACTTACCTCATACAGCCAACTTTCTTCTTTTGGCTCTTATCAGTTTGCCTTGTAATTAGCTGCACCTCGGGGAAACTGCCTTTGTTCAAGCTGGTGCTCGCTCACCTTAACATTTGAATCCCTATCTGTGCTCCTGGTGTTTTCTTTCTCCTCTTGTCCCCAGCAGCCCCCACCTGGCAGCATTGTCCTGTCCCAGCAAGGACCTCAGGTTGCCCTGGCCTCAGGGTGCTCCCTGCAAGCCTCCTGCTTGGAAAGACTTCTTCCTTCACCAGGGGCACTCCTGAGCTCTCCCCTGCCCTCTGCCTATTTGCAAAGGGGCAGGAAGCCCAGGTTCCCCTGAGTTATCAGAGGCCAGGGCCTGGAGGGCACAGCGCTCAGCAGTTGAGCACTGAACAGGAAATGCCAGAGAGTGCTAAGGAACGGCTGCACACACTCTGAGCTGTTTTATTTGCTGTTCTGGGATGGTGGGAACAGGAAGGAGGAACAAGGAAGGGAAGGAACTTCAATCCTGGCTTGCTTCACAGTCATGTGACAAGGACTGATTTGTGTGAAGTGACCTCTCCAAGTGGAGCCTGCTGGTTGGTGCCAACAGAAAACTTATTGAGGAAATTTTGATCAGAAAGAAAAGGCTGAGGAAAACAAACCATATTTTCACTTGACATAGATTTCCTGACTTAGCAAAGGGAAGTGACTTCTATGCATGCTGGCTGGGGTTTCCTGAGCAGGTACAGTGGGGCGTGGGAACTGGCCCAGTTAAAGTCTTTTCTGTTTGGTTCTTTGCATTCCTTTACATACAGGGCTAACTAAAGCAGAGATGTCCATCCATGCTTGCAGGCCAGACTGGGAACCTCCCTGTTGTCCCAAGGGTAGAGCTTTTCTAGGTTCTACCCTGAAGAAAGTACAGGGCAGTGCGTAGAGAAAGAGGGCCTTGGATGTTCTCTTTGTGATGAAGGCCAAAGAGCAAAGCCACAGAAACTTCTAGAACTGGCCTTCATGATGTTGTGACTTTCTCACAGCACAAGCTCAGGTTTCCTTCTGGACTCCTTGCCAAAACCCAAGGCTGGGGAAGTGTCTAGAGTCCGTGTGATGCTCGCCCCTGACTCCCCTCATCTTCGTTGCCCCCAGAAAGCTGGAGTTGTGAACATGAGCAAGAAGCCCTTGTTACAATGTCCTCACTCTCATGAAGGCACCACCCCCAACAAATTAAAGCACGACTCCCACTCCACACACTTGTAATGATAGGGCTCAAAAGGAAAAAGCCTAGTGAGGTCTTAATCCATCTAGTCACTCAAACCCAATCATCCCAAATCTAAGAAGATCTATCTGCGTTCAAGAAACAGGGAAGGACTTGGTCCCTCAACTCCCAGCTTAGTCCCTAGAAACTGCATGGGCCATTCCTACCTGCAGTTTATAGGGTAGTCTGTCCTCTGCAGGTTCCGAGAGAGAGGGGCTGAGAGCCTGGAGACTCAATGTAAAGGTGCATGGTGACAGAGGCCAGCAAAGGACAGCCATGAGCATTTTGAAGATAAGGACATAGAGCTGGAGCTTAAGTGTTTCCCAATTTGCTTTGTAAACAGTATGTGTTTCTTACATTAGCTGACTGAACTTTTAAGCAAGCATAAAGACCATGTGCTATCATATTCCACCCAGCGGATACCTGGACAAGGACATCTGATAGCAAAATATGTAGGCCTGAATTCAGGTAACCGCAAGGTTGAAAAAAAAGCCTGTGAGTTTCTCACCCTGCAGGAGCTGGGAGAGGTGGTACGCACTGTAGTCCAGGCTATTGGGAAAGCCGAGGCAGGAAGATGACTGGAGATCAGGCTGGGCAGTCAGTACGGCCGAGGCTGTGCTGAACGAATAACCAGTTTGTTGGATGGACAGCCTCGTGCATGCATGCCTACAATCCCACTGGGGAGGCTGAGGCAAAAGGATTCAAGTTTGAAGGCAGCTTGGGCTACAGAATGAGAGCCATCCTTTAGAGCTGAGATGCTTGTGTGGACACCTGCTTCTTCCCCTCCTCTTTCTCCTGGAAATTCACAGGGTCTCAGCCTGCAGCCTTACCACGACTATGATCTAAGGTGGGATGAAGCAGGGAAGCTGGGTGGAGAGGCGACAGAGGTGACATGTTCACACACACATTTATGTATATGTAAAACGACAAAATATTTTAATTTTCCATGACCACAGGCTCTCTTCAAGAAGGCTGTACCTGTATGACCACCAGGTGACAGCATGGTTAATGCTTCAGGACAAGTCACAATTTTGTACTAACAATCAGTTCAACCACAGCTTGAAATGTAGTTTGTCCCAGCTGCAAAAGCCACAAGACACCAATCATGCGTCTTACCCCAGTACAGACTTTTATAAAACACACATGTATGTAATTAGCACAATAAACGCGCTCATTATGCACTCTAACATAGAGCACAGGAATACACGCTATGGAGTGCAGCCCTCATGTCTCCACAGGCAAGAGCTAGAGGGTTAAACAGGAGCCCATGGTGTGACAGCAGGAGCTCGGAGCGCACCACTCTGCACGTGACTTACCCTACACTGAGAACTGTCACCCTGTCCAGGGGGTGGCAGGTACAGTCTCACAAACAGTGTTATTTCCTAGAGCAGAGATGTCAATCTGGATGTGAGTCGCTGTTACCTAGAAGGCATTACAAGTCAGCTCCATAGAAGGTGGGCGTTGGCTTTGGGGTCGAGTGTAACAGTGATCCGCAGACACTTGCACACCCGCACCCCTGTGCCCCAGGGAAGTGCACTTCCGATGGCAGATATAAAAATAGGTTGGCACACTCTCGACACAGGGCGAGGGACCGTGAAGCAGCATCCCGGAATCCCATGCACTCTGCTCCCTCCTCTGTCCCAGCACATCATGCTACACATTCAGAACTGGCCTGGAATGAAGGTGACGAGGCGGCCTCAAGTTTCTCATGTGCCTGAGAGGAAGAGCTGGGCACAGCTGAGCTCTGGCTGTATCCTCCCCAGCACATGCCTTCTCAGCAAGCCTCAAGTCTCCAGGAACTTGGGGCTTCTCAGCGAAAGCAGAGCTGCGAGGAGACTGGCCTCTCCTCTGCCCTCTCGCTCCACTGCACTCAGGAAGCAGTCTTGGCCCTCCTGCGGCCAGTGCTAGGAGCTCTGGATCAGGCGTCTATAGTGGGGCATGACCTCGTGCTCTGGCAGGTGAAGTGCAAACTCCAAGGCCACTAACACTGGGAATTCAAAGGCAATCAGTTCTCGTCTGTTCAGTCGGAACTTCTCTTCCAGTTTCTGCAAAGCCAACAGAACCATTTTAGTTTTGCATTTAAAAACATAGGTTTTTTTTTTTCCCCAAGTGCAACTTTTCTATCACCAAGCTAGTGAGTGGTTATCATGGATGCATCTGCTCTTCATTGCTAGAACAGCGTATCAGACACTTTAAAGATACTAGGGGTTCTGGAGGCCAGAAGTCCAAAGTCAGGCAGCTGCATGGAGTAAGGGCTTTGCGCTGATCCATCTCAGGGAAAAACCAGGCTAGGCTGGACCCATGCTGTGCAGAAGGCCTCAGAGCTGGCCTCCTCCTCACACCCTTGTAAGCTACTCTAGTCTCAAGAGACATCAACTCCCAAAGAAAGACACGAGTCCCCCTTAGAGGCCCAATCCCAACACCACTGCAGTAAAAACCAAATTCCAATGTGAGTTTCAAGTATGAGAAAAACATGACCAAACCGCCACATGGCCAGCAGGGAGCTCGTATAGGTAGCGCTTCCTGCCTTAGCTTGGTGGTGAAGACAGCAAACCTTCCCCAAGGGCTAGAGGTCTATCTATTCATGACACCACCATTTATTCCTCTAAGAATTCTAAAAGTATTTCTCCATTTCTGCCCATTTTACAGGTGATAACAACTCAGAGGTCAAGACCGCTCTTCTACAATCACAGGAATGGGAAAACCATTGTCCAAGAAGCTTAACTGGGATTTCTTTTTGACCCGTTTTTTGTTGTTGTTGTTTTTTGACAAGGTTTCTCTGTGTAGCCCTAGCTATCCTGAAACTCACTCTGTAGACCAGGCCGGTCTTGAACTCAGAAATCTGCCTGCCTCTGCCTCCCAAGTACTGGGATTAAAGGTGTGCACCACCACCGGCCGACTCCAGTTGGGATTCTGCTATAACTGAGTGGGGCTTCGAGGTCAGACCGCAGTGGCAAGGATCAGAGTGCCTCCTCTGCATGGCGTGAGAGGAGGATCTGTCCCCGTGAGGCTGGCCCACAGCTAACCAGCTGAGTGACCCGAGCCCCTCACCTGTCCACCCAATAGTACAGGCTTCTGGGATCAGGAACAGACCCAGTGATTACTGTCTTGGCTTAAGCTCAGCGTTTGACTAATGAAATATTTAACCCTGACAGCACTGAGGTAACCAGGAGGGATCTCAGGGTAGGCTGCTGCTCACTGACTGACTGACTGACTGACTGACTGACTGACTGTTGATTCCTCTGCTGTGTGGTACAACACTGAACTCTGGTTAGATGTATATAGTATAAAAATGCTTAGAACTGTATTAGTGTTACTTCTGAAGATGCATTAGTTCAGCATGTATGTGTATATATGAACATTTCTCCACTTTACCTGGGGACCCCCTGAGTAGATCCCCGAAATCACAGTATCATATCCTGTAGATCTGTAATACAATAGTAGATCTATAGTAAAGCTTGACTTATAAATTGTGTATAATAAGATCAACAACAACTAAACCAGAAAATGTTTGTAGTGAAAGTTTCGCAAATGTGTTTTCCCATTTGCTCTTTTCTGTGCTTGGCCATGCAGTGCCTACAGGATGAGCTGGAGGAGTGGGAGGAAGGTGTGATGCCAGGCTTTCAGCAGTCTCTCTCACAAGTGAGGTGACTAGTAGGTGTTGGTGTACACAACGGTCCCTGTGGTGTACACAGGGACCGTTCACATCTGAGAAGGGCAGGGTAAGCTTATATCACCCTGCTTTGCGCACAACCTAACATGTACAGACTGCTTATCAGGGGGCCTGTTCTCTGATGTACTTGGGTGACAAGCCAGTGGAGAAAGGGACAACTGTACAAGCCTACTGACCCTCAGCTTGGGTTTGGCATCCAATGGTCACTTCCATGTCATGCATCGACTGCACACACTCAACCCTGTACCATTTCTGAAAGTTAGTAAAGCGTGGGCAAAAATAATATTCTTTCTTAAACAATATGCTAACTGCCTACTTTACTCTCTTGCACCATTTGGAACAGTAGGGCAGTCAGATGTACATAATATCACATCAACTGTCCCTGCCTTTCCCGGGTCTAGCTCACTCACCTCTGAGAACGCTTTTAAACCACGAGCCAGTCAATCCAGAACTCCCCTCTCACACCAGCTCCTGCCTTCCCTCTAATGAGGCCTCTGTCCAGTTGCAGGCAGCCCAGTGCTGACTGGCATTCTTCAAGCTGCTCACTCCTAACTGCACACCTGCCTGGCAAGCACCCCTTTCTGGAAACTACCATGAAGGCTCCTGCCCACAACTCCTTCCTGCTCCTTCTGTCCCCATGGGATTCTGATAATCTGCACTGAATTCGTGTCTCTTAGTGGCTTTGGTCCCAGTGATGCACAGTGAGGCTGATATGGCTTTAGTGGCCTTGATATGCTTAGTGACCTTAAAGGAGACCCGACTCAGAAAAAAAAAAAAAAGGCACCTCCAAGCCAAGAAGTGGACAAGAAGCCAGTGACCTGGACCTGGTCAGCTTTTACAACTATGGAAGTGAGTTTCTGTAGTGAAGCCACCCAGTCCACAGGGTGGTGCTACAGCAGACACAGTAAGAGTCTTTCCTCTAGGAACCCACAGCTGCGCTATAATCCTTCTTCACACTCTCTTTATTTTGAGACAAGGTCTTACTAGGTTGCCCTGGCTGTCTTTGAACTTCAATCCTCTGCCTTTGCCTCCCAGGCGGCTGGGTTATGAGCCTATACCACAAAGCTTGCCTATACATTCTGTGTTAAAACAGGCATGCGTAAATCCAACCTAGGTGATTAGGGTTTCCTTGCTTTAGTGGGTGGGGCTTGCCTTTACAAGACAGTCGACACCATCCCATTGAACCTGCATGTCTGGTAGGTGTCCTGCAGTAACACTGCTCAAAGACTCCCTGTGGTTCCCGTGGCTTCTCAGGCTGTGCGAATAACTTTATCCCTCATGCTAGCTGAGAAAGGTTTTTAGGTCATGACCCATGTTGGCCCTTTAGTCTTACCCAGGTAGATCATCCATTTCTTCTACAAATGATTTCACAGCTCTTATCTCTATTAGCCATTAAGGTCCCCGGCCTGCCAGGGCCTCCCCACAGCCATCGAGCGCAGCTCACTTACGTCAATCAGATGCTTGACCTCGTGCTTTCTGAGGTCACTTCCGACCTTGGCTGCTAGCAGCACACAGGCTCCCGCACACAGCTTCCGGTTCTGCTTGTTCAGCTTCCCCCTGAGGGCCAGCTTCTCAAAGTAGACAAAGGCCATGGCCACCGTGGGCTCCTCAAAGCCACAGTCCTCCTGGGCAAGCTTCCGCATCTCTCTTTTCAGGCTAGAGAAAGACAGGAAGGAAGCAGGGAGTCCTGAGACGGCTCAGGGGACCCACAAGAAGACTATGACAGCATCTGGAAAGCATTTTCTCTATTTTACTCCCACAGGGGATGTGGGAGTAAACCATGTAGCTGTGGCTCTGTGGGTCGACTGACACAAACACAGAATGCTCCAGGTCCCCACTTCCAAGGATGATTGGCAGGCAGGGCTCCAAATATAGGACATGGAAGGACACCACTGGACATAGTTCATGGCTGAGTCCCTAGCAAAATTAGGTGGGGGTGAGGGTGGGGTGGGGGTTCCTCAAAGTGAAAAAGGAGAGCCACACTTATTTTAGAACAACTTCAGGTGCTCTGTCTAAGACCTACCAGTCATTGATTACACTTGTTAAGTTAGGTGGGAAAACGGCTGGACCTGAGCCAGGTCCTGGTCCCCGTGGGGAAGCTGCCTAGCCAGCATGGGTGGACACAGCATGTGCTCGACTTTTCTTCCTCTTTGGTTTGGAACGTGCCAGAATCGAACTGTGTGAGGATACCCAGCAGGGTAAAGCCTGCACACCCTCCAGGAGCTCAGTGGTGCTTAGCATTCACTGTGACGTTGGAGGCATTGTGTGGACACCGCAATACAAGTCTTCTCTAGCTTGGCAGGGTGAGTGGCTGGAAGACGTGGGTCACCACAAACCCATCCAATCATCTGTCTGGGAAATCTAGGCCTGTCTCTCTGTTTTGGCTGCTTTGGTGGCTGTTCAAAGATAGGGGCTTGAAGTCATGTCTCAGTGGGTGGAGTTTCCCATGCCTTAATGTGCCCATTCTATGCTCTTCTGTTTTGCCTGCATCTCAGAAAGCCAGGATCTGAATGCTGCCCATTCTGGTTGGATTATTTTCTTTAGACATGACTCATGTATACTAAGCTGACCTCAGATGTCTGCCTCTGCCTCCCAAGTGCGGAGTCACAGGACCGTATAACCATGCCTGGGTTGTTTGGTGAGGGAACTCGAACCCAGGGCTCTGTCCATGAAAAGCAGTACTCTACCAACTGAGAGCCACACCCAGATCCATCCTCTCGGTCTTTCTATAACCTCTGTTTTACTGAGCTGGCAAGCTGCAGGCAGACAGCATTTTTCTCACTCAATGAACATCTCCCCAAGAGCTGTGTCAACGAGGGGGTCAGCTTGGCCTGATGCCTGATGCCCTGGGCTCTCCCACGCCATCCAGACATGAGCCAGCCAGCAGCGGAAGAGTGTCTAGTGAACATGACTGTATTTCCTTTCCCGAGGAACAAGAAGAACTACAATACGCTGTATGAGCTCAGTGTGTGCTGGAAGGGCCTGGAGGGAAGGCCAGGGTCATATGTGGCTTCCATACCTCCTGATTTTGCTGAGTGTTAATTTAATGTGAGGAAACTTCTCCTTGAAGGTTTCATTCATGTCCTTCTTGAGATCTGAAGGCTTCACGTAGTCAATCACTGTCGTCTGTAACAGAGGAGGCACCCATGGGTCAGCTGTACTAACAAAGTACATGCTAAGCTCATTTGTAGCAGAAGCCAGAAGCCAGAATCACCCGAAGCAGCCAGGAGACCATCAGGCCAGTGCCTGAGCCTCAGTCTGTTGTTCACAGTGGGAAGGATTCGGAGGATGGGACTGTTTGGAGTTCTGGATTTAAGTCCATGTCAGCCCACTCAGGAGCTTGGCTTTGGGAGACTCCAGCATCTCAGGTCCCATCTTCCAACTCTGTACAGTTCCTTGCACATTATAGATGCTCAACAAATTCTAGCTACTGTTTAAATAGCTTTTGCAAAATGTGACAAACTGCGTAAAACCTCACCATTTTAGGACTCCATTTAGTGTTGTTATGCACATTCACATTGTTATGTAACTGTTACCGCCACCACACCCCAGAGGAGCATCTCCCTGTCTACTCTCTTGAGTCCTGGCAACCACCATCTTTTCGTTTATTTTTGAGACAGGGCTCTAGGTAGTCAAGACTAGCCTTGAACTCTGAATTCCTCCTACTGGGATTACAGATGTGAGTACCACACCCAGATACCTTTTAAACATTCATTTATATGTGTATGTACACGTGTACATGATTGCTTTTGCCATGTCACATGTGTATATGGGGGTTGGGTGGGGCAGGAGGTAACTCGTGGGGGTTGATTCTCTCTTCCTACCATGTAAGTTCAGGAAACTGAACTCCGGTTGTCAGGCGCGGTGGCAAGCATCCTTACCCACTTACCCTCTTGCCAGCCTAACTTCGTCTCCTGTAAGCAGAAAGAATATACTGGCTTTCCCATTGCAGGCTTCCTTCAGTGCTAACGCTCCAAGGTTCAGCTGAACTGTAGCTTAAATATGAATTTCCCCTCAGAGGCAGAGGGACGTTCCATTATATGTATGTAATAGTGACTATTATTAACAGTCCCTTGCTTAAATTCCGCCTGTCCCTGGAGACAGGTTCCTCTGAGCCCTCTGGGAGTGTTCTGGTTTTCCCTGCTCAGCGTTCTGCACATTTAACACTGAATTAATATTTTGCTGGGTCACACATTTAGGCTCAGCTCATCATAAAAGTTCACATGCCAAGGGCCTCTTTTGGCTGACAACAGAGGTCCCCTTAGGCAGGTGACTGGCTATCCATAAGAAGGGGCTGTTACCCCTTGTGATATGGAGTCCCAGGGAAGGCTCACTGCTAGCACAACCCATCTATCATTTTCCTAGCCACCCTGACTAATGCTGGTCGGTTTCTCTGGACATTTGGTCTGATGTGATTCTTAATGAGAGTTTAGATTTGGTGGTGCTGAAAATTGAACCCAGGGCTTTGAGTCTCCCTGGCAAGTGCACTACCACTGAGCTATATACACCAGCTTAAGAGACTTACAATAGGCATACAAACTGCATTTGGTGACAGCTAAAAGCCTATACAAATATCCCAGTTCAAAGTGACCTTAATGGCTTTTTCTTTCTCTGGAGCAACAATGATACAATTCTGTTAAACCAGCTCATGATTTTGTGACATCTGGTGAGATGAGAAATCAGATGAGTAACTCCAAGCCAGGATATTCAATTTCCATGAACATTTGAACTTTCCAATAGGCCCAGGTCCTTCCCTAAAGTAACCTCGCAGCTGGCTGGATGTGGGCTATATGAAAGCACACCTAACACGTCTCCTGAAGTTTCTGAATGTGCCAAGATCATCTTACAAGAGGAAACTGAGGCCTCGTGAGGTGGAGAAGGCTGTCCCAGCCTTGACAAGCTACAGACAGGGCCAGCACTATCTTCTAGATTGTCTTTCCCTAATGAGACAATGAAGAACTGAGAATAGCTCCCTACTCATGCGGCTGTCACAGAGAGGTGTGGATATAAACAGAAACAAAGAAGTGGTCAACTTCAGCAAGTCAAAGTCAAAGCAGAAATACTTGACCTCTGGCCCAGGAGCCAGACTTGTGCATCAGATTATCCTTGCCAACTTACAATATGATGCTGTGCCCTGGTTCCCTTATGACTAACCTCCCATAAACATTCCGCTTCCATCTGGGAAGCTGTACTCCATCATAAAGGCCAGGAGCTATTGGTTATATTTCCTGACACCCTTGTAGCTACAGTGACAAATACATTTCTCATTCTTCCTATTGGATGCTGTGGTACAAAGAGAGTGACTCTGGAGGCACTTCTATCATTTCTGCTACCAGGAGTGGTTAGGAAGTTGTAGCTCACTAGCTTTGGATGTCTATCTTGTAGGTGCAGGACCTAGCAGTATCAACATGGTCTGCAGCCAGCAGTAGAGGTAGCAGATTCCCAACTATGGTAGTTACCTGGGTAGTGGGAGCTAGCTTGGTTACTGGCCAGAAGCTAGAAGCTAGGGTAAGACTCCCTAGATGGCTTGGAGATCATTCTTAGTCTGTTAAACTGACCGTGTAATACCCCACCACCCTGCTTTGAAAGTGTGGACGCACACATATGTGTGGATGTGTGTTCAAGCACATGTGGAAGCCAGATGACAACCTCAAGTGTCGTCCTTAGGAACTTGGTCCACCTCTTTGAGACAGGGTCCTTCATTGACCTGAAGCTCGCTAGTTAGACTAGGCTAGCCAGCCATGGAGCTTCAGGGAGCTTTCCTGTCTTTCTACCTCTTCAGATCTGAGATTTAAAATGTGCTACCATGCCCAGCCCTTTTCACATAGGTACTGAGGGCTGAACTCGGATCTTCAGGCTTGCAAGGCAAGCACTTTACCAACAGAACCACAGCCCTGCCTGGCGTGGCTGCTGAGCTTTGCTGTGAACTGCAACAGAAGCATGTGCACTGCACATTACAAGTGGCCCCAGCCCGTGCTCTTGGGTAAGGAGCTTGGGATCCTTTCCTGGTAGTGAGATGAGTAGAGTCTGGGCAACTGAGTGGTCATGTGAGACCCTCAGCCCAGGCCTTGTCAGATGTTCCAACTACCTGGATGGCAAAACAGAAGTTCACAGGGATGCCACCTGCAGGCACAAGGGACATCCTGTACTATTCCTGACCTACTGTGTGTTTGTTTCTAGCTGCAGACCCATGTCCTTGTAACTGTTCCTGGTACTGAACATAAAAAGGCTTGGCCCCAATCTGGCCTTTGGCTTGCTCATCTACTTGAGCTTCACCTGTTTCCTGAGTATCCCTATGTAGCCCAGGCTGGCCCTAAACTCACAATCCTCCTCCTTAGCCTCGAGAGCTACATTCTGGGCATGTACCACCATGCTACCCACCTTGAGTCTTTCTCAAATTAGAGAATACATTTTGAGGTGTGTGTAGGCTCCTCTGTAAAAATGTTCTTTCTGTCAAAGCCTAGAAATAGCCTCTGCTCAAACAAGAAGCCCCTGTTCCATTTTCAGGGAGGCAGTAGATACTGCATCTCATATGACTGGCCGCCTCTCTTCACAGCCTCAGCATCTCACTGCCACGTGGTTGGTAGTACTCCAGAGTGAGCGGCAGAGGAAGCCTGGAAAAAGGTGCTCCCCCTACAGGAAGGACGGGATGGCCACAGGCCAGGTGGGACCAGCAGACCAGTATCCAAGAGGATGGCTGCGTTAGGGACCCTAAACGTTAGTGAACTTAAACAGCTGTAGGCTGTGGCGATCCACATCACTGAGGCAAGGGCCCAGAAACAGTCACTCTAGCCTGTCTTCCTCAGTCTATTTTGGGGTCAGACAGGCTATATTTGAGGGCACCGAAATGCCTTTAGGACACGGTAGAGAGAGAATGGCAGTAAGTTCTACTGCGTGATGCTAGCTGAGAACAGGAAGTGGCTGCTTTGGTTTCCTGGCCTGCTGTAACATGCTCCTACCATCTGGGTAGCTTTGGCAACTACAGGCTGTCCTAGAGACTTCACTGGAAGCCTAAGATTTGGGAATCAGCAGGTTGGTAGGCTGTCCTTGTGGAAATAAAATGCTTTGCTACTCTGTCTCTAGAGATTTCCTTGCCCTTCCCAAGTTTCTGATGCCCAAGACTGAGGAATGCTTCCTTAAAGCCTCTGCTGTCTTTTCTGTCCCTTCTACAGATACAGTCACTTTAGGTCTCAACCTTGCTATCTACTGACCTCACGTTATCTCATTTATATCTGCAGAGCCTAAGGTCATAGGAGGTCACAGCATCTCCTAGGGGAATGTAGTCTTGGCCACAGTAATGGCTCATATCTAATGGTGCTGCTGTGTGGCCTCGGTTCCCTCTACCCCCAGTACCAATGCAGCCTCCCAAGAGTCGCCCTTACCCTTGGTCTGAGGGGGCAGAGCTTTATGGCACCTCCTTTCCCTGCTTGGTGTGGCAGCTCTGGTTTGGGTCTTACTGTGTTCCTGCTTCTCAGGGAGTTTCAGCCAGAGCTCTGGTTTTACACCCAGCTCTGCCACACAGCATCTGGGTAGCCTCATGCGTACTCTTTTAAGTACTTGGATCTCAGTTCCTTCCTCTGGCATCACCACCAGACACCTGGTTTTTGTTGATGGCCATAGGACACTGACCTGGAGGGCCGTTCCTGTATTCTGCTCACTCTGCTGCCTGGGATGTATAATCAGGCCGAGTGGACAGCACCCAGAGTAGCCATCTGCCTTCAAATCTTCTAGGGCTTCTTCTAGAAGGGCTACCCTCTACCCTAGGAGGTGTCAGAGAGATGAAGTCTTCACTGCTTCTGAGCTACAGGTCCCTGTGCTATTGAATACCAAAGTGTGACTAGCCCAGACAACTTGACATTATCTTCTCTCGAGGGAGCTGTATGATGGCCCTTGGTGGCTGGGCCATCCAGCTGCCCAAGAGACTGCTGCTCTTACAGT
Source organism: Mus caroli (assembly GCF_978045245.1). Classification (NCBI taxonomy): domain Eukaryota; kingdom Metazoa; phylum Chordata; class Mammalia; order Rodentia; family Muridae; genus Mus; species Mus caroli. Next base: position 9,108,015 of record NW_028227274.1, on the reverse strand, counting down.
GATGGTAATAAAGCCAGAGAATGGGGAGACTCTGTAGCAGGCATGGGATTCCTAGCCCCTGCTAGCCACCCTTTCTGACTTAGGGGAGAAAAAAATTAAACACCATGCTGATGCTTTAAGCTCACCTACCAGTCTAATGCACTAGTTATAAAACCTTGCAGTGCTGGAATTTGCCAGCTAATAAAACAGGGTGCAGCCCCTTCCTGGCCTGGAAGCCCTGTGCATTACCACCTAATTCCAGGCCATAGGACTAGCTTGATAAAGGTTCCTCTCCACCTGCAGCTGTGTCTGACAGCAGGGCAAGGCTGAAGCACTTGCATATTCTGATCATGCATCCAAAGGAAGGCACTTGTTTTTGGCTTTCTGGCTGTGGGAAGCTGTGAGCACCCAGCTGTGTAAAGGGAAGCTGGAGGGTCAGCTAAGAGAAGCCAGGAGGGTCAGCTGAGAGAAGCCAGGAGGGTCAGCTGAGAGAAGCCAGGAGGGTCAGCTGAGAGAAGCCAGGAGGGTCAGCTGAGAGAAGCCAGGAGGGTCAGCTGAGAGGAAGAACCCAGCCAAAAGACAACATCCAGAGCAAGGAGATCCCCAGAGGAACCTGGCCATGCCCGCCCCACCAGAGGCAGGAAGGAGAGAGAGGGAGGGAGAGGGAGGGAGAGAGGGAAAGGGGAAAGGGGCAAGGGGCAAGGGGCAAGGAGAGAGGGGAGAGGGGAGAGGGGGAAGGGGGGAGGGAGGGAGGGAGGGAGGGAGGGAGGGAGAGAGAGAGAGAGAGAGAGAGAGAGAGAGAGAGAGAGAGAGAGAGAGAGAGAGAGAGCCCTGAAAAGAACCCTGAAAAGATTAAAAAAAATAGCTTGGTTGTTTTGGTCTAAGTATCTACTGTAGACACTGGGGCACACTGCCTTTTAGAATTATTCCTCCTTGACCTGTGAAGGAGGGGCCTCCAAGGAGTTGAGCTTGGATTCCCTCCAGCTCACAGCACCAGCTGTGATGCTGTGAAGAGAAGGCCCCTTAGAGTGCAGGAGCAGAGGGGCGGGAGTCACATGCCTCAGCAAAGATCCTGGAGGACTGAGTGTTTAGAGCTATCAGGGTCTGGTGGAGCTCTGGTCTCTCTCCTCAGAGCATCCTCATAGGCAGCTCTGAACAGGGGTAGGTAGGCTGCCTTCTCTGCTACTGTCTCTCGGGGTCAGACTTCGACCCTACCCTGGGTGGGAACATCCCAAGGAAGGGAGACTGCCTCAGTTTCCCCACCACACCTTAAAAGGAAGGAGTAGTACCAGTGATGTGGGCAGCTCCTTCCAGCCCCGCAAACATCAGCACTCAGTTCTGCTTTGACTGTGGCAGCCGGATAGCCATCAGCAGTCTCATTTTGGTGGGGCAGCAGGAAGGCAGATGCTCTGCTTGCTCAGGTAATTAAGCAGGTGATGGCTAGAGACGAAATCTGTCTAACCAGCAGCAGATGGGCATTTCAGCTGTCCCATGCATTTAATCCTTGTTCTGAGAACAAGAGAAAACGGTAAGGAAACCCTGGGGATGGGTTTGTGGATTAAGAAGCTTGGGGCTGCCTTTGGTGCCCTTCCACCCCCGGAGCACAGGCACCTTGAAGAAAGTGGTGCTCAGTTACTACTGTTATATGGGGCTGGTCATACTGTGGGGTCATCATGCCTTGGGAGGCACGCACACTGTCAGACAATTGACAAACTGCAGATGCTTCACATCTTGGATATTCTGCAGTCAGGTGAGCACCTAAGCCACCAATATAATGCTTTAAAACCAAAAACCAAAACCAAACCAAAACAAAAACAAACCAATACACAATGGAGTACTACTCAGCTATTAAAAACAATGAGTTTATGAAATTCTTAGACAAATGGATGGATCTGGAGGATATCATCTTGAGTGAGGTAACCCAATCACAAAAGAACTCACATGATATGCACTCACTGATAAGTGGATATTAGCCCAGAAGCACAGAATCCTTCTTAGAAGGGGGAATAAAATACCCATGGAAGGAGTTACAGAGACAAAGTTTGGAGCAGAGACTAAAGGAACAACCATCCAGAGACTGCCCCACTTGGGGATCCATCCCATAAACAACCACCAAACCCACGCAAATGCCAACAAAAGCCTGATGACAGGAGCCTGGTATAGCTGTCTCCTGAGGGCCTTTGCCAGTGCCTGGCAAATATAGAAGTGGATGCTCACAATCATCCATTAGACAGAGCACAAGGTCCCCAATGAAGGAGCCAGAGAAAGTACCCAAGGAGCTGAAGGGGTCTGAAGCCCCATAGGAGGAACATCAATATGAACTAATCAGTATCCTCAGAGCTCCTGGGAACCAAACCACCAACCAAAGAAAACACATGGTGGAGCATGTGGCTCTAGCTGCATATGTAGCTGAGGATGGCCAAGTCAGTCATCAATGGGAGGAGAGGTCCTAGGTCCTGTGAAGGTTCTATGCCCCAGTATAGGGGAATGCCAGGACTGGGAATGGGAGTAGGTGGGTTGGGGAGCAGGGAGAAGGAGAAGGGGATAGGGGATTTTCAGAGGGGAAACTAGGAAAGGGGATAACATTTGAAATGTAAATAAAGACAATATCTAATAAATTTTTTTTTAATTATGTTAATATAAAAAAACAAAAAAAAGTAAGCAATTATAATAAGAATTCTATCTCTGGGAGCAGGGGCAGAACCTGGGCACCAAGCAGGCTGAATGAGTTCACCATTTTTTTTTTTCTGAGTTCCCTACGTGCTCAGCATTTCACAGTGTCCTGGAAAACTGAATTCTAGGATATATGTCTACAGTTTATGGGCAATGCAGGGATACTGAGCAAAGGTCAGAATCAGGTAAATGGGAGAAGAGTAATATTATCAGAGACCCATCCTACAGGTGTTCTGCTAAGACGTGGGTGTCTACAGACATCATTAAGAGTGTCTGTCACTTTTCCTTCTCATGGCAGAGCAGGATGAGAAAGATGAAAAGGATTCATAGGTCCATTCATTCGCACAGGGTTAATTGTGTTGACCTTACTACAGTTCTTTCTTACATTCTCTTCTTAATTGTTTTCAACACCCATAAAAGAAGAAGAAAAAGCAAGGCAACAATGAAAACCATCACAAGCTGCCAAGGTGCTAACGAGGAAGACCAACCCTCTAGTGAAACTTAAAGATACAGAAGGCAGTGGGCACAGGAAGCCTGGGTTCTGACAGGAACCACCTGTCCTCTGTGGCTGCACATTAGCTAATAGCCTACAAGAACCTGCACGCAGTCAGGCAGCGCTCATGGTCTGTGGTCACCTCCAATGACGGCTTTCCTGGTCTGTGGTCACCTTCTATGACGCCTTTGCGGGCTGGACCATAGGTAGCAACCCTGTGGTCCTCATACCTGGCCCCGAGGTTTCAAGTTCAACATATGAGTTTCGTCTTTTCATGATAGGTGAGCGTGGGAGTGACATGCTGGGTCAACAATTAAAACTGCAGATGTAAGAAGGTGCAAGACCACGTTAAACAGTGTCACTTCTACTCTGGAAGTGGAGGATTTCCCCTGTAGCCCCTCCCACAGAAGGTGTCACGCGGCTTTTTGTCATTTCACTAAGAACAAGAACAGTGAGAGCATAGATCCATCCACAGCCTGGTGGGTGATGCTGAGTGACCCATCCCAGGTACTTATGCAAGAGAAAAGGACACAAATGCCCACACTGAGCCATGTGGAGAACACTGACAGCAGCTGTTCTCACGATAGCCCTATACCAGAGACAACCAGAGTGGCCATCAACAGGAGAATGGATAAACTGTGTTTCCAACACCACTCAGCAAATAAATACAAGTCTGTGGGTGAATCTCACTAATACCACGTTGTGTCATGGACCAAAGAAAGTATACAGCCTATGTAATTCCATGTATACAAACCTCCAGGGTAGGTGACCAAATACAGTTCCAGAAATCAGAATAGTGGCAGTCTTACTGAGGAAATTAGAAATCAGATGGGCCTCGCCTCACCTGTCAATTAAGAAACCAATGGCCTATAGGAAAGGCTAGAATAGAAGGTGGAACATCCAGGAGGCAGAAAGAACTCTGCGACAGAGCCAGGCACTGAAGAGTCACTGGGAAGATGTGACTAGAATTAATCTAATCTAGACTAGATTAAACTAGAATCAGCACAGTTGAAGCAGGCACCGGGAACTAGAAAAAGGGAGATCGAAGGACAGTGACAGAATTCATGAGACTGCACACTTAAAATGGCTGTAATAGAGCCTGAAATTCATAGCACAGCCCTAACACTAGACAACAGTCTCAAGGTCTCAGGTGGGGGTCCTCCACCGAGATGGTCCATCCTGGACTGTGGCCTCAAGAGACAAAACAGTCCCTGGGACCTGTTCTCATGAGCCAGTACAAGTGGAGTAGGAAGTGCAGGGGCCCCAGACAGCAGAGCCCAGCCTCCCAGACCTGGCACTGTCCAATGGAATGGGTGACAGTCAGTGTGAGCAGAGCTTCCCAATCCTCCCGGTGTGCCTCAAGCTTCTAGAGAAGGCTGGGAGGTTTGGTCTATTGCTATGTATTGTAATGCTCAATACTAGCCTGGCTGCCTCAGGGAGGAGGAGATCCTCCATGTACACCAAGTGATGCTTGCTCCTTCATTTTAAACTATTGGTTAAATAAAGATGCCGACAGCCTGTAGCTGGGCAGAGGAGAGGTAGGCAGTTTCCGTTCCAAGGCTTGAGGCCTGAGGCAGAGACCACGAGGAGGAGAGAAGAGAGAGGTGAAGAGAAAACACACCATGGGGTAGGTGAATTGTGAGTGCATAGCCATGAGGGCCAGCCAGCTGGAGTATGAGCAGCCCTGGAAGAATATGGCAAGGCTAGTGCCATGGCAGGGTTATTGACAGGGAAGCAGACACAATAGCAGGGAAGGTTGGCACCTACCAGCTCTGTTGCTTTTAAGGCTAATTATAAATATAAAGGTTGGGCTGGTGAGATGGCTCAGTGGGTAAGAGCACCCGACTGCTTTTCCGAAGGTCCGAAGTTCAAATCCCAGCAACCACATGGTGGCTCACAACCACCTGTAATGAGATCTGATGCCCTCTTCTGGTGTGTCTGAAGACAGCTACACTGTACTTACATTAAATAAATAAATCTTTAAAAATAAATAAATAAATAAATATAAAGGTTTTATGTCTTTTATTTGAGAACTGAATGATCAAAGGTAGAGTAGAAACCCCAAATTAATTTTTACCACAACATTTTGGCACCCAATGTGGGGAACCATTTATAGACATTTGGTCCTCGTTCTTCCTCCCAGCCCTATGCTCTCAGAAATAAGACTCAGACTCAAAATATATTTACAAATACCTTGGCCATATAGCCAGGCTCTTCTCTGACTACATCATAACTTATTACAGCCCATTTACTCTAATCTACATTCTGCCACATGGCTGGTTACCTGTGCTCAGGTACCATTCGTTCATCTAGTCATATCTGCCTGGAGAATCTCCCATGCCTGGCTCTGTCCCAGAATCCCTTCTGCCTCCAGGATGTTCCACCTTCTATTCTAGCCTTTCCTATAGGCCACAGGTTTTTAATGGACTGGTGAGGCATCCATAGAATACACAAGATATTCTCTCCACAGAGGGCCCTTCAGCAACCTGCTCAAATAACTCCAGCTCTTACTGAGCCTCTTGGGAGTTACCAGCCTATTACAGATGCAGGGTCGTCACTCTATGGTCTCAACCCCACTTCCTGCACACACTCTTGCTTTTCCACATGGGAATCTACCTGACCCTCCTTGTCAACCCCTATCACATTTTCAGGATGATATGCATACTCTTGTCATGACTGTAGTCTTTGTCTACTTGTTTGCTGTTGGACTGTTCCACTCAGTCTTTGGAGGCCAGTGAGAATGGGGGCTGTGACTTAGTTAGTTCTCTGATGAATGAGGAAGCAAGCAGCCCAGCACATAGTAGGATAGCTATTGCATTTGCTGAATAAGGAAATTCTAGATTGGCTCCTAGCCTACAAAAGTCAAGCAAACCTACAAGAACAAACTAGAGTTTCTACAAGGTCAATGCATATTCCCTGTATCCTGTAGGCTCCTCTGAGTTGGAGAAGCTGGCCTGAAGCTGTCAACAATCTAAATGACATGCATGCTGAAAGGAGCCTGAAATGGCTGTCTCCTGAGAGGACCTGCTAGAGCCTGACAAATAAAGAGACAGATGCTCACTGCCAACCATTGGACTGAGCGCAGGGTCTCCAACAGAGGAGTTAGAAGAAGAATTGAAGGAGATAAAGGGGATTGCAACCCCACAGGAAGAACAATATCAATCAATCAGTCCCCCAAGAGCTCCCAGGGACTAAGCCATCAGCAAAGGAGTACACATGGCTCCAGCTGCATATGTAGCAGAGGATGGCCTTGTCAGGCATCAGGAGAGGTCCTTGGTCCTATGAAGGCTTGATAGATGCCCCAGTGTAGGGGAACTCAGGGTGGGAGGTGCAAGTAGGTGGATGGGTGGAGGAACACCCTCCTAAGAGCAGGGGGAGGGAGGATGGGATAGGGAGTTTGGGGGTGGGGTGGGAAGGGGATAACATTTGAAATGTAAATAAAGAAAATATCCAATTTAAAAAAACCTAGGTGATAACACAAAAGAATGGATGGCCTATCTTTTATCAAAAGTACTAATGTCTAAGGCCAGGCTGGAAGGGGAGAAGCCTCATGCCTAGAACTAAGAAATGCAGCCACGGAGTAATGGTGCTCTGTAAGGCATTGGCTCTTAGTGGAAGCACAGACTGCACAGCCCAGCGTGAACACATGAACAATGACCCACTTAGGAACACAGAATGAGATGAGCTGGACATATATTCTTACCTGGAAAGTCACCCAAGTGTCTGAGGGGACAAATTAGCCATAGGCACGTGAATGTGTATACACTGTGGCTCAGAACTTCAAAGTTCACAATGAAATAATCTAAGGACAAATAGCTCTGGCACCTGCCAGGCTTGTCTGAGGGAGGCCAGTGTTGTCACCAGACCTGATATCTCCATAGGAGAGTCCCTTGCAGTACCCACCATCAGCCATAAGCAACACGCCTTTATACTGTCTCGAACCTCTAGACATATGTTGATGTTCTGGTCAAAGAATGGCTGACTGCATAGGAACAGGACATTTAGAAGCAACCAGGCAAAGCCAGTGAGCTGAGACCTGAGTCGGGAGCTGGAGGCTCAGCACCCCACTTCCTGTCAACAGCAAAAGGTCGCACTAGCATTCAGAGCCACAGTTTCCTGCCCGAGTCACTTAATAAAGCGAACGTTCATAAAGTGGGACCCACAGTGAAAATACATGTTCTCACGCAAATGACAATGTTTCAGTGGCTCCTTTAACAAGGGCTTTTGTCACTTACTGAACATCTAAGTGCTGGAATTTCAAAGATCAATGAATCTTGGTTTTGCTTCTTGGATTGACAGATCACAGAATAGAAAAAGAAGCAAGAGGAGGAAGAAGAGGAAGAGGAGGAGGAGGAAACACAACAGTCCCTATACACAACTGTGGTTTGAGGGATAAGAATAGAAGACTGAGGGCAAGGGCCACTTTAAATTAAACGTGGCTCAGCAGGACTCTGAACTAGAAATGCTGAAAGTAACGGGCAAAGGCCCCAGTGCTCCCTGGTGCTTCTAACCCTGACCCTAACCCTGAGTTGCTTTGCCCTGTGGCATCTGTAGACAATGAAGGCCACCGTGAGAGTCCTTGGGCTCGATGCTGAGGGTAGGATTTCTTTCTTTCTTTTTTATTCCGCCCCCCCCCTCCCCGAGACAGGGTTTCTCTGTATAGCCCTGGCTGTCCTGGAACTCACTTTGTAGACCAGGCTGGCTTCAAACTTGGAAATCCGCCTGCCTCTGCCTCCCGAGTGCTGGGATTAAAGGCGTGCACCACCACTGCCTGTCGAGGGTAGGATTTCTAAAAGGAGCAGATGGAGTGACCCAGAGGAGGATATGCCTGATAGCAGGGCAAGCTAGGGAGAGGTGGGGCATCTAGGCAGATATTTTCTCTGCAGATGCTGAGTGTCTGGGATGACAGGTCTGGTCAGTTCACTTCTCTGCACAGGAGGCTCATTCCTGCTCCCCTGAATTTGGAGAGATCTACCAAAAGAAGGGGTGTGTCTATGGAAGGATACAGTAGGGGAGGTGAGCTGCCAGAAAGCGTAATCAAAATTATAGAATGGGGACCTATTTAGTGTCGTGTGTAATACACAAGGGAAGCTCTCACATGTTACACCTGTGTCCTATGCAATACACACAGAAGGGAAGCACTCCTGTGTAACACCTATGATCTACTTTTATGTTCTGTGGCAGCTTTCCTAGTACCAGCTGTTGGTTTGGAGTATATGCAACAGTCACTGGGATGATCAAAACAGCTCAACTTGAACTTGGTGCTCCCAGGGAATGGCCAGCTCCTTCCCTAGGGGAGCCTGGGGATGTACATGCTCAGGAGTGAAGGAATGGAAAACTGAGTCTACTGCATTGTCCCTTCTCAATCTCTGACAGCGGCATTCCCAGGCCAGCTAGGCAGAATCCTGCAGCCGGCACTAAATGTCCTAGGCACAAACTCCAGTGAGCTACCTGGGGCCATTTCGGGAGGCTATGGGCACTACCCAGCCAGTCAGCCACTACCAGGGACTACTCACCATGTATGAAGGGAAGGTCAGAACTCGCTTGTGCTTGCCGCAAGGCCACTGGGGGTCATCCAGGAGGTTTGGGTCATAGTCCATAAAGTCTCCCAGGTCACTTCCTGAACATCACAAGCACAGTGGTAATTAGGGGCCCTGCACTCTTGAGCCTGAGGCTGCTCGGAGAATGCCGAGACACCCAGTAAGGTCAAGGTGGCTTCAGGACCATCTGTCACAGAGTCACACCAATGGTCCTAATGTTTAGGGGTCATCTCTGCATGGCCATGAGATCCATGCACCCACAAAAGGCTGGCAGGTTCTTACCACTGATTTTTTTTCTACATTAGCAAATTATGTGTCCATTTCCCTGACCTGGAAGAACACAAAAAATTCCCACATGTGACGTTTGGAACCCCTGTGGGTCACAGAATGCAGCCAGCCCTACACCAGCCTCTTCTCTCAGGTTGCAGAGAAAGTTGTGTCATTCAGTGCTATGACCTGGGCAAAAGCCAGATAGGTTACTGTCTGTGAGTCATGTTCCAATCATAGTAGCCTCAGGGACTTTTGCAGGTGGCGGGAACAGTAGGACGGGGCTGGCTGACCTACGGAACTTTACTTTCACTTGGAATTTCCTGTGTGTGTGCACGCATGCATGTGCACGTGTGTGGTAAGTATGCATGAGTTTGTGTGTTTGTGTACAGGTGTGTGTGGAGACCAGAGATTGATGTCAGAATTCTTTCTCAGTTACTTTTTTACCATATCTTTTGAGACAGGGTCTTTTATTAAGCCTTGAGTTTACCAACATTGCTAGACTTGTGGCCAGGGAAACTCAGTGGTCTGCCTTCTAGTTCCCTCGTGTTAGGATTACGAGCACAGAGCACATTCCTGTCCTTGACATGCGTGCTAGGGATGTGAACCCAGGCCCTCACATTTCCATGGTAAGCTCTTTGCCAGCCGTTTCCCTAGTCCTCACCAGGAATTTCTCTGGAAGAGTTTGTATCTTTATATCTAAGTGTGGGCAAATGCAGGACCTAGGGATATGGAAAGATGCGAAGGCAGACGCAGCAGCACAGGTGAACAGGGGCGAAAAGGCTGAGAGACTGTATCAGCTTTGGCTTTTCCACAAAAGTTTGCCTTGGGTGTGGTAACTGAGCAACCAATTATAGAGGTCTTCGCTGGTGTTTGTATGTGTGTGTGCTTACGCACATGTGCATGCATCCATATGTGCATATGTGTGTGAGCCTGTGTGGCCTGAGATATGCCCCCACCCCTCAACCTCACCTGCAGTCTGTCTTCTAACCAACACAACTGGAGACCCCATCTGCCCTGTAAAGCAAGGCAACTCCCTACCTTGAACCACCAAAATCCCTGAGTCACAGTTACCTGCATCAAGGCTCCCCTGGGTGCTGCCAGCCCGGCCCATGGAGAGGCTTCGGTGGCTCAGGCTCCGAAACTGGGAGAAGGAGGCGGTGGAGTCTATGGTATTTCTACGGTTCCCAAAGGCATTTGTGGGTAGTAGAAACTGGGTATAAGACACTGTCTGAAAGGGAGGAACACATACAGAGCAGTGGTTATGCCAGGGGAGGCAGGGTTTGCATTCTAGACAAGCCCTGTTGCTACTGTAAGATTAGGTTTGCTTTTTGAAAATCATATAATCCTAGAGTCCCATGGCGTTGGAAAACACAGCTCATTTGGTATCTGCTTCTGCCAAATGTGTGCTACACTCATACCCAGCCCTCACCTGAGCAGACGCCAGACTATGCTCGATGTAACTGATCCATTTGCTTTAACTATGCCTGGTTGATGGCAAAATGTCCACATGTCAGGTGACAAGGTGCTGCCTCCAAATGCGCTGAAATGCTGAGTCATGCATGAAGTTTAAGATGCACTTCATCTCATAATCCAAAAGAGGGCTTCAGGAATCTCTGATAAGGGCTGAAGGCTCCTATCACGCTTCCCCACAGGTACTTATCATGACTCAACTCTACCCCAGAATTCCTCACTCCAAGGTGGGCACTCACCCCGAGAAGGAAGGTGTCACCGTGAGCACATTTCTCTTTACTTGCCTGCCCCAGGAGACACCTTGTACAAAGCCCCCATGCAGCTTGAACTAGGGATCATGTCATGGCAGATGCCCTTGGGTAAGGAGCTCAACTGCAAGCACACTATTCTGGGACAGTTTCCCCAGAGAAGCACAGGCTTTTGGGGGTTTATGGAGCCTCCCTATACCCAGTATCAGAAAGTCCAGTTCATCTTTAAAAGGTTGCTCCTTGGGCTTCAGCCTGGTGGCTCACTGTATGGTGGATACAGGAGCAATGAGGGCTTAGTGGTCACTGTGTGGGGCTGAGGAGCTCTGGACTTCTTGGGATTACAAGAAGCCAAAAAGTTCTAGTTTATAGACATACAAAGCATCACTCAATCCTGGAATGTACACTCGTGAGTGTTTCGGTATTGTGAATGTATTCGTGAGTGTTTCTGTATTGTGAATGTATTCGTGAGTGTTTGTGTACTGCACAAAGAGCTGTAGACAGTGTTAGCAAAGAAACACACAGACCTGCAGACCTCCTGCCATGTTTCCTGCCCAGCTACTGTCTCAGCAGGTTTCTGTCTGCACACTGGTAGAGCTAGGTGGCATGGCACAGTGCACCTGGGAATCAGCCCCACTTGCCCTAGCCATGCAAGTAGGTCTTAGGGTCTAGCTCTCTGCCCTTGCACTATGGGTCTCGAGGTATCTGCAGTCTCAGAACTCGGAAACCTTACCTTCCCATTGGCACCCAGTTCCACACCTTCAAGGCCGATGATCTCCTTCAGGCTCATGGCCCCTGCTGATTGTCTCCCTCCATCCAACTTCAGGTCCCTGGGAAGGACAAGCCAAGAGAAAGTGCTTTTGTGTGTTTCCCAAAGAATGGCAATTACTGCATGAGACGGCACAGCCACACTGATAAAGTGACCCATGCGGTGGGGTGATCATTTGCCTCTCCTTCGGGGTTGCTAGAGGTGTCCCCGGGAACACTGCTCTGTCTCTCCCTCTCCCTCCATCACTTTCCTGTAAGCAAAATCCAAACAAACAGGATGTGAGAAGAAGGTGGGTCTTGGAAGCCCTTGGTTACCATTATCCTCAGCACGGCCCCTGTGTTTTGAGACACGGCTGGGGGTTATATATGTCCTGAGTGCTGGGGACAGTGGGTCTCTTGGGAGGGAGCTAGTGCTGCCTTCTTCCTGAAGCTGCTCCTCGGCACTCTTCTGAATCAGCTGGAGCGGATCAGTGTCTTCAGAGCTGCGGGCGCTTGCTGGTAATGGAAAGATTCAGTAGTGGACACCTTGAAAGTGAGGCTCTCTCATCAAAGGGATCCCCAGGAATCACAATAAGCATTTTTGACAACCTGGCATAGCTTCTAATGCCTTCTGCCACTATTCTCTTGGTTCGTTAGAACAGTGCCATAGGTAGAAATTACCATTAGCCCATTTTACAGAGGAGGAAATTGAGGCTTGTCAAAGGTTGTGGGGAGTGTTTTTATATTTAATGTTCTTACACGTGGAACCACCCTGGAGAAGCAGGATGAGTACCCTGTGACTATATCTAGGTATAACTGTCAAAGGCTGAGAGTTCCCTCCAGAGTCACCTAGTGCCATTCTGACTATCGACTACAGTCTGACTCCTACGTCCAGGGAGTGCGGGATAAAACAGGGCATCCTGGGTTCTAGGCCATGTTTGGGTACTGCCTTCCAGCTTCTGTCTCTAATACACAGTGCTTGCTAGGAACACCACTGTAGACAGGCAGCATGCTCGTCATAGGACCTGGTGGAGACTCCATAACTAGAGACTGAGAACTTCTGCAAGAGAAAGTAATGTGGAAAGGTCAAAAGCAAGCAGGAAAGAGAGAGAAAGAAAGGGGTTGGGGAGTGACAAGTGGGGAAGGGGCAGGAAAAAATGCCATTATCAACACAGGGGAAGCAAGTCTCTCCAGCTGAGTTGAGCCCTGCTTTGATCTATGGGCATCTATGGGCATGCCAAAGATGGCCTGGCTCCTGTGAATGCAGTCTGATTTGGGACAGTCCTCAAAATCAGCACACAGACCTTCTACTCCCAGCAGCATTCAGCACTACTGAAGCCATTTACTTGAGAGGACATGATTTACTGCACTCAAAATGACATCAAAGTCACGTAGGACAAAAGTGAACAATTCTCAGAACTCTCGGCTTGTAGGGTCTCCCCCTCTTCCCTCCTCCCAAAGAATGCTATAAATCAGTACTTCCTGAAGATATCCCCTATGTATGTAATTCCCAGTGTCAAACTTACAGCCCATGTTTGGAAGCATAATACAGCAAGACCCAAAATTGAAAAGGGGAAGCACAAGCCATCCAAGTGATGCTAGAATGGCCAGAATGCTCTAAGCAAGGCACTCTAGTATGTATCTAAGTCCTTCTATGATGTCCCCTCAAGGGCTGGGCTGTCCAGGATTATGTATGTGGCTTTCCAAAGATGCTGTGCCAACTTTAAACCTGCTCCTAGGAAGACCCAGCAGGCTAGAGAGAGAGAAAGCAGGGCCTACAAAGGCCTTTGGGGCCCCTGGAACTAGTCAATCCCAATAATAACACCGCCCCCCATCTGACTGTTATACGAGCTACCCATAATAGTTCTCCAAAGATTCAGTAATCAAAGGTGTTGGCCAGTACACCATGGCACTAACTCTGTGTGTGTGTGTGTGTGTGTGTGTGTGTGTGTGTGTGTGTGTGTGTAGGGGGGCAAATGTGTACCTAGTGAAAACCCAAAGACTGACATTAGTAGAAAGGCAGGGATCATCTTCTGGGGGCAAGAAGCCTTGGGGAATGATGGACATTACAGCCAGCCTCAGTGTGTCTGAGGAGGAGTGCTTCGTCACGTGTTCCAGTTGTACAATATCTAACAGGTAAAGCAACTCAAGCATTTCCTGAGTGCTCAGCTGTCCCTTGGCGCTGCACAGTTCCTAGGAAATCCCTTTCAGCTGCTGCTCAGACTTACTGAATCCTCGGGACAGCCCGTCTCCAGTCAGCTGTTAGACATGCACAACATAGCTGACAGAACCAAGCCAGCCATGTCTCTTCCAACACTCCTTCCTGGTGCTTCCCATAGGGAAATGAAGCTATAACAAAAAAATATGCTCCATACAGGATTCCTCCCACGAGTTAAGCCACAATCCCTACATAGAAAATCAGAGAGTCCTGGACCCACGGAATTGTGCAAGTGCCCAGGGTCACTTGTGTCCATAAGAAAGAGGCCTGGCCTCCCCACAGGAACCCACCTATGCCAATTCGTGTGACTTGCTAGTGTCACATTTTCCCCTGGCTTCCTGTTATGTCATTAGATCTTCTAATATAATATTTACTGTGCCTTGGCCAGGCCAAGCTGGGTAAGTAATAACCTAAAGATGAACCTTCAGGTCATCTTAGGTCACATAGGGTTCAGGATGGACCAATGTCATCCAACAGAACTCCCTCCCTAGGCTAGAGGTGATCTCCATCTGCATTGTCCCACACAATGGACACTGGTCACTTGTGACAACAGAGCACTTGAAATATTATTTGGCTAAGAAAGCTAATTTTCCAGTTGTATGAAGTGTGTGTGTGTGTGTGTGACAGAGAGAGACAGAGACAATATAGCCTATGATAGCCCATGACCCTTCTGATTCAGCCTCCTAGAGCGTTGAGGGTATAATTATATCCCACCATGCCTACATTAATTGTATGAAATTTTAATCAACTTAGTGTAAATACCCACTTAATGTAAATGGCTAATGGCTACCATATTGGGCTAAATCTTAGTGTTTCAATTTATTGGTAATTTCCATGACAAAACCATACTGTTACATACAATGTGTTTAATAATGTGGCTCTGGTCTCACTCATTTTCTCCCCCAAAGAAATATGGCCATTTGTTGTCTGTAGCCTCAGACAACAGTACCTTTCAGACCATTGCTTACTAAGGAAACTGTGCCAGGCATCCTAGAGGCAGGAGGGCCAATGAGCACATCAGAGTGACCCTCAGTGGGGGTAAATGAAAGCCACAGGCCCCTGCTTGGTCAAGGAGTATCCATCAATACTCCTTGACCAAGTGCTCCCAGCTATGAGCAAAATCCACAGCCTAGACATGAACAGGGTGTGGGTGATCTTTCGGCCTGGGTGAGTCAGGAGCATGGGGGTAAAAGGCTATTGGCACTGTCAGGGCATGCCAGTGAGCAGTGACTAGAGTGTGGCCTCCAGGTCCTAGGCATTGAAGGGTCCCCTAGACCAGGTTCTTAACCTTCGTAATGCGGTGACTTTTTAATATAGCTCCTCATGTTGTATTGACCCCTGACCATAAAATTATTTTGTTGCTCCTTCATAAGTTTTGAATCTTAATGTAAATAGGTGAAATGCAGGATATCTGATATGTGACCCACAGGTTGAGAAATGCTGCCTTTTTCATATAGTCTTGGAGCCTGGAAAGGGTATTGAGAAATCTTGAGTTTCACAACAGCCTTGTGTTGGGATGGCAAGATGGGGGATGTACTGGCTGGTTTTGTGTGTCAACTTGACACAGGCTGGGGTTATCACAGATAAAGGAGCTTCAGTTGGGGAAGTGCCTCCATGAGATCCAGCTGTGGGGTATTTTCTCAATTAGTGATCAAGGTGGGAGGTCCCCTTGTGGGTGGGACCATCTCTGGGCTGGCAGACTTGGGTTCTATAATAGAGCAGGCTGAGCAAGCCAGGGAAAGCAAGCCAGTAAGAAACATCCCTCCATGGCTTCTGCATCAGCTCCTGCTTCCTGACCTGCTTGAGTTCCAGTCTTGACTTCCTTTGGTGATAAACAGCAATGTGGGATTGTAAGCTGAATAAACCCTTTCCTCCCCAACTTGCTTCTTGGTCATGATGTTTGTGCGGGAATAGAAACCCTGATTAAGACAGGGGATAACAGATTGAAAGGACTGAAGAAACTTCTCAGTTGTAGCTGGCACATGGGATCCAACATGGCAGCTACTTAGAACATGGGTGACTTTGAAATGGTTGGGATATATGTTTCTGAGCATCCTCTCAAGTTTTCATTGCAACTGGACCTGGTTCTTCTTGAGTTAAGAGGGCATGAATATACACATATGTGCCTAGCTAGATAGCCACATCACAGAAAACAAAGCCCACTTATGACATTTCTGATGAACATGGAACTTCTTTTAAGATCTCATCTCCTGTAGCCCAGGCTGGCCTTGAATTCACTATGTAGCAGAAGCTGATCGTGAACTTCTGGTCCTTCTGTTTCTATCGTCCAAGTGCTGGGAATATGGGCGTGCACCACCATGACCCATTTATATGGTACTGGGGATCAAACCCATGGCTTTGTGCATATGTGGCACGCATCCTTCCAACTGAGCTACTTCCTCAGCCCAAGTATCCATTCCCTCTCCTGAGTTCCTGGGTAGAATAGAGTCAAGATCTGAAAACACAAGGGTGCAGACTGTCCTCTCTGGTTGGGTTTTTCCTTCTAAGTGCTCCAGGCGATGTCACTGAAACCTGATATTATCATCAACTGCAGGAAATCACCCTTTGCAGCTATACTGACTGACATAATAGCAGTAATTTCACAATGGGCTCCCTAATATTACCGATAGCTGCCTTGGCCTTATGTGTGAGTGCAGAAAGAGCAAGAGAGTCCTGGCAAGGCTGGCTGCCATCTCTGAAGCCTGAATGGCTGGGGGTACCTGCAGAAAAGGAGCCAGGAGTTGTTTGCAAGAAACATCCTAAAAGAATCCTTAGGAAGAACATCCAGTGAATTAAGCAAAAGTTTCAGGAGAGAAGGAATAAAATCACAACATTTTCTAAGATCATTGTTCTAAATCTTATAAAACAGTTATGAAACATATCGATGGACTCATGTGCCAGGCTTAAACCTGTAGTAATGAGG
Organism: Mus caroli; assembly: GCF_978045245.1. Classification (NCBI taxonomy): domain Eukaryota; kingdom Metazoa; phylum Chordata; class Mammalia; order Rodentia; family Muridae; genus Mus; species Mus caroli. Next base: position 9,091,457 of record NW_028227274.1, on the reverse strand, counting down.
ACAGTAGGGATCGGTGAATGAAGGCATTGAAATCAGATTCAAGCTGGGATTTCTTTGGAAAGCCTGGAGGATCTTGTTTTAATCCGAGCTATATCTAGGGTTCAAATACTAATTTATTTAGACTCCACCTATTTTTAAAAATCAAAGAGGCACAGGCATGGTGGCATATGCCTTTAATCCCAGCACTTGGAGACAGAGGTAGATTGGACTTTGTGAGATCCAGGCCAGTCTGGCCTGCATAAGAGTCCCTGTCTTAAAAAAAAAAAAAAAGGCAAGAGTAGTTATCACTTGTGGTATTCCAGAATTCCAGAATTCAGTACTTTTGCCCAAAGACAAACATGGTTTCTTAGGTGGTAGGAGAACATCCTACTTTCAAAGAAGCCAGAGCTAAAACACTGGGGAAATACCATGGGCAACTTCAGGTTCTATTCCTGTTGTCCCAGCTTCGGCTGGCAGGGCAACCCAGAATGTCTTCCGCACTCATAATTCTCAGTTTGCAAATGCAAAGACCAGCATTTGAACCAGTCAATGGGGGAAAGGAAAGGCCTACAGGAGGGACCAGGGAGGAGAGGGATTACAATAGGGAGATGAAAGTGTGCTTGAGGAAGACAGCCAAGTAGTAGTTATAGCCTGAGAAAAGCAGGTTGGTTCATTATGGAATATCCTTCACACTCGGGGTGTGCCAGGACCCCGAGTCCAGTGAGCCCACAGGAGGAAAGCCTCTGGACCCTGTCTTAGGCTCTGCTGCTACAGTATAAAGTAAACACATCACATCTCACCACTGTTGAGTCAGCTAGATTATTACATCCTCAAAGGTTACCTACTCCCTGTTAGCCACTGCACAGCCAACTCTCGATTCCATCTTCTGTAAAGGGCTCATCTGGTTATCGTTAATGTACAGAATTATCTTGGTAGGAAAATAGAACTCCCTGTCAGATAAAACTCAGAGTCTTCCCTGGAAGACAATATATATATTTAAATAAATGCTTTAAAAAAAATGACTGTGAGCCAGTGTGTAAAGGTGCTGGATGTGCAAACCAGCTGAGCTAAGTGTGATTGATCCCCAGAACACTCAAAAAATTAGGAGAGAATCACCGCCACAAAGCTATCCTCTGACTCCCACTATGTGCACCCCTGTATCATGCACACACACCAAACAATAATACTTTTAAAAAATATACAGTTGAATACTTACACCTGGAAGCAGCTGAGAAAATGGGTGTGTAATCCAGTTAGGTACTGGTGATCCAGTTAGGTACTGGTGATTCAGTTAGGTACTGGTTAGGTTTCCTGACCTCTAACTACAGTGCTGTGCCCTCAGCTCAGGCTCAGGGAACCTGGCAGGGATTACCACCCGGCACTTGCTCTTTAAGGGACAACAATGACTCAAACGAGTAGATGTGTAAATAATTTAAGAGCTAACTAAATATTAATAGGATTTCTAGACCCTTTAGAAAGAAAGCAGATCTCTGAAAACTGAATTAGGAGAGGAAATGCCAGTTGTGAATGCGTCTTAATTAAGAGATCACACACTGGGGGGACTCCAGGGCAGAGTACACAGTTAAGAAGCCCTGTTTGTAGCCTGCTGTGGTTTGGATCTAGACTGTCCCCAAAGACTATGTGCTAAAGGCTTGCTCCCCAGCCTGGTAGACCACTGAGAAGTAATGGAGTCCTTAAGGACAGGGCCCGGTGGGAGGCCTTAGGTTAGAAGGTGATTTTGAGAACCACAGGTGAGTGGAACATAGGCTGAAAATGTCTGTGTAGGTGCGTGCATATGTGCAGAAAACACAGGACAACTCGATGTGGTCTTCCTCAGGAGCTGCCCATCTTGTTTTCATAGGCCTGGAGTTTGCCTAATAAGCTGGGTTCACTGTCTAGAGGGCCACAGGATCCATTGCCTGTTCACCATGGCTCCTAGCTCTCCATGCAAATGCCAGGGATTGAACTTAGGTCATCACGCTGGCATGAACAATCCCCCACTCACGGGCTTCTAAAACCACTCACAGAAACTTCTAAAACCATAAATGAAAATAACCTTTTTCTTTTTCATAAGCTCATTATCTCTAGTATTTGTCCAGTCGCAGAGCTAACACATAGCTCTGTCAAGTGCAGTGGACATCTTGGATCAGTTCCTCTAGCTCGCATGGAGACAGAGTTAAACCAGCAAAGTTCAAAGTCAATGAACAAGGCCACAGCTGGCATGAAAGACAGTGAAAACAACGCAGGCTTTAGCTGAGAAAGCTTGGCCCTTCAGACTCAGCACTTCCTAGGTAAGTCATCCCCAGAAGGGCGGCTGGCAGACAACGAAGGGGTCTTAATGGAGCTTACACCAAAATCTTTGTCTAAAGGCAGCTCTCTCATAAACAGCCGGATAATGGCATGATTCACCCATGAGATCATTCCAGAATCAGTCTGTGTGGGAATATGTTTGATGTGAGGGGAAAAAAAAAAACAAACCACAGTTTATGAGTGTGTAATTTTTTTTACAACGAAAGAGAGATGTTTCTGGGGTGAGTGGGTGGGGAGGAAGGGGATAGGCACCAGGCAGGGTGCATTAGGCTTGAAGTTCTCTAAGAATAGAAAGTGTTCTGTGTCTCCAAATGCTCAGTGGTCAGGAAATGGACTCAAGCAGATGACCTCATCTGATTGCCTCATGCCAAAAGCCAAGGACACAAACACTATGTGGAAGCTGTTGACAATTCAGGAACACACCCCCAATGGCACCTTACACTCCACTGAGCAATCCGAGCCTGCTGTGTTTGCAGAAAGTGAGCCCAGTGGTTATCAACTAAGGAGCATCAGACGAATGGGTCTGCACCTGCGCCCACTCAACAGCTCACAGGAACTTTTTCTTTTTTTCCCAGAATCGTCTAGTTCCTTTGTCTTTACAAGACCTCCAAACAGTAAATCCCCCACCCGGCCATTCTCATTCTCTTCTGGTCAGACACCTAGGCATAATCACACGCTGGTGTCTGTGTATTTCACAGGTGCCAATTCCTTTAGGCATAGAGACAATGCTGGATAACAACCCTTAACACGCGGCCTACTGCCTCTCACTCACTAGTGGACTGGCCGCCTGCAATCGGCTGCAGCGTTACAAGTGCAGCCCAGCCACACTACAGCCTTTCATCGTCTGTGTGAGCCAGAGCTCTGTCTTGTCTGAGTAGAAGCCAAGCAGTTGTACAATGCACTGAGGGTGTGAGTCTCCCTCTTGGCTTCCTGGCTTGGGACTGAGCTTAGCCACAGTTAAAGGTCCCCCCCCCCCCTTAACCTTTTCCTTCTCTGGACGCTAAGCCTTTCTCCTGGGCCATTCTAGTTTTCACCATCTCTTTCATTTCTCTATCTAACTCCATAAATCCTCTGTACCAGGTGTTCCATGGTTGGGGTACCAAAGCTCAGGGGTTCAGAGTAAGGGCTGGGGAGTGCGAAGAGAGGTAGAGGCACATGACACTCTGTTTTACTTAGTGAGGAAGAATCCAGGAAGTCGCTTGCAAGTCTGTCTTTTTCTGTGCCGAGAGGCTCAAAGCCTGACTGCAGATCTACGTAGAAGTGTGACAGCCAAGAGTTATGTGGATAAGTATTCTCTGAAGGACGAGAACCTGGTGTAAGCTCTTCTGAGAATGGTATAGCTACAGGCTCCGAAAGAGTGCTCACAGCAATGAAGTTTGATGTTAGTCATCGGGGAAGAGATGGGCCACATCTGTTCTCCTGCCCTGTTACTGCGCTCCACCAGGCTGTGGAAGGTGGGGTCTGGCCCCCCATTCCCCCCACCCCCTGTGTTCTATAGGAGTGAAGAACTATGGGAAAAAGGAAAGAAGAAAAAGGACCAGAATGTTAGCCTTGGCTTTGTTGAAGAGGTTTGGCTTGCTGATTTGACTTTATTTTTATGTATTTCCTAAACTGGCTTTAACATCATGTTCCATCCAGAGGAAAAATTAAAGAATTAGGAAAATCTGAAGATGAAACCATGGTATTTGTTGAATCACATTGCTGGCGGCCTCACTGCGAACCAGGTGGATCCTATCTGAGACTGCACAAAACCAGACCTGCTGCTGATGTACTCTAGTATCACACAGTGCTCTGGGCCGTCTCACTAAGAGGTTCCCTGAGGTGGACATGATGGCCACTGATGAAGATGAGTAGACAGACTAAGGTCAACAGGACCTGCCTATCAGCTCCATCCCATGGCCAAGCCCCTGCCTCACTTCAGGTGCCCACTGATGGCTAAGGACTGGGCTGTGCCTAAGTTAAATGTAAGGGAGGAGTGGGCTTCCTGTTCTCATCCTCTCTGGAGCGGTTTGGGGCTAACCTCTTTTAGGAAACTTGTGTTGCAAGAACAGCAAGGAGCTCTTGAGGTGAGAAGGTGACAGCTAACACGATGTCCCTAAGGCCCTCCCAGCTCTCAAAGCCTTTGTTGAGCTCACCACATCAAACATCCTTTACAGGTGACCTCAGGGCCACTTGGAGAAGTAGCAGTGGCTCTGAGTTTGGGAAGCGCTTCCATGTCCTCAGAAGTACTTTGTTCACTAAGCAGACAGGCTGCTGTGTGAGGTGACCCATCTGTTACTATCTGCTGAACTGCAGCCTCACACCTGGGTAATTGGAAAAAGTCATGCAGCGTCACAGCCATCTTCAACCCAGGCAGGTCAGCACACCCCACACCTTTCTAATGCATGTGCTTACAGCTGCTGTGCTGGCCTCTACACAGCTGAGCAGGAAGGACCAGAGGGTGGCTGGGATGGGTGCTAGCAGGACGACCAAGGTAGGTACTTCACCTCACCCCAGGATGAAACACCAACTCTCCACAGCACTGGCCTTGGAAAGTGCCCTGTTCTAACTCAGCCAGGTCCCACCCCAAAGGCCCCTGCTTTAAACAGAAGCAGGGTACAACCAAAGGGGAAGTGGGCTCAGCTGTGCACTACCTATCTTTTGATCTGCTTCAGAGATGTTCAGGCAACCAACTCTGCCAAAGGCCAGGGGACACCAATGGAGCCTAGGGAAAGAGGTAGCCGAAGCCCTGTGACCTTAGCAACAGGCTTGAATGCACAGCACTAGTCTCTTGCCATACCATCGAGGCTGAATGTGGTATGCCCTGGCTGTGTGGGTTCTGAATCCTAAGCACAAAGGACGGGCCCAGCCGGGGTTCACCAGACACAGCTGCATGCAGCTTGAGGCCCTCTGTCCCTGTAGGCTTATAAGGCAAGTTTCTTGTTGCCACTTGGAGGGGGCAGAGCCCCACGGCCCACTGGTGGTTCCTTCTGATGGCCATCTGTCCAGCTCCTCCATTTCTCTGGAGATGCCAAGGGGCAAGTGCCAGGTCAAGGGCTCCACAGCGCATCTGCTCTCAGCACAGCACACTGCCTGTCTGCATCTGGGACGGCAGTGTTGTTTCCTCCACAGAGCCTAGAAATGAAGCCCTGAAAAACATGTCAGTCATCCATCTATTTATCTCTGTATGAAAGTGGAGTGTTCCATACAGAGTGCTGGGGCTACTTTGAAGACCGAGGCACGGTCTATACTCACAAGTTAAAATAAGTTAAAACACATGCTACAAGTATTACCACTGTTCTCATGAAAAGTATCAGACAGTCTTAGCAAGCCGTGGAGAGGTAAGAGGGGCTGGGGAAGGCCCTAAGGAAGCGGTTTGGAGAGGCTGATTTCATTCAAACTAGGCTTGGGTCAAGGAGGGACAGAACAGTGTTTCAGATGAAAATCCTCTAAGCAAGGAAAACCGCACAAGGAACCTACAGGCATCTGCTGTGTTTGAGATGCCATGGGGACAGATGGAGCTAGACAGAAGAACCGTTGTCTATATAGACTCAGGACTACAAAAGGTAAAGCAAGGACCGATGGGTTTAGAGAGAAAGAACAACATTATGGCTTAAACATGACCACCCCCACCAAGGTTCATGTGACATGGTGAGGTTCATATTTTGAGTAGGGGGGCCTAGGTAGATGAAATGGGCCACTGGGGGAAGTGGGTGTCCTTGGGGGTTCCTGGGCCCAGACAAGAAGACAAGAGCACAAGGGCTCCCAAAACAGTCACACAGAGAAACCACAGATTTGAGCTGTGAAGAGAGGCCTGCATCAGTGTCACAGGAAGGACTGAGAGAGCGGGGTGGGGGCCAGTGTTCCCTGACAGCACCTCAGACCTCAGGCTGTGGATGGATGGATGGATGAACAGGCAGGAATACCTGCTGCTGAGCTCAGGGCCAGGGGCGTGCAGTTCCCTGGGGTTAACTGTGAACTGTGGAGTCTGATCAACAATTGCTTTTAAGGGTGACACAGGCACGGGGATGGAGACTCATAGGTCCTTGTCTCAGGGACTCTTTCTGGGAGGCAATGGCTGGAGTTCTTTGTTGGCCTCCCCAGGTTCAGTGTGAGCATAAGTGGCGTCTTCGCTGTGACTCCAGAAAGACCAAAACCTACATTTCCCAGAGGTGGCCTAGGTTCTGCTAGGCTGAGTGCACCTGTGAAGCCTTATGGTGGAAATGAGTCACACCTGGGCAAGCTAGGCATTCTTAGCATGCCTGGGGGTCCCACGGGACGGCAATGGTAGCATTTCTATGGGAGAGGCCCCTGGGGGTGTGGCATGTGTCGTCCCTAGCTGCACTGCCTCCCACTGGGCTATTCTTGGTGCCTTGGCTGCTTTTTTTTCCTGGAGAGTCTGTGAGGTCTTGGATGCTTCCCACAACCCTGACCATGAAAGGGATTCTGGTATTTGCAGCTCAGGGACACTGAGTTTCTATTGCTACCCTGTACAGTCCTGGGCTACAGAGCCACTGTAGGGCATGGTACATGGGTGTCCTGTAGTTGGCAAGACCCTGAGTTTCTAACATAAAGGCCCAGAAAAGAGGAGCTATCAAAAACACTAATGGAAAAATTTTCTGAAATGGTATATGCAGGCAACTATGGAGTGGCTAGGAAATCTTTGTGGAGACTGGAGAGATAGCTCAGTTAAAAACATCGTCTCCCAGAAATACAGGCTCTAGACCTTGCATCAAATACTTACAAGTCCCTGAGTCCCTTTCCAATACTAGAGGAGGAGGCAGGCATCCAACATGGGCCTGTGGGGAAGGTGCTGAGACGCTTAAGTGGGTAGCACTTCAGCACAGCACCAGTAACAGTCACTTTTCCTCTTCACAGACCTTCTCAGACTAAAGACAAAACCACTCAGGCGGGGAGAATATTTTTCATTTAAGATTCCATCCAGGGCAGGCATGGAGGCACACACCTGCCATTCTCATTACTCGGGAGCATTGTGATTTTGAGGCCAGCCTGGGAAATTCAGAAAGGCCTTATCTTAAAACAAAAATGAATAAATAATCAAGACTGCAGTTGTGTCCTCTGTGATGGAGAACTTGCCCATCATGTGTTAGGCTCTGAGGTCACCTTCAGTATGGAATATGTGGGGGGTGGGCTCTGCCCACAGCTACCTGGAGTTACTCTTGGAGAATTGAATGCCATAGAGTAAATGAGCTACCCTCACAGCCTCCTGAAAACTATCATCCAACAACTTGGCCACCAAAGTCCTAGGAAGTGACCCCTCAGCCACACCCGTAAATACCATAAATTCTTGAACCAACAAGTCCAGCCCTAAAGGGGAGGCTGAAAAGGGAAGTGTGGCTGGATTGAGCTTTCCTGGCAGTGAACACAGGCACATGCAGGCCCACCTCTCTCCCCTCAGCTCAGGTTGCTTAGTCGCACCAAGTCTCAACCCCCTCAAGCAAAATGACAACAGGAGCACCAACTGGCCCAGTCCTTGGAAGGAACAGGCACACACACCTGTAAGGCACTAGGAAACTGCTCCACTGCCCTTGCACAATACTTTGTAGTTCTCCTACTATTAGCTCACAAACCCTAGCTACACCCTCTGAAAAATCCTAAGAATACAGACCCTTCCCTCAGAAAGCTTTCCCTATACATCAAGGCAGTCTGAACTTTGGTCATCCCCTTTGTTGGAAGTTCTGCAGGTCACCTTGGAGACCATTCTTCTAACATCAGCTGAGTGCAAACCCAGCAGTTGGCATTCACTCTTAAGTGTATTTCACACTGCTCTCAAGCCCACGTGGACTGCGCTCCAGACCAGAAAACTGCCAAAACTCACCATGTCTTGAAATTTGAGTTTAAAAAGTTCTGTGAAGTATAGTTTTTCAGGTGTGAGCTCTTAAAGCCACTGATTATTGACTGGTGGGAATGTGAGCCATATGTCTCACTTGCAAAGTCTTTATTCAACAGATTCATAGCTTATACCCCATCAGGGCAGACAAGGACAGGAACAAGGCCTGGAGCCCACAGTGGCTTTGGAGACGTGAGCTGAGCATCCCCAGTAGAAACCATAAAGAATGGAGGTGGACAGCTGGGCAGTGGTCCTGCGAGAGCTGGGGACATCCCATGATCTGGATGCCTGGCAAAGCTCATTTCAGAATTCTCCCTAACTAGGGTGGAATACATGCTCAGAAGCAGGATTCCAGTTTGAACCCTACTGAAGTCTCTCCAGGTAGCAGGGTCACTAGGTAAGATAGAAGTTGACTTATACAAAGTTCACAGAGTCTCAAACATTTCTATGTCTCTAGGGGCTCAGACATCTAGTATAGTACATCTGCCCTGGAGAATTCTCCTCTACCCATCTGTCTGAATTCTCTCAGTGCCTTCTGGGCTCCACTTGCCCTAAGTGGGGTGACTACTTAGGACTCAACTGTTTATGAACTGTTTTGTTTGATGGTTAGGTTGGTGTCTAGTTTCTATGAGAAAACAAGACATTTTTATGGTTGTGCCTGCTGCCTTGAATAGTGCCTGTAGGTATTCTCTAGATTCCTAGAACAGGAATGATTCTTCTCTGCAGTAGTAGGGCTTGAAATACAGGGGATGAGGAGAGATGGGAAAGAACCTGGAGAGGTGGGGTGGGGCCACACAGTTTCCACAGCAAATGATCCTGATGAAGGAGTGTTCCTCATCAAGGCTTTGTGCACACTGCGGGCTATGAAGGATTTCTGTGGCCATTGCTCAACAGAGACCAAAATCAGTTTTCACTTCAGGTAAAAACACCAAGCATGGGCTGGTGAGATGGCTCAGTGGGTAAGAGCACCCGACTGCTCTTCCGAAGGTCAGGAGTTCAAATCCCAGCAACCACATGGTGGCTCACAACCATCCGTAACGAGATCTGACTCTCTCTTCTCGAGTGTCTGAAGACAGCTACAGTGTACTTACATATAAATAAATCTTTAAAAAAACAAAACAAAACAAAACAAAACACACCAAGCACAAAGTTTTGGGCCCATAGCAGGAGGTGAGGCAGGGTGAGCCAAGAGAATGGGAGGTGGAGTTGTGAAGCTGCCTTGCTGCAAGAGAAGACAGAAAACACCCAGGAAGACAAGGCTACCTATCTGAGAGATGCTTGACCTGCAGAGGAGGTTCAGGTACATGCAGAGGAACTGCTGAGCTTCCTGCTTTTATGATCTGCTTGTGAGAACCAGAACCATACAGGACTACCCCTTTGCTGCTGTGTCTGTTTGCAACTAATGATCTGGAAGAATCGGGCCCATGAGGCTTGCTCCACACATATAAGCACAAAGGAAACATGGGTCCCAGAAAAGAAAGCTTGGAGTTCTGAGGCTGATATACAAGCCCACACCATTCCTGCACAACCATGACCACCCTGGATACATAGCAGAAAGGACATATTATCTGACCTCTGAAGGCTTCCGTCCTTGAACGCCTAAGACAGATGGAGCTGCATCACAGGAAGAACATCTGGGGCAAAAGGAGGCATGTTCCCTTCAGCATCTATTAAAAATGGTGACTAGTTTTGTATGTAAACTGATGTGTCTTCTTCTCCATAGAGTAAACTCAGGAGGATAAGTTCTCCTCCCGCACCCCCAGTACAGTGTTATGTGGTAAGCAGTATGCAAAAAAACAGAAACAAAAATAAAAACATCAACCAACCAACAAACAACTGGATGGAGCAGGGGAAAGAATGAATCAACCAGAAAGGTCAGCAAAGGAGTCCAGAGAAGAGGCTGCCGCACAGCATCGTTTCAGGCCATGGCCAGAAGAGGCTGTGCCTGTAAAAGGGCCCTTGCTACAGATGCAGATCTCCTCAGGGCTGGAGAAGAGGAGGCTGCTCTGGGATTTGCTGTTTTCCCTTCTGATACAGCCACAGTTGTGGCCGGGGCAGGTTAGACAGGTAAAAGAAAACTTCTCTGGAACACCCTTCAGCCCCATAGCTACCCTATATGGGCTACAAGTCAGCCCCATGGCTGCACCACATGGGCTGTAAACCTCCAAGCTATAAGATCAGCTGGTACTTTTTTAAGGAACACCTACTTTGCAAGGATGTTCTAAGGGTGCTGAAATCAAGGGCCAACACTTGGTGTGTTCTCTAAAGCACACACCTAACCAGCAGCTGCTCTTGTGGAACTCACATGGAGAAAGAACCAGCTGAGTGGATCAGGACATGAATGTCCTGTCCACAGTGCACAGGGAAGAAAAGGTCAGCAGGGGAAGCCAGAGGACAGCATGTGGGGACAGAGCAGGGACGATACATCATGAACCAGCAGCACCTGGGCCACGTCGCCCTCCTCAGGGGCTGTGATCTATGGTGTCTGTTGTCACCATGACTACAGAGCAGCTTCAGTCCTTGGGAACAGAGTCTAGGGTCAGTGCCAGAGATGTACCTGACACCTGATGCACGGTGCCCTACCCAAGATAACAGCAGCACTATGCTGACAGATGCTGGAGACAGTGTAGCAGGGATAAGTCTAGATACAACAGAGAAAACCCAAGAGACTGCAGATGGCAAGGAAAGAGTGAAGTCTCGGCCCTCTAGTATTACCTCTTGCTCAAAGTCAAAGGCGGGGTTGGTTGATCCAGAGACAGGAAACTGGCACACCCCCAATTATGTACATTTGTACCTGCTGCCACTTTGCTGTGACATGTTTGCCCTATGGTGGCATCTCCAGCTCTCCTGTCAGTCTCCAACTGAAGCCAAGACATGGGATACAGTGCAATCACAGGATTTGGTCCTTACCTGACCTACCTGTTTCCAATAGTCAGAGAGACCCAATAGCATATGGTGGACCTTATTTTTCTTGGTTTATAGTATTGGACAAATGACAAGACGCACATTTAGAAAGCAGAGGATGGCAAGCTTACACACACACACACACACACACACACACACACACACACACACACTCATACATACACACAATCAAGGAAGTTTTCTGGTTGAAAAGAAAGTAGAACACACACCCCCAAATCAGACACTGAATTTATAACATCAGATCTAGGCAGATTCATGAACAGAGAAAGGCAAGTCACACTGCACACTGGCGCCTGAGCTTTTCGCCCAGAGAACGGTAAAGCATGCATGCATATACATACCCGACTTGGGTACTGTCTCGATACGGCAGCACGGAAAATATACTACAGAAGGATCTTCTGCCACTGATAAGGACTATTCTACAAAGTAAAAACAAAAAACAAAAAAACAAACAACTAACTAAATGCAAAGACTCCAAATTAAAAAAATAAAACAAACTTAAAATAAGTTCTAGAGCAAATTAAGCATTCATGGCATTCACAGCAGTATTTGCATACTCCCGCCTCCTCCTCCTCCGACAGATGGCATTCTGCTCTTCTTGCAAAACCCAAGCCTTAGTGCATGCAGCAGAACTGTGCTGCTTCTCTCACCCAAATATTAACACGTGCGAGACCAGCCATCCGTGAGAGGGGCTGGCTAGGCTGTGGGCTGTGCATACAAGCCAGAGCAGACAACCCTGAATCTTGGGTGGCCAGTGCAGGCCAAGTGGTCAATATCACATCAAGAACTGACTTCTGCCCTTTAGTAAATGATGCTGGGGCAGCAGTGCCTAGATCCATGAGCCAGAAGGATGTTGAGAGCATTATCACCATAGCCTTTCATACTCTGGTAACATGCTAGGTTCTGAGGACAGACTAGGGAACAATTATATAATCAGTCTTAGCAGCCATCCATGCTATAAAGAGTCTCCTGGGAACAGTTCTACACGATGCTCTTATGCAATCAAAGCCACTTGAAAAAAACATTAAAAACAAAAAACAAAACCCCTCCAAAGTACTTATTCTGCCGTCTGAGAATAACTTTTGCCAAAGGGAATTGGTGGTGGAAAAAAATGACGAAATGAGTGAAGAGGAAGAAATGAAAAAGCCCTCTTCTTGGCACGAGGTCAACACAGTTCACATATGCAATTTATTTACTTTGCAAATTTCCTTCAACATCACAGTGTCACAGGCCGGGAAAATGCCACAACCGAGTGCATCGGCCACTGGGGATCTTAACCTTGTTTTGAAACTATGCTATTCAGTTGCCCACAGCCCTGGGATGAAGTCTGGTTGCTGGCATGGCAAGCCAGGCCACACTACAGGCCCTGACTCTCAAGCATCAGTGACACAGCATTTTCCCATGTGCCTTGTCATGTCTGCATGCTAAAGTACCTGCAGTGTTCCACCGATTGAAAAAAGCTACTTTATCCGGTGTCTTCAGCCTGTGACGGCCTGCTCAGGAACACTTGGCAAACTCTCATTGAGTCTTTAAAACCTAACTTGGGAGCCACCCTTCCAGGTAAGTGGGAGTGAACTGGTGGGACCAGGCTCTTGGTCACGAGTCTCCTCTTCTAGAGGACAAGGCTAAGGAGTCATTACTGGGCTGCTCCCCTACAGATGTGCACCCTCTACCCTGAGACCCAAGCACTCAGAAACCCAGGGTTTCGCTATCTGTGGGTTCCATAGTGGTCCCTATTCCCAGGGACAAACTGGACCAAGTGATTCCCAGCGTCCCATATCAGCTTTCTCTCCTTATCTCACTCTTCTGAGCCTCCATTTCCCCATCTAAAAATGGTGCTGAGTTGGGCATAGAAGCACACAGCTGTTTCCTCAGTACTTGGAGGAAGAGGCAGGAGGATCAGGCATTCAAGCCTAGCCTTGGCTATGCAACAAGTCTGAGACCAGTCTGGGCTACATGGCATCTGTTTGAAGAAACAAAATAAGAAGTGAGAGAATTAATGAACGAATGAATGAATGAAGTAAAATTAATGATGATCTTATTGGGAAGCTGGAAGGGAAAATGAGTTCATTTTAGAAGAACCCCTGGGCTGCTGCCCGGCAGACATAACACATTAAATAAGAATGATTTTCAGTGTAGATTAGCTTCTTGGGTGGAGCTGTCTTAGCAACAGACTACTTGCGTTCACAACCGTTCCAGACCTCAGTGCTGCTAAGAAGCAAAAGGGCAATGCTGGGGACAGATAAAGGAGCAAACACATGACCTAAATGATGTAACACACAGAGAGCATCAGCCATCAGACCTCAGTGTCCCATCCTGAGTGAGCCTTCAGGACCTGAAAGGCCTGAGTCAGATACATCAGTATCCTACCTGCCCAGAGACAAGGCTTCCAACATGGTGTGTGTGTGTGTGTGTGTGTGTGTGTGAGAGAGAGAGAGAGAGAGAGAGAGAGAGAGAGAGAGAGAGAGAGAGAGAGAGAATATGAATATGTGTGTGTGTATTTACTTACACAGACACATAATGGCTGAAAGACTTGATTATGTGCTAGGTTATAAATGCTGCAGCAGTAAGGTATGAGCTATGAAGGACTTGTAGAAGGTGACTCATCAGTAAGTGTGGAAGCCCACACATTTGACCTGACCTCTTTCTTGCTGCAAATTCATCTAACTTACTAGAAAGATCTGCCTGCAGGTGCTTATTCATGGGCTTCCTGGATACCAAATAGCCTGCATTCCATAGTAGCTTTCTAGTCTGGCCTGAAGGATCACAACTCCCACCATCATCAGAGCTGCTGGAGCCACAGAGGCTCCACAGTCTGCTCTGCTCAGTCTGGATCGTTCCGGATGGATGGGGGGGTCCTCCCTGTCCCCACTGACCCTGCTACCCTCCTGGTTACTCTTGTCATACCCTGAGCCATTCATCATCAATGTCCCTGAAATATGGAGGAGAGTGTTGACCAAACCCCACCACCTGACTGTTGCTTCTTCATCTGTCTCATTACTCAGTCTCTCTTTCCCACACACCAAATGTGTTTGGACATCTTTAATAGAGCAAGAAAATGAGAGACTGCCAATGCCAAGTGCAATCCAAGTGTCCTCCAGCCTTTCAACCACAAAGGCGCCTGTTAGTAAATGGGCCAGATTGTTCTACAGACTGTGGGTGCACTTGGGTGGTCCTTACTATTAGGACCAGGCCATGTTGACGCCATGGGTCCCATCCAGAAACTTGTATTACTATATTACGTGAGCCAAGTTTAGCAACCAGGAACATGGACTGTTTCCCAGCAGCCCCACTAGGGTGGTTTTCTCCTTGGCCAGTCTTGAGGGGAGAGAGGGAGGGAGGGACGGAAGTAGGAGTCCTGCATCTTTGAGTTCTTTCCTGCCATTTCTGGGCTCAGCCTTCCCATGGATTCTGATCTTGATAGGACCAGAGAAGGAAGCCGTGGCAGAGTCCCACATGGTGGAGTCATGACAACATCACCAAGGTTGCCACTGGAACTACTGGGAACAAGTCTTCCATATTTCCTGGAGTCCATCTGGCTTACAGCAAGGACTACAGACCTTAGCCAGAAGAAGCAAGCAGCAACAAGTGAAGAACAAGACTTCTTCCTACACAGGCAACTGTCAGGTTGGTCCTGTTTAGAACCAGAGGGACCCATGGGAATTTACAGCTTTGCTGTGCTCTAAGGAGCCATCTATCACAATGGAGATGCCTCAGACGAAAATCCAATTTGCTTCCTTCAAGGGCATCTGCTCTTCCTGAGAAAATTAAATCTGGCACTGGCAGCCATGAACTGCACAAGACAACCACGTACTGTTTCCAACGGCTGTCGAAACTGACCACCCCCATGCACGGCCTTGCCTCCAAAGGCAAATGCTACCTTCTTAGCACAGCCATGCCGAAAGCTCACACAATCTTCCCCACTGGTGACATTTAACACTTCATTGAAGCTGAGATGGCCAGAAAGCTTTCCATAAAAGATGAGGACATCAAAAGTGGCATTAACCCCAGGGAGAGGGGCCTGTGAGGAACCAAAGGTTGCATTTTCATGCAAACATCTGCCAGAGGAAAACATGAAATAGTTAAAGAAAAGCTCCCTAGGGCTGGGGCCATGCTGCCTCTGGTCAGACAACATTTTCTGAAACCTTCAGGCAGCTCCGAGCTTGCCCAGCAGCTCAACAGGCCTGAGTTTCTTGTCCACAGAAGATCGTTTCTTTGCTCTCAGGAAAGCACAGCCACTCAGGGAATCTTGCCACTTTTCATAGACACACTTTTTCACAGAATCTGCTTTCACACCCTCAGTCCAGCGATGGTGGCCTTGTATAACACCACCCAGGATCTTCACGTGCTCTGTTGACGCCAAAACCCTATCTTCTTGTTCCATTTCCTGCCCCTGAGGAGTCTGTTGGGTCTTGAGAAATGTCATCCTTATTCCATAATAGCAGAAATATCCCACAAAGATATTAAAAATGATCAAGCAGCTTAATGGAGTAAAAGAAACAAATAATACACGTGTAACAATGGGGCAGTTCAGGGACGTCCAAGCACAGTCCAGGGTCCATAGCGAGAACTGGGCATGTGCAGAAATATGTTCCAAACTCACTTTTCCACACCTGAGAAGCGAGAGAAAACGCTGAGGATGGTGGTACCCTGGGCAAATCCCAGCCGCCATCACCGTGGAGACAGCCTTGGGTGGCAGGCAGCAGGGACTTACATTACAGTGGGTTGAGTCCAGGATGTGATGTCTTTACAAGGAAAGACTGACCTGTAGACACCTAGATACCCACAGAGGAAGAGACATGCTGCTGCTAAGGGCCAAGATGGCTGAGGCTGCTGCCAGCCGCTGATGGTGAAGGAGGGAAGGGAGAGTTCTCCCTAGAGCCTTCAGGGAGAACCTGGTTCCGCAAGCCAAGACTCCAGAGATAACAGACACCTTCTGTGTTGTTTTCACCACCCAGCTCTGGGCGCTTTGCAAGGCAGCCCAGAAAACGAATATAGCCAGAGTTTGGTTGTATTCTTGCTGTGCGTGCACACTACACTTGCTGTACCCAAACGAGACACAAAGCCTTGAAGAGTGACATCAGGGGTCAAAAGACCAGCACAGTATCTGGAACCCCCACTCTTCCCTGTCCTGCTTACACCATCTTTCCCACGCTGGCTCCTTCCTCTTCTTACAAAGCTCAATTAAAAGCAGGGAGAAGAAAGACTTGACTGCTTTCTCTTAAGCCTGAAGCTGGTGATTACATAATGAGTGTTGAATGAAAACTGCCAACAACAAAAAGAAAATGTTCTTGTATGCCCTATTTACACACTCACTATTTACACACTCGCCAGCCACTGGGAGGAGAGTCCCTCCTTCAGAATATTCCAGTCCCCTCTGGTTGGATGGGCTGCATCGGAGTACAATGGCAAAGCAGAAATTTGTGGGGCTTCCAAGAACATTCTTCACAAAGGATGTTCCCTTCCACCCAGAAATGGGATAGAGACTGTCTCTGTGTGGGGAACTGGCAGGAAGAGAAGCCCCAAGAAAAGGGTGCTGGAACCCAGCTGTAGCAGGCAGAGCTAGCCTGGTGGAAGCTTTTGGTACCTGGGTCAGGCTATAGAGGGGCACAGGATTCTAGCAGGCAAGAATAATGAATCTAGATGAAAGACTTGTAATGTTGAGCTACAAGGACTTCAGGAACCCAAGGGCTGAAAGCCAGCTGGTTCAGTTTGAGTAGACTGGCTCTCTGAAGACCTGTGCTAAGTAGCCCACTGGTTCCAGACTGCCACACCCCACACTCCTAATAACTCCTGCCACAGACCAGGCTCTTATTACATGCTAGGAAGCTGAAACTTATCTTGCCTTTTAATTAGGGCCCCCCCATCTAATTAGGGGGGCAGGAGATTTCTGAAAAACAAGCTACACAATCCTCTGTTTTCCCCTTCATAGATGCACACCTTCAATGCCAGACACTTCACTAAGCATTAGGGATCTGATACAGGCAAGAGCCCTATCTCTGCAAAGTTTACACAGGCAGCATTCTGTGACAGGCAAGCATTGGGAGGCACATCCACACTAGACTGAAGGTAGTGGCCTAAGGGTAAGGGTAGGCACGATCAGTTTACAATGGAAAGGTCTGGCTAGTGGAGGGAGTGGCCTGAGTGGGGGTAAAGAAGACAAAGAGCTAAAAAAAAAGAGAGAGAGATTAGGATCAACCAATGCTGCCCCCTGCCCTCCACTACCTGACTCACCGCTGCAGCATTTCACTTACTGCACAGTTGGCTGGAAGGCTGCCCCCACCCACACTCAGTTTTGGATGCCCAAGTCTGTTTCCACCCCCTGTATGCATGGTTTCTGGTTATACTTGCCCAGTAAGGACTACAAAAATAAACTGTAGTCTCAGCATTTTGTAGGCTGAGGAGGAGGATCATTTTGAGTTCTAATCCATATGACCTCAGTTTACCCAATTACACAGGTGATGACTCCATTTCCAAAGGAGCTCACATCCTGAGGTATGGGGCTTAGGATGTTAGCATATGAACAGGGGGCCCACAAGCGCAGATTGGAGAAGTTAGGCCTAGAAGTTAGGAAGTTTCCTAGGAAGCCTGCAGAGCTTCCAGGACAGCACTGGAGCCTCAGTGAGTGTGGCTCTGACCTGAAGCTGCTGGCCAGAAGTAAGTATATTTTTTCCTCCAAAGCGATTCCACTGGCCGTAGTAAGGTCAAGCCTCCCCCAGCTCCCGGCCATCCAGACACCAAGCAGAGAATGACTATCCCCTCACCTAGGATCCTGGCACTAGGGTGAAGCGGGAGAGTCTGAGTTTGGAGTCAGCCTGGGCTGCACAAACTGACTCTCCTAGTGGAAGGGCACAGAGCAGAGCTATGCAAACAACAAATGGGATCCCCTCCGGGAAGATCTGGTTCAGAGGGAACCGATTCCCAGCTCTAACCCTTTCCTCTCACTTTTCTTACTTCCTATACATTTCTAGCTGAGAAGAACAACCAGGAAGGACCTGCAGGCCAAAGACAGATAGAACGGCAGCACACTCACTCACTTACACACTCATACTCATTCACATACACAGTCACACTCACACACAGTCACACTCATACATTCTCATACATAGTCACACATACACTCACACACAGTCACACAAGTCACACTCATACACACTCATACACAGTCACACTCACTCACATATAGTCACAGTCACACACTCATGCTCACATACACAGTCACTCACACACTCACTCACACTCATACATACACACACACAGTCACACTCATACATTCTCATACATAGTCACACATACACTCACATACAGTCACACTCACACACAGTCACACAGTAATACTCATACACACTCATACACAGTCACACTCGCTCACATATACTCAGTCACATACTCATACTCACATATAGTCACACTCACACACTCATCCATACACAGTCACACTAACACACACATTCACACAAGTCACACTTATTCACCCACATGTGCACTTATATACTCACACACATTCATACACACTCACACACATTCATACACACACACACACACACACACACACACACACACACACACAGAGGGAAGGCTAGTGTGGCTTCTGTGCTTTTTTTAATAGCCTGGTTGTGTTCATTGGGGACAGGGTCCTGCCATGTTGCCCAAGCTGTCTCCAACGATCCTCCTCCTCCTCCCTTACCCTGGCAAGTAGGCGTGCATCTCTGTGTCGGGCTTCTGAAGGGGTTTGTGTGTTGAGGAAGTTTTAAAGACAAGCTGGGGACATGGGGCTTGATGATCTGCCTGCCTTAAGCAATGGGACTGCAGGCATCCTGTCCTCACCACAGAGGACCTACGTGCTAAACAAAAAATAAATAAAAGAATACAACTCTTGGGGTTTGTTTTTGTTTTTTTAAATCATTGTAAGCCTAGTGCATGTGGGGGTTGATCCCGTAGCCATCTGCATTCTGGCCACAGCCTGTCAGCAAGGGTCTTTCCTCCCTCATTAGCACTGGAGGTGGACGCAGGAAAACAGCACCCAGGGAGCCAGGGTAGTGCAGGGGGGCTTCTGGGGTGTCCTGTGGAGCTCACTCACTGTCTCCCTGGACTTCACTGAAGACAGCACGCACAGGCCCCGTGTCACAGTGAGACCCTGTCTAGTCATGAACACTGAACTCTGAGAAGAGCTAAGTGAATAAACCTGCACGTGCTCTTGTTCCACAAAGAAGGGTGACAGCACCTGTCTGCTTTGAGGTGGTTTGATCGATCGAGTGTAGTTTCTGAAATGTGCCATTTCCTCTAACTCAAACTGTATTAGTCTGAGGGATTACGGGTGAAGAGGTCACAAGCCAGGTCTTCATGTCCTTCTGACCCTGCTGCCCCTTTCCCTCTAAATATTTCTGGTCCAAAAGAAGTCACAGAACTGGGCGTGGTGGTACATGCCTTTAATCCCAGCACTCGGGAGGCAGAGGCAGGCGGATTTCTGAGTTCGAGGCCAGCCTGGTCTACAAAGTGAGTTCCAGGACAGCCAGGGCTATACAGAGAAACCCTGTCTCGAGAAAAAAAAAAAAAAAAAAAAAAAAAGAAGTCATAGCATCATTTCAGCTCCGGTCTTCCTGTCAGCTTACTTTAAGAAGCTGACAAAAACAACAACAACAACAACAACAACAACAAAAAACCCAAAAGGTATCACAGGTTTTGAAGGGGGGGAGGGCTCTTCGGGAGGAGTTGGGGTACAAAAGGGAAAGAAGAATGTGATGTAAGTCTATTTACTCAAAATATGTTTTTAAATGTTAACAAATCCAGATAAATTAGAAATTATGTATCTTTTCTCATCATAATGCAATAAAATTTAAATCAAAGAAAATAAAAAAAAAGCTGACAAAAGGAGCTGAAATCCTGTCTTTTTTTTTTTTCTTCTTGGAGTTCACACGCTAGACAGAAGACAACAGCTTCATTCCTTACCCCTACCATCCAGAGGCCTTTACATGGCTTTGGCAGCTCCTCCCACAGGAGGCAGCAGCTCCTCACATGTTCACCAGGAAATGAGTCTGGGAGGTGACATTTTCAGGCAGCAGCTCTCCCAGGTACCAGGTAGGCATTCACAGCCAGCCAGCTCAGTGCTCCAAAGTACCAAGAGGGAAGAGCTCAGCTTTCCTAACAGAACTGCCGGTGACAAGTGTCTGGTCAGCCACTGGCTGCCTTCAATTTTCATGCTCAGCATGGGGAGCCTGTCACTGATGGTTCAGGTCCACCTGCCCAGCAATGAGCTCTCAGGGAGGCCCCAGGTAGCCTTGCTCCTCAGAGGCTCTGTGAGCACATTATCCCCAATGTATCTATGCCTGATGACAGACTTAGGTTCAGCTTTCTCCCCTTGTGCACAGCACACTCTTGGTGAAGACTGGAACTAGCGATGATTGGAGGCTCCTCTTGGCAACCAACCCACCCCAGGGTGTTCAGGTCGCATAGCACAGGGCAGCTGGCCACCTCTCTTTCTCCACAAAGGTCTGCCACCATGTTTGTGCATGGCTTTTTACAACCTTGAGTCATTTTTTTAACTTTGCATCAAAGTGAATTCTAAAGAGACCATATGTATCCATTCTGTAGTTTACTACAAAAGTTAGCCTAAGTGTCCCACAATGCTTTGTCCTTCATTTGCGGTTGGCCTGAGTGTCTGTGCTGTACCCCCAGTTGCTCAGGGTTCAGTCCCTCTTCCTGTCTCCTTTTTCACTCTGCCCTGACTCAATGTCTTTCCTGCAGTTCCTCAAATACACCCTGGATGTTCGGCCCTCCATCCTCCCATCCTCCCAGAGTGTCACAGGGCTGGTTCCCTTACAGCCTGCACACCTCCACTGCAGGACTTCCGCAGGCCCTCGGCATCACTCCATGTTCTCCTGCTCACCAGTTTGTGCCTTCAGCTTTTCTATCCTGTATCTCCTGCATGAACCAACTCATTCATCATCTGTCTCTCTCAGTCTCTGACTCTTGGAAGCAGGACCATTGTTTTGTTCATGGATGCGTTCTCTAAGACCCACACAGAACAGGTGCCCGCAGGACTCACTGAAGGGCCTGTATACATTCACCACTGCACGCATGTAGTCAATAAGCTGCTAGCTAGAAAAGGGAGGTGGAATTTCAATGCCATCACCTGGCTGTAAAACGTATTTCATCTACTGAAGGGAGTGGCGGGAGTGGAAAGCTCTACACTGTAAGATAGCATGTCACGGGAAAGAGTGGGAAAGATCTCCACTGAGCCCCCATTCTGTGTGTGTGTGTGCATGCATGTGAGCATAGAATGTATATGCCAAGAACACAGGATGTCAAATGTCATTAGCACTCTTGGCTTTATTCCCTTGAGGGATAAAGGGTATCTCACTGTACCAGAGACCCTCTGTTTGAGTAGGCGCCAGTCACTGAGGTCTCTCCCCCACAGCGTTGGGAGTGTAGCTAGGAATAACCATACATGAATTTTACATGGGTTCCGGGGATTGACCCAGGCTCTCATGTTTATCATACAAGCACTCTTACTCCCATCTTTAAAAAATGATTAGTGAATGATCAAGGATTGAGAAAAACAAGTTTAAGTAAACACATAAGAACAAGGTGATCAAAACAAAGTCCAGAACAGACTAAGGACCATGAAAAAGAAAACAAGCAGAATGCTACAAGTGCAGCTGGAATCCCAGCACATGTGGCGGCTTCTTCCAGGTAGCCAACCACTAAGGGGCCACGCTGTTGCAATCCTACCATCCTAAGTAGGACATGACACTTCTGACACTAACCATGTGACTATAATTGGGTACAAAAGCCATGGATGTCTCACGGTTAGCTTTCCACCAGGGCACGTTAACTTAGCCACACTATGCTTAAGTCCACATTCTGGCCTCTTTTTTTTTTTTTTGGTTTTTCGAGACAGGGTTTCTCTGTGTAGTCCTGGCTGTCCTGGAACTCACTCTGTAGACCAGGCTGGCCTCGAACTCAGAAATCCGCCTGCCTCTGTCTCCCAAGTGCTGGGATTAAAGGCATGTGCCACCACACCTGGCCATTCTGGCCATCTTAATGCTGATCACATCTCTGCTGTACCCTAACTGATAGTCAATCTAAATCACATTTATTCTTGATAAGTTAAATCTTAGTGAACCAGGCCCAGCACTTCCGTCTGACAGAGCAATCACACCTTGGTTCCCACCTGTACCAGACATTCTCTGTTCTACATGGCGGAAACCACGCTCCGTCACACCCTATTCTACTCCAGTCCCCTTTGGCTGAGGGATCAGCCAGCAGACCGAAGCCATTGTCCAGTCTCAGGCTCTACCAGCTCAGCCCTCCTTCCATTCTATCCACTGGGATCTGCTTAATGAAGAACAGCCTAACATTTTGCTGAAATCAAGAAATGTAATGTCTACAGCAGTCTCTTAATTTACTAACCTAGTTATTCCATCAATGAGGAAATGAAGCTAATTTAAAAAGACTTCTCCTCGGTGGACTCATATGGACGGCTAGCAACCTCTCTTCTAAAGCCCCCGCCCCCCATCTGTTCCTCATCTCTGCCAGCAAGCAGCCTGAGGCTTGTTGGGTTGGTAATTAAAATTTACTCTCTGCCATAGACTCCTTTTGACTTTAAGGCATTTGCCTGGCATTAGACTTAAAACTTAAAAAAAAAGTCTTTGTGGTGTGCCGACCAGAGATCACTTCATCTTGCTAATTCTTTCCATCCCCAGGATCTATTCCTGCAGATGCAACTTCACTTAGAATTCAGGGTGAGTGAGCACCTACTGTGTGGCTGGCACACTGCTTTGTTTCTATGCTTTCCAGTTCTATTTGAAGAGGCTGTAAGTAGGTTGGCGGTGACCTTCACTGACCTTGTGCCGTCAACCCCGACATGTTCATTATCCCTTCCCATCTTCTGAGAATGGCTTTTAAAGCCCTGTCCCTGTTGATAGTGTTTTATTTTAGCAAAATATACGTAAAAGGTAAAACATGCCATTAGACAGTTTGTCAGTACACCTTGGGGTGATTGGGTCCAGTCATCATGTGTGCACACATCACACCTTCTCCATCACCCCAAACCTTGCACCCTTTCCCTGGAACCCCCACTATGCTCATTTTCTGTTTGTCTTGATTCGTTACACATTTCATACAAAATGGCTCTATAGCATCTGACCTTTGTGTCTGGCTCACTGTTCACACCACAGCTTCTCTAAGGTTCATGATGGTTGCATCGTGTGCCAGTGTGGCTTCCCATCATGGCTGGATGGCTCTTTGTGTGTATAAATAACCATGCTTGATTTTCTACTCTTCCCTGGACTGGTTCTTTCCAGTTCTTGCTTACCATGAAGAAAGCTGTACTGGTGTACATGCCTTGTACTGGTGTACATGCCTGTTAGATCCTTTTTAATTCCTCTAAGTATATACCTTGTCGTCTATTACAACTCCTTGGTGAGCTGCTGTTGTGAGCAACTTGTGTTTGTTTCCCATAGCAAGAAGATCATTTCACAGTTCCATTTAGCATGTGCAAGAGTCCCAGTTTTCCTCCTCCTCTTTCTTCTGCTTTTCTTCTTGGACCGTGTGATGTGTGTACACCTGTAGAGGCCAGAAGCTGTCTGTCTCAGTCACTCCCCACCTTATCTTCTGAGCAGGGTTTCTCACCAAACCTGGAGCTCACTGAAATGGTTAGGGTAGCTGTGACTTTCACCCACTCTGCTGTGACCTGCTGTGGTGCAGTGCGTGGACTGCCAGCTCCCACTGTTCTCAGAGTGAAGAGGATGCGCTCCACAGTCAGACCTGGCTGTGTGTAACACCACCTCCTTCCTTTCAATGCTTGCTCTAACTGGGATTACCCAGTGCATTCTTCTCTTAGCGCCCTTGGTAACTGTCGGTGGCTTAAAGCAACACAAATTTATTGTCTTTGATTCCAGCAGTCAGGACTCTAACAGTCTGCAGGTTTCACAGAGCTAGTTTCCTCAGGAACCTCTGGGGAGAACTGGTTTGATGGTCTTTTATAGCTGCTTGACTTTTGGCCCAATTTCACCTCCAAAGCCAACCAAAGCAAATGAATGTCACATCTCATCATCCTACTCCCCTCTTCCACCCTGAAAGACTTTGATTGTAAAGGTCATCACCTCCAATTTGAAGGAGGGCTTAATAGCAGTGTCAAAGCCTCCTGTGATGCAGCTGTCTGTGATGGAGCTGAGCTGTCTGTGACAGAGCTTTCTGTGACGAGGCTGTCTGTGATGGTGCTGAGCTGTCTGTGACAGAGCTGTCTGTGATGAGGCTGTCTGTGATGGAGATGAGCTGTCTGTGATGCAGCTGTCTATGATGCAGCTGTCTGTGATGCAGCTGTCTGTGATGCAGCTGTCTGTGACGCAGCTGTCTGTGACGCAGCTGTCTGTGATGGAGCTGAGCTGTCTGTGACAGAGCTTTCTGTGATGAGGCTGTCTGTGATGGAGATGAGCTGTCTATGACAGAGCTTTCTGTGACGCGGCTGTCTGTGATGGAGATGAGTTGTCTGTGATGGAGATGAGCTGTCTGTGACAGAGCTTTCTGTGACGAGGCTGTCTGTGACAGAGCTGTCTGTGACGAGGCTGTCTGTGACGAGGCTGTCTGTGACGCGGCTGTCTGTGATGCGGCTGTCTGTGATGCAGCTGTCTGTGATGGAGCTGAGCTGTCTGTGACAGAGCTGTCTGTGACGCGGCTGTCTGTGATGGAGATGAGCTGTCTGTGATGGAGCTGAGCTGTCTGTGACAGAGCTGTCTGTGATGGAGCTGAGCTGTCTGTGACAGAGCTGTCTGTGACGAGGCTGTCTGTGAAGAGGCTGTCTGTGACGAGGCTGTCTGTGACGAGGCTGTCTGTGATGGAGCTGAGCTGTCTGTGATGGAGCTGAGCTGTCTGTGACGCAGCTGTCTGTGATGGAGCTGAGCTGTCTGTGACGCAGCTGTCTGTGATGGAGCTGAGCTGTCTGTGACAGGGCTGTCTGTGACGAGGCTGTCTGTGACAGAGCTGTCTGTGACGCGGCTGTCTGTGATGGAGATGAGCTGTCTGTGATGGAGCTGAGCTGTCTGTGATGGAGCTGAGCTGTCTGTGATGGAGCTGTGATGGAGATGAGCTGTCTGTGATGGAGATGAGCTGTCTGTGATGGAGCTGAGCTGTCTGTGACGCAGCTGTCTGTGATGGAGCTGAGCTGTCTGTGACGCAGCTGTCTGTGATGGAGCTGAGCTGTCTGTGACGCAGCTGTCTGTGATGGAGCTGAGCTGTCTGTGACAGGGCTGTCTGTGACGAGGCTGTCTGTGACAGAGCTGTCTGTGACGAGGCTGTCTGTGATGGAGCTGAGCTGTCTGTGATGGAGCTGAGCTGTCTGTGATGGAGCTGTGATGGAGATGAGCTGTCTGTGATGGAGATGAGCTGTCTGTGATGGAGCTGAGCTGTCTGTGACGCAGATGTCTGTGATGGAGCTGAGCTGTCTGTGACGAGGCTATCTGTGACGAGGCTGTCTGTGACAGAGCTGTCTGTGACGCGGCTGTCTGTGATGGAGCTGAGCTGTCTGTGATGGAGCTGAGCTGTCTGTGATGGAGCTGAGCTGTCTGTGATGGAGCTGTGATGGAGATGAGCTGTCTGTGATGGAGATGAGCTGTCTGTGATGCATCTGTCTGTGACTTGGCCGTCTGTGACGCGGCTGTCTGTGATGCAACTGTCGAGGTAGGGGACAGACACCCTGGTGGCCAGACATTATTCCGCTTATCGCAAACAAAAGAGTGATGGCCTCCATATAAACCTCATTTTGGGTTCCTTTTCTGCTCTTTGCAGTCATGGCCATATGTGTTAGTCAAGTGTTCTAGAGCTAAGCTCCAGCCCCACCCTGAGTATTTGGATTTCTTACTCTTTTCATTCCTTGATTTTTCGAGCTGAGGACAACTCATTCCAAAGTCTTGTGTTCAACAAATAATGGGGGTTATTATTTTTTTTCCCAGTGCTGGGCCTCAAACTCAGGGCCTCATATATGCTAGGCAAACACTATACCAATAAGCCATATTTGCAGTCCTTGGTCTTTGTGACAGGGACTCCTACATAGCTCAGGCTGGCCTCAAACTTGTGAATCTCTCACCCTCCCTCCCTAATGCTGAGATTACAGGCATGCATCACCACATACAGCTAGCTATGAAGTTCTTGGTTTTTGAGGTTTTATGTTGCCCTGACTGGCCTGGAACTCAAAGAGATCCATCCACCTGCCTCTGCCTCCTGGATGCTGGGATTAAGCTGTGTGCAGCCATTCCGGGTTACCTGTTCAGCTTGAGTTAATAAAACAAAACATTCATCTCTTCAAGCCTGGCACCCACAAAGCACTCAGTTCCACCTTCTCATAGTTGCAGCTTTACCAACTTCTTACCAACTTCTTGGCAACATAATACCTGCCGCAGGAGTCCACACTTTAGTCTGGGGTTCTTCCTATTCTAAACCCAAAAAGACCCCCTCTTGCCCAGGGCTGAAGCACAAAACTTTCTCCTATGTGAGAGAGACTAGAACAACAGGCCTCCTCACAGTTCACCCACCTTCCAGGGACAAGCACCTGCGGGGTCAGGTGAGGGCTCATGGCTTCCTCCCCTCTCAGAGGCTGGCCTGTGACCTGTGTCAGGGGACAGTCCTTTTTAGCCTGAACAGTTGCAAGAAGAGGCTCAGCTCTGTTTTCTTCTGCACTTTTGCCTTACACAAAAACCTCTCACAGAATTTGTCAGAATTCAAATGTGAAGCCATCATGGTAATCTCATGCTTCTATCCAAGGTGCTTCCGAGTCCCTCCCAGGCCAGCTAGGTCCCTCGGTGTCACAGAGGGGCGCTGTTCCTCAGCGGCACTGGATGCTCTATGAGATCAGCTCAGGTCTTATGCTCGTCTGTTGTGGCTGCTTTGTTTTCTGATACTACAATACTGGCTCCACTGTATACACTTCTCAGTTTTGGGGTGCCTTTCTCTCATTTCTGTTTCAAAATTATGTTTCAAACTTATTGCTAGCTTAGTCTTATTGGCAAGGGCTCAGTCTGTAGACTGAGAAACTAGGCTGCGCACTTGCGGGAAGTCACTAGGAGGTCTGGGAAATATGTGCAGCAATGAGCAGGCACATACCATGCATCCATGCTGGGACAGTGATCAATATAGCTCAGGTGGGAGGCTGGGGGCCTGAGTCAAACACTCATCCTTCTCCTGAGGCAGGAGCACCAGAAACCTCAGCCACCATACAGATCCCTCCCTCAAAGCACATGACTAGAGATCCCTCAACCCAGTAGGCTGGGCCTGCAGCTTACCTCCATATCTGGGTACATCTACTCTGCTGTGCTCCCTGTAGCCAGGCAAAGGTGCTGCTCTGATTTCTGAAGGGTCAGCCCACCTCCTCCCATTCCTCAACCCCCAACCAGTTTCCCTCTCCTACCTCAGAAATCCAATTTTCTTCCTACATTCCTTTCCAGTTTTGTTTCACATAAGGACAATCCATCCACTCTTACTGATAAATCCTGGGGAGACAAGGAACCTCGGGCCTTTTGCTGGGCTCAGCTGGGCAGGTAGAGCAAGCATGCCTACAGCCTGTGGTTCTTACAGCTCTGATGTTCACCATTACCACCCATCTCAGATCTTCAGGGAAGCTGAGTCTCCTGACACTAGCTCATCACTCACGATAAGAACTTCTGATCCTGCAGTCTCCCTGGACTATAAATGTTCCTCTGGTTCTGAGGTGGGGGTTGGGGGCAGCTCCACACTGTACATTAGATCATCTATTAGCTACGCTATGCCCTCTTGATGCCTAACCACATCCGGGAACCTACAATACTGTGCTTGAATGGTCAGGGCTGGAAGTGGAATCCTATTAATTAGATTAGCCTCTTTGGCTTTGCCATTGATTTTTTGGGGGTAACTGTAGCCTTTTTGTGTTTATGTTATGGTTAAAAAATAACAGGACATTAATCCCAGCACTTAGGAGGCAGAGGCAGGCGGATTTCTGAGTTTGAGGCCAGCCTAGTCTACAAAGTGAGTTCCAGGACAGCCAGGGCTATACAGAGAAACCCTGTCTCAAAAAAAGAAACAAACAAACAACAGGACAAAACATCAAAATTAAATAAAGACTAAAAATTACAGTAGAAACAGGCTCAAAGAAAACAAAAATGGTGATTAGATGAATGTGGCACACTGAAGTGACAGGGAGCCAGGGAGGACAGAGTGATGAGTGACCCTGGCTGGGGAGCTGTGGTGGGAGCATCCACTCTAAGTCTGCAGACAGTATTTGCTACCTCAACTGTGCTGTTCTGGAACCATCATAATCGTTATAAAACTATGCTCCTTCTCCTGATAAGGCTCAAAAAAACAGGTATAAGCCTTAAGAAAGTAGGCCTTTAAAAACGCACTCCTTAGTGATATTCCACAAGATGTAAAATGCATTTTCTACCCTCAGAATCACAGGAATGCTGGGCTTTATTGAGCCTCTCTGAGAACCTGCTTAGCAATTTCATTTCGTAAGAATTGGAGTGTTAGTGAGATCATGCAGCCTTCTAGAAATCAAATCAAAGGCGGTGGGCCTGGCCCTCTGCTTTGGGATGGCATGTCAGCTAAGAGGAGCCATCCCTAAGGGGCGGGGAGAGCATCAGTGGACATCACAGGCCTCAGACGAATGGACGTCAGCCATCCTATCACAGGCGTGCGGGCAACTCCTCCAATCTCACCCTCTGCAGAGACCTATTATCTAGGTTGTTGTACTCTCTCAACCATAATTGTTACTCAGTGAATGGATGGAGAAAGCTTTCCAACAGACCCAGAAGGAGCCAAAGTCCAGAGTCTGCCCTCCTAAAGACTTACCTACAACACAGCCAAAACCAAGCTCAGGCACATTCCTGCCAGCCTTTACTGCCCAGCCCAGACAGAGCTTGTGAACAAGGAAACCAAGTCCAACAAAGCTGAAAACCACACGAAAGCAACTGTTTGTCTGGACACTGTTTTCTTTAAGATGTACTTGGGCCTATCCAACACATAGTTCTGGCCGGTCCAAGCCTCTCACGAGGCCTTTAGAACATGGATTCTCTAGATTCCTTTGGGTGATTCCAGAGATGTCGGGTGGAGATGTCTGGGGTGGGTGCTATCTGCTTTGAAAGCTTAGGTTTATCCCTGCTCAACTCTGGCCTCCTTCCCGGGGCCCTGGCAGCTCTGTGCTGGAGTGGTACCTGCCTTCCTGGTCACCTCCTCCCTCTGCCCTGTCCCCAGCAGCCTCAGCAGCTCTGTGCTGCAGTAGTACCTGCCGTTCTTGGTATCGTGCTGTCGCATATTCTTGATAAAATGAATTTTCTTGAAATTCTTTGGTCTGGGAGAACCTGAGAGTGTTCGACATCTGAAAAAGAAAAAAAAGAAAATGAACAAACAAAAAAGGTCATTTAAAAAATACTATCAGCCGCCACTGGACAACTGAGACATCTCCACACAAAGACAGGAAGGAAAGAGTAGACAAGTGGCTTGAGTCACCCAGAGGCTGCAGGAGTGAGTGGGGTGGGTGCTAATAAACACATACAGCCTGGCCAGCGCAAGGAAGCTTTAAAACCCAACAACAGACAACGTCCTCAATAATTCTGATAATATTTTATGAGTCTCTAAAAAGCTAGCTAATGAAAACTCTTTCCTCCATTACAACAATATAACCTAAATGGATCCCAAGGACATCATCAGTCTTTGTTGTCATCCAAAAGAAAGACTCGAAGTCAACACAGGCAAAGAGAACTGAAGGCGGCAACATGAAGAGACTTAGAGCTGAACAGATATGCAAATTTCACTTTCAAAACAGCCCTGAGTCATTTTTCCTCTGCAGTGGGAATTTGGCCTGAAAACCTTGGACAACTGCCCCAATCCAGACTCCACTTGGGAAGTCACAACTTAAATCTGAATGAGAATCAGGACCTAACTAGTTGCTGCTTTATTTTATTACTTCAGAATAAATTTTAATAAGTAAACATCTATTGAACCAAAGTGACCTGAATTTAAAAAAAAAAAAAAATTGCCTGGGATGAGGCAGCGTTGCCCCGTGCTTGCCCCGTGCTTCCCACAGACCAGGAGATGACGAGAGCTTACTGTGGACAAGGACTACTGAAATAACCTGGTAAATCCTACAAAATGACAAAACCACACAGACACCACTACCAAAGCCGAAAATCCCACCGCAAAGGGGCTGGAGTTTTGTCCTTTCTTGACCTTCTACTTAAGTCCTTCCTGACTATAGGATGTGAATAGGCTTCCACTATCGTATGTGAATGCCTGGAACCGGACACTTCCAAACTCAAGGTCTGGAAAAGCACCGTGCAGGTTCCCAAAGCCGCACGGAGCTCTGGGTGTGGATGTGGGTGGGACGTCATCGGAATTCAGTCAGTTCTGTCTTAAGGCTGCAGTGCAGGGAGCAGAGGGGGTGGAGGGGGCCGAGGGGCAGAGGAGTGGGGGGATAGCTCCACAGGAGGTAAAGTTGTAGTGGGTGGGGGTGAGGCACATGTGGGAACTAGACTGGGGAACAAGGAGGGTTCTAGCTATACAGAGCAACCCCAGTCTTTACTCCTCCCCCAGGGCAATTTCCAGAGAGGCCATCTCCATCTACCCCAACCAACCCTTCTATCAATCACTAGCTTTTCTGGAAGCCCATTCGTAGAGTAGAGATCACAATATATTTTTTAAAAATAAGACACTACCTAATTTGAATAATGCGAGCCCAAACCAAGGCAGACGTGTACTCTGGTGATATTTACTAGTGAGGCCCTTCCACAGGCTGTGTCCAGAGCAGAGAAGCGCCATTTCTCCTCCCCATCCATTACCATGGGCTTGGAAGCTTCAGCAGGGGCCACGCCCCTCCCAGCCTTCAACTTGGAGATTAGTATAACCTTGATTTATGACGCCTGGCCTTATAGGTCATGCAACGCTCTCAACTAAGTTATTACCAATACTTGCAATCCCCACTGTCATTAATAACTGTGAAAATTAAGTGATTATATACATTTATGGGTGTGTTTCATAAACTGCCAAGTAACCCATTGGAATGAATGTACTTAACACACAAATGTATACAGAGTCACATGCAAACTTCAAGTGCTGTGAGCAAGGTGTGTGTGTGGGGGAGTACCTACATTTTCTTAAAACAGCAGCTTTTATTAAAGGCTCTGAATTTATAGCTCTAAACGGAGGGTTTTTAGTTTTTTGGTTTGTTTGTCTGTTTGTTTGTTTGTTTGTTTGTTTAGAAGCCTTGCAGAGCTCTGCCTGAAGAACAGGCAGAAAAGGAGTTTGCCCCGCTCACTCCGTCCTACTCTTTAGTCTTCAGACTTCCTAGTTCTGGGGCTCATGAGGAACACAAACCCAGAACCCCAAATTGCCCCTATGCTGTTTCCAGAATCTAGGTCTACCTAAGTTTTCAACAGGTTGTCATTCCTTCTAAGCTCCGCCCAACAGTTACCTAGAAACAGCTAGGAAGGCCTGGCTTGCTATAAAAGGACTGTTTGGCCTCTCCCTCTCTCTCTGACTCTCTGCCCCTTTTCTCTCTCTGACCCCCTTCCCTCTCTCATCCCTTTCTCCATCTCTCCCCTCCTCCCCTCTCTCTCCACATGTTCCTGGCCAGCCTCTTCTCGCCTCTTTTCTCTTTCTCTGTCTTCCTCTGTTCCCTCTTTCTCTGCCTTCTCAACTCCCCTTCCCATGTTCCTAAATAAACTCTATTCTGTACCACACCCATTCTATACTACGCCTTTAAGTATGTCTGGTACCTGGGGGAGTGCGGAGGAACACCTCAGCATGGGCCCACTGAGGCAACTCCTCCTACCCCACCATACCACCCTATATAAAACATATCCCTGGTTTTCTAAATCACATCACTACGGTCCTATCAGAAGGTTCTAGAAGCATGAGGTTGCTGCTTAGAAAGGGATACTTAAAGCATAAATAAACAGAGGGTTCTGGGTAGGGCCCCACTCCCAAACCAGAGCTTGCTTCAGCCAGTCTGAGAAGAAGCAGGCCAAGAGCTAGAGGGCCTCAGGAGGTGAGCTCTCCAGCCTGTCATCAGATAAGCCCTGGATCCTTTTCCCAAGTTAAGGAGGTGGTAACAGAACAAAGGGGGGCCTCAGGCTCCTCCCCCCATGTCTGCACAGAAGGATCCTCATTCTTTGGGCTGCCATGTAGGCTGGAGGGCAGCAAAAAGGCCACAGGCAGCTGAGTGATAGCTGGGTAAGGACATGATGGAAATAATGATTTTAACAGTGGAAGCTCCAACACCCACTGCCAAGGCCCCAGCAGGCCAACCACACCTGCTCCAGGGAACTGGGAAAGATGTCCTAATGTCCTGCCAGTGGCCACCAGGCAGGCAGCAAACTCCTCAGCAAATACCCCCATTGTTGGAGTTCTGGGTGTGCAGGTGCTGTTTGAGAGAATGGTATTAACAGGATGCCGGCACAAGGATGCCCCATTAACCTGAGGTTCACCCAGCAAGCGGGTGGTGGTGCTGTTTTTAAAACAGCATTCAACCAAAACACTAGGGAGTCGAAGCTTTCAGAGCACTGTTAGCAACAATTGCCAAGGAAACTGGAATATGGGGCCTCAGGTGACATCAGGTTAGGCAAAGGAGCAACTCACAAAGCTGCCTGCCTTACCATGTAAATACCCACTTAAAAGCATACACTTTGCATCATGCAAAAGTAAATTGGGATAGAATTAAATTAAAAACTAATTCAATGACAGATTAGCTCTTCCTTGTTAGCACTGATTAGAGGATACGCTTAAATTATGCTAAAGTTTTAATAGGCACCTTGGAGGCAACTGTTTTACATGCTAACCTTAAAAGCAAGCTAGGCTCAGGCCCTCCCAAACCCACAGTTCCCAGAACATTTCCATGCCATTACTGGGACTTCTGTTATAGGCTTAAAAAAAATAAATCTCCCAAGATCAGCTTATTTGGGCCCTCCAGTTTTACAGGTGGAAGAGGCGAGGCTTATCTGATGCCGACTGAGTCCTACTTTCCCAACCAGCACCTTTTAATCAGCTCATTTCCTAGGAACAAGACATTTCTAAGTAAATATGAACGCCTTTGTTTGTTGCTGCTGCTTTTTTGCTTGTATGTACATATGCGCATACATACTGATTACAGGGGGGGGCACACATGGGCCACACAGCATCTGTGTGGAGATCCAGGACAGCCCCGTAGGTCCCAGGGATCAGATGCAGACCATCAGGACTGGTAGTGGGTGCCCTTACTCACGCAGCAGCTCATTGGCCCGAGAAGTTGTTTCATTTTGTTTGTTTGTTTGTTTTTAATTTTGTTTATTGTTTTGTTCTTTAAGTTTGTTTGGAGAAATAAAGACTTCTAAAATTATCTTGATTTAAGGTTGCTTTTAGATGTTACATTTACACAAGTTTCCTTTGAAATTCAGGACTATACTGTCACCAAGATTTGGGGGAAGTCAGTTGAAGCAGAATTAGCTGCCAGTCAGGGTAAATTCTAAGAAGAGGCTGCAGTGTAACAGAGCACTTAAGTCTCCCTTAGCCCCCTAACCTCCTAGGGACACAACAGCTCTGTCTTGAACCCCTGGTTGCCACACAACTGCAAACACTGGCTTCTGAAAGCACCTGAAAGATAGCCTTCACTGCCCTCTGTCCTTGCTGTCTGTCCCTGTCTGCTGCAGGTGGGGAAAGGGTTGGAGGTGGGGGGAGGGGAGGCTCAGATACAGTGGGTGGAGGTGGGGGAGGAGAGGCTCCCGTACAGATGACTTTACTGCTCTAAGGCCAAAGCCACTTCTTGCCACCTGAAAGCATTGTTTTCCCTCCTCCACGCTCATATTACTTGGACTAAAGCCAGTTCCTTGCCTTGTGCTTTAATTGAACTAAAGTGTGGCGCCTACTGGGGAAATGGCCTCAGAGACTACGTCCTTTGGAGCTTTCAGGACAGACTTCAAAAGTAGAGACCAGCCTGTCCAACCCTGCCCTTCCTGATGATGTCCGTAACTAGATTCACAATCACCTGACATCTAGGGCTTCTCAGACTGGCAAGGAACTGTCTCAGGATACCATTCTGCCCTCCAGTGACACTTCCCGGGCTGGGGCTGGGGGTGGGGGTGGGGGTGGGGGTGGGGGAGCTATGTCTTGGAATGCAGCCAAGCAGATGGGGCACAGATGCAGGTTTGGGAAGAGCTGATGCCAGTCTACAGGAGCTTCCAGCCTCCCCCGGGCCTTCTTGTCTGCCGTCTGCTTCACAGTCCTTGTGAAGCCCAAACATCTGCCGCCTCCTGCTTTCAAAGGTCTGAACCACACGTCTTTCCCTTGCCAGCTTAGAGTTGTGGGGAGAAGACCCAACACGCACATTTTCTCCTTCACAAGGAACGCCCGGCTGGACCTCTGCACAGATGTGGGCCAACGGAGAGGGCAGGACTAAGGGAGGCAAACCTGCCAGTCTCCGGCAATCGCTGTCATCCCAAAAATGTGTCTGGCCAGCACTTTTCTAATCCAGTAGGGAAAATGGAATGGAATGCTTTCAAACCCAAGGGAGCCTCTGCAATGATCTTCACCAGGTTGCCCCAGCAACTAGCTAGGGAATGACGTCATGGTCGCCTCCTAAGCAGATCTGGTTGCTTTCCCTGCTGAGAGTAAGGCCTAAGATCTTAAGTGCTGTGTAATGCCAGGGTTAATATGGGCCTTGCTTCCATAAACAGCCACTTTCAAGATGCAAAGGGTGGCTGGGCAAGATGCTTAGCTTGCCCAGAGGCTTAGCTTGACAGTGCCTTCCTGGTACCAACCACAAAGGCAACCACAAGAAAAACAGCCACCAAATCTGCAGGCAGACTGCCCTGCTCCAGTATATCAGTGGGTCGTGTCCGTCCTAGGTTTCACATGTCTTGAGAGTTGGGGTTCAACAATGACAATTCTTTGTCCTTGGGAATCAAATGTTTATTTTTAAAATTTAATTAGGAAGATCAAGAATTATAATCAGAGCTCCCAGGAACTAATCCACCAACCAAAGAGTACACATGGAGGAACTCATGGCTCTAGCTGTATATGTAGCAGAGGATGGCCTGGTCGGTCATCAATGGGAGGAGAGGCCCTTGGTCCTGTGAAGGCTCTATGCCCCAGTGTGGGGAATGCCAGGGCCAGGAAGTGAGAGTGGGGGTGGTGAGCAGGGGAAGAGGTAGGC
The DNA here is from genome assembly GCF_978045245.1 of Mus caroli. Lineage (NCBI taxonomy): Eukaryota > Metazoa > Chordata > Mammalia > Rodentia > Muridae > Mus > Mus caroli. The sequence continues at coordinate 9,056,265 of NW_028227274.1, read as the reverse complement.
GGTAAGGGGAGGGGGTTTCTCAGAGGGGGAACCAGGAACGGGGATAACATTTGAAATGTAAAGAAAGAAAATATCTAATAAAAAAGAAAGGAAAAGAAAAAGAATTAAAAAACCATCTGTGTACTAACAGCTCTTATAACATACGCATACATGAAGCATGGAAAACTTACCTCCGGAGAGGGGCATTCTCTTCAATATCTTCCAGGGTCTCCAAAGATGATCTCTGGGAGATGAGGCGACGTCTAGAGACCAAAAACCGGAGGTTAATAGTGTACAATAAAACTGATCAAACGACTGTGTAAATCTGTGACTATCACGAGAAGAAACCAGTATAGTCCCTAACTACACTCTAAACATCTGTCCTTAGCCCTACAGGGAAGTGTGGTTCTCACGCCTCTCCAAAGAAACTTCTCTCTGCCTCAGACAGAGGTCACCACAGCAAGTCACAACCAATCAAATGCTCAACTGTGGAGCCCAGTTCCAATGGATACAAAAAACACCCCACACACTAAAGCTCAGGGAAAATTGTGGGAGAGGGGACAGAAAGATTGTGAGAGCCAGACCATCAGGGAGTCTGCTGTGAGACTGTCTCCTAGAAACTTCAGAAGCTCCACCCACGGTCTCACCACCATGACGGTCTCACCACCATGACTGCCATAACATAACCCCAATAAATATGTGTGTGTGTGTATGTGGGGGAAGGTCTCAACTCTACCTACACAAAGAACTATAGGGAACTAAAGAATGCAGGAAGGTGGGAGAAATGTCTTCCCCAGAGAGGAGAACACGGACTGGTATCCAATACCAAGTAGCCAGACCTGAAGACATATGTATACATTGCACTTTATAGACCAAGCAGACTCCACTTATGTATTTAGGAATATATATGTATATGCATACACTTATATACATGAAGCAACGTGAAAAGGAAGAAAGGGGAGGGGGTGAGATGGCTTGGTGGGCTCAAGGTCGTCCGCCCCTGATGGGAGAATGGGCTCCACAGATTTGTACTCTAACAGCCACATGTCCTTGGTGGCACTTATGCCCCTGCCCTACCTGCTCATAATAATAATAATACATAAAATTAAAATGAAACACAAATTTAGACCACAGCTCTCTTCAGTGACGCCAGGCTCATCTTGCTTGCCTGCATCTTGACCACACCCCTCCGGGACAGGGACTCTGTAGTGATTGCACAAGCGGATGACCTGTTTCAAGCCTCAGTTGCCTCCACATGACAAGAAATTACAAGATGCTGCTTACAGCACACAGGGTCACTGGGGTACAGAGAGATGCTGCTTATAGCACACAGGGTCACTGGGGTACAGAGAGATGCTGCTTATAGCACACAGGGTCACTGGGGTACTGAGAGATGCTGCTTATAGCACACAGGGTCACTGGGGTACTGAGAGATGCTGCTTATAGCACACAGGGTCACTGGGGTACAGAGAGATGCTGCTTATAGCACACAGGGTCACTGGGGTACTGAGAGATGCTGCTTGTAGAACACAGGGTCACTGGGGTACTGAGAGATGCTGCTTATAGCACACAGGGTCACTGGGGTACTGAGAGATGCTGCTTATAGCACACAGGGTCACTGGGGTACTGAGAGATGCTGCTTATAGCACACAGGGTCACTGGGGTACTGAGAGATGCTGCTTGTAGCACACAGGGTCACTGGGGTACTGAGAGATGCTGCTTGTAGCACACAGGGTCACTGGGGTACTGAGAGATGCTGCTTGTAGCACACAGGGTCACTGTGGTACTGAGAGATCTCCTGAGCATTAGTTAAGCTGTTAAGCTCCTGAGCACTGTTAAGAATTGAAATATTCATCATATGACCCTAGGAACTGATGAATATTCAGTTTTGAAAGCATATTTTATCACTTGGGTACCTGTGTCTGTCCTTGGGTGTACATGGGTGCATATGTGGAGGTTGAAGGTCAGCCTTGGATGCTGTTGCTCAGGAGAACTGTACACTGTCTTGTTTTGTTTTCTTTTCAGGCAGAGGTGTCTTATTAGAGGGAGGCTCATGGATCCAGCTATGCTAGCGGGCCCTAGGGATCTTCCTGTCTCCACGTCATGAATACCTGGCTCACAGGTCCATGAGCCTGCCCAGCTTTTGACATAGATTTTGGGTCTGGAACCCAGGTCCTCTTGCTTGCATGGCAAGTGCTTCACCACCCGAGCTCTCTCCTCCTGCCCTCAAACGTTATCATTAAAAACCCCAAGATCACTCGAATACTATTAACAAAGTTAGCCCTGGAAGCCCATGATACTTCTAGAGAACTGGAAACAAACGATTCTCTGAGGGGAATCCTCAGAGGCCAGAGACAATGAATATTCAATGTGGTCATGCAGAACAATAACTTTTCTGGGTTGTTGAAGAGCTGCATACCGCCTGCCCAAAACCCTCAATGTAGTTTCTTTTGCCAGGCTGAAATAAGAACCAGTCCTAGTTAACTCAAAATATCTGGTAAGATGCAGCTGGGAAGAGTTGGTGGTAACTTTAAATAAATCTATCTAAACGAAGTCCACTTCACTGCCAGTGATTTGAGGGAGGAGGAAGGGAAATTTTGTTAACTTAGAAATGATGGAGCCAGGCGGTGGTGGCGCATGCTTTTAATCTCAGCACTCAGGGGGCAGAGGCAGGCAGACTTCGGAGTTTGAGGCCAGCCTGGTCTACAAAGTGAGTTCCAGGACAGCTAGGGCTATACAGAGAAAACCTGTCTCAAAAAAAATCAAAACCAAAAAAAAAGAAAGAAAGAAATGATGGATATTCAATTTTGTCCTATAGTCCCTTCTTTTCCTGAGTGGGAAGATACTTAATCATTTATGTCCCAAAGTCTGCCCACATATGTATGTGGACGCACATATGTGAAGGGCAGCCTTGGATGCTGCCCCTCAGGAGAACTACACACGGTTTTTCCCCAGGCAAAGGGTCTGACTAGGACAAGGATTCACAGTCGCTGGGCACATGGCCTACCATGCTTGTTAATGGAATATACAAAGACACCTTCCCCCTAATTGTACATCTAATTTTTTACTTTTTCTTTAACTATAAACTGTTTTAGCTTAAGTTGTCTCAGATCTTCATTTGCCAATTGCATTAACTAATTTCCTAAGATGACCCTCACTGTCTTGGTGACATATAGGACCTTCATCGTGTGGTTAGGTTAGCACTGAACTTCTATCCACATAATATGGCCAAGTCATCAACAGCCAGGCACAACTGTCAGAGATGCAGTCATCTTACTTGGGAACCCAAGGTACAGAAATTATTTTAGAAATAGCCAATTCACTGGGGGAACATCCAAACACTGACTCCAGGAACTCAGCTTGCGGAAGCCTCTATGACAGCATCCTGCAGCTCTAAGCATGCGCACCATCCCTTAAGATACGGTGTCAAGATCCCAGTTAGTCTTAATCAGGGCTTCTATTCCTGCACAAACATCATGACAAAGAAGCAAGTTGAGGAGGAAAGGGTTTATTCAGCTTACACTTCCACATTGATGTTGATCACCAAAGGAAGTCAAGCAGCTCAGGAAGCAGGAGTTGATGCAGAGGCCATGGAGGGATGTTACTTACTGGCTTGCTTCCCCTGACTTGCTCAGCTTGCTTTCTTATAGAACCCAAGACTACCATCCCAGGGATGGCACCACCCACAACAGGTCCTCTTACTAATTGAGAAAATGCCTTACGGTTGGATCTCATGGAGGCATTTCCTCACCTGAAGCTCCTTTCTCTGTGATAAGTCCAGCTTGTGTCAAGTTGACACACAGAACCAGCCTGTACAGTTTTAAAAGAAAGGCTGACAAATGAACCTCAACCTGTACGAGTGCTAAGTCTGGCTGGTCCAGAATGCCAGGCTGGGATTATGACAGCACACCCCAGCCCACTGCATCTCATCCACAAGGCTCATAATTATGCAAAGAGGCACACCTAGGCTTTAGAGTCTTAGAAAGCTCCTTAATTCTTGAGCCTCCATTTTTCTTATCCCTAAAATTGGAGGTGTTGGGATGGAAGATGGCTCACCAGCGGGAGTGCAAACTACTCTTGCAGCCCGAATTTGGTTTCTAGCTCTTACATGAGACTAAAGGATATCTGAAGTCTCCAGCCTCTGTAGACACCTCCCCACACATACACACAATTGGAGATAATAAAAAATATTTTAAGATGAAAATAAAGAGGCTGACTATATAAGCTGTGGCTCGTCCTCCAGTCCTCACTAGCTGAGTCACCCCAAAGGGCACTACTGTGCCTTAGCCCATCAAGATATGCGTTCCTTCCACACCAAAGCCCACATTGTATATAACTAAATCCATGCTTGCCTTCAACATGGTTCCCTGAAAAGCAGAGACACTTGCTGATACTCTCGCCACCTATAAAACTAGTGTCCATCCCACCTCCATGCCCTGCCGTGTTGCCATATCTCTTCAGCAAAAGAGTGGTGTATTTCTGGTGCCATTCCAAGCTTTTTTTTTTTTTTTTTTAATTACGTATTTTCCTCAATTACATTTCCAATGCTATCCCAAAAGTCAGTCCCCCATTACCCCCCCCCCCCGCCACTTCCCTACCCACCCATTCCCATCCTTTTGGCCCTGGCATTCCCTGTATTGGGGCATATAAAGTTTGCAAGTCCAATGGGCCTCTCTTTCCAGTGATGGCCGACTAGGCCATCTTTCGATACATATGCAGCTACAGACAAGAACTCCGGGGTACTGGTTAGTTCATCATGTTGTTCCCCCTATAGGGTTGCATATCTCTTTAACTCCTTGGGTACTTTCTCTAGCTCCTCCATTGGGAGCCCTGTGATCCATCCAATAGCTGACAGTGAGCATCCACTTCTGTGTTTGTTTGGCCCCGGCATAGTTTCACAAGAGAGAGCTATATCTGGGTCCTTTCAGCAAAATCTTGCTAGTGTATGCAATGGTGTCAGCGTTTGGAAGCTGATTATGGGATGGATCCCTGGATATGGCAGTCTCTAGATGGTCCATCCTTTCATCACAGCTCCAAACTTTGTCTCTGTAACTCCTTCCATGGGTGTTTTGTTCCCAATTCTAAGAAGGGGCACAGTGTCCACACTTTGGTCTTCATTCTTCTTGAGTTTCATGCGTTTAGCAAATTGTATCTTATATCTTGGGTATCCTAAGTTTTGGGCTAATATCCACTTATCAGTGAATACATATTGTATTCAACTCAAGAAGGTGGACTCCAGAAAATCAAATAACCCCATTAAAAAATGGGGCTCAGAACTGAACAAAGAATTCTCACCTGAGGAATACCGAATGGCAGAGAAGCACCTGAAAAAATGTTCAACATCCTTAATCATCAGGGAAATGCAAATCAAAACAACCCTGAGATTCCACCTCACACCAGTCAGAATGGCTAAGATCAAAAATTCAGGGGACAGCAGATGCTGGCGAGGATGTGGAGAAAGAGGAACACTCCTCCATTGTTGGTGGGATTACAAGCTTGTACAACCACTCTGGAAATCAGTCTGGCAGTTCCTCAGAAAATTGGACATAGTACTACCAGAGGATCCTGCAATACCTCTCCTGGGCATATATCCAGAAGATGTCCCAACCGGTAAGAAGGACACATGCTCCACTATATTCATAGCAGCCTTATTTATAATAGCCAGAAGCTGGAAAGAACCCAGATGCCCCTCAACAGAGGAATGGATATAGAAAATGTGGTACATTTACACAATGGAGTACTACTCAGCTATTAAAAAGAATGAATTTATGAAATTCCTAGCCAATGGATGGACCTGGAGGGTATCATCTTGAGTGAGGTAACAGAATCACAAAGGAACTCATTCCAAGCTTTTAAGCTAGAAATAAAATATGAATAGGGGTGCACACCTAAACAGCCTCTAGATACAACACAGCCTCAAGCAGATGTAAGTCACAGATACCAGAAGTCTCAACCAGTCCTGCTATGCTCTGAGCCCTGCTTTGTAAAACAGCATTTTGGGGTGAACACTGAAGGGTGTTTTGCTGAATATGATGCAACCACTGTGCCCCTTGAGGACTGCCCTCCCTCCTGAAGTCACCCTTAGCAAGTCCCTGCAAGCTCTGTGGCCACTACTCAGGAGCAGACACAACTCAGGCTGCAGCCAGGTTCATTCCCTGAAGATACTGGTATCTGCCCACCAGCTTCCAGCTTAACCAATATGACTGTTGGCCTGGTCTGTGCTTGACTCCTGTTCTTTAGAGGCTTGACCTTCAAACAGGGGTCCACAGAACCACTGGGGAATTCCACTGAAATCCCCCAAGCTCCTTCATCTTTTGAGAACACCTTTCATAGGGGCAGGAGGAAGAGTGGCCAAATGCCACCTGAACTCAGGAGCTTCCCCACTCCTCCAGGCTCTTCCACCACGTTCTAGGTGCTCGCCCTACAAAGCCCAGCTGGTCCACAAAAGTGCAGATCCCAGTGGCACTACACCTGTTGCAAGAACTTCTTGCCCCCTCCCCCCCTTTTTTTAGATCAGCACAGTGGATATTTTCCTTGTGAGCTGAACAAGTGTACAAGTATAGTCACACATGCGTTCTATTGAGGATTAAATATTTTCTGCTTAAATGAAAGTCTAACACTCAATGCAATGGTATTAGGAAGTGTGTCTCTGGGAGGCAACTAGGTCACAAGGGAGGAGCCCTCAGGAATGGGCTGGTGCCTTTATAAAGAGGCCCCAAGAAATCACTCCCATTCCCTTTCTGCCACATGAAGACTCATGGAAAAGCCAGCTGCCTATAACCTGGAACAAGACTCTCACCAATATAAACTCCAAGTTAGCAGAGTGGATTACAGGCTTCCAGCCTTCTGTGTGAGAAAACAAATCTCACTTCTTTATAAGCCATCTAGCTTCTGGTAGTTTGTTATAGTAGTATAACTGAAACAGACAGACAGATAGATACACACACATACAGAGAGACAGACACAGACAGAATCAGAGACAGTTGAGCATGTCAATTCTTTAAAGGGAAAAGAAAAATCTCAAACTTGAACGTTCACCTGTTCCTTTAAATTAGTGGGCATGGTCCCTCGTTTATAAATATTCTTTGAGATAGAGATACACAACCTAGAAACAACCACGACTACCCTTATAAGGAACGGTAACACGGTGCCATGGCAAACCAGCACAAAGTCTTGTGCTTCCTAAGATGAGCTGTTTGCTGTCAGAAGGGTTGCTCCATGAGCTCGGTGCAGTGTTCATCATCACCACGTGGCCCTAGCAGAGCTAGATCCTTCCAAGAAACATAGTAACACCTTTTCTCCACCCTCTCTCCCTAGGAAGCCTCTGGGGATGAGGTAGCCCGGGGCAGCAGCCAACTTAGCCAGCTGCTTTCACCCTGCATTGTCTCCTAGGCTGAGCACATTACTGGACCATCCCTTTATCATAGGCATAGTTGGCCAAGACTTGAAAGAATACTTAGCCTTGGATCAAAATAGCATGCTACTTTATCAACCGCAGATATTCGGTAATGGAGCAGCAAGGTGCAAGCAGAAGCATTATATGCTGAAGTCAGCAAACCAAAATGTTTATGACTAACATACCGAGCATGCACCTACGGGTTCTCTTCTTGTCTAATAATTATAGCAAGGACCTACCATGCCAGCCACATGGACCCCAGTGTGGTTCACACTTAGTGTCCTGAAACCTTACTCACTGCACACTGAATACAGTGACTCTGAGCAGGAAAGGAGCTGTGACCCATGACAGTAGATCTCCACATCTGAACACACAGGAACCAAATTACTCTACTGATGCTTACACACTCACAGCTCATCTACAGGGAAGTCACTGTAGACCCCAAGCACTTAGAGATGGACAGAGTGGCCATGTTCTAATAAATTCATTTGCATACATTGAGGGCTTAAGAGGAAGTAGCTGTGGGTAAGAGAAGATGACTACACAGTAGACAACAAGACCAGGGTGCAGATCTGCAAGAGGAGGACCCAGGGCTGGCATCTCTAAAGCATCTTAAGCACAAGAGAGCCATTGCCCCATTTCCAGGGCAGGAACAGCTGCCATCCATCCAAGTAACTCTCCAGGGGCAAGTGGGTCCATGGCCTGACCATTCTAAAAGGTTTCCTAGTGACCGCTGTCTCCATCCTGGTCAACAGTGTCTTTTGAGAGTGAGGAGGAAGGCAGAAGCCATATGTGGCCAGGGTGGCTCAGAGCCTCTCTTAGAAAGACACATCAAGGTAGTGGGCACTGCTCAAGGAGGGGAAATCCAGGGCCCAAGAGTTAGGACCAGGCTGAGAAGTACTAGAAGTCGACTGCTGGGCCTTGGCCTGTGTCCTTGTGAGAAAGGTACCTTAAGCCAACACACTTGAGCTGATCTACAGGCTGGAATGTCCCTTGAAAAGTCTGCCACTTGGGCCTGCCTCCAAAGAGTCTTGTCTGGGCTTGGCTGAAAGGATTTTTTTTTTAAACCACCAGGGGATTCTAATGAGCAGGACAGTTGATCCCACTAAAGAAGGTCACCTCCAACATCCTGCTCTGGTCAAGGGTGAGTGACACTCCAGTTAATTCCTTTACTCTCCTGTATCAGCACACATGGACTGGAAGTGATTGTAACCAGCCCCTGAGCAGTGGTCTGTCTCATTCATCCTTGCATGGAGACCTTACAAAGGTCAACGGGCAAAGGAAAGCAGGCCATTTAGCCTGGAGAACTGAGGCTAAGGAGAACCCGGTGAGTTTCTAGTACAAGCAGGAATGGGGTATCTAAGTATGTCACACACGTGCACACACAAAGGACAGAAGAACAAGAACCAAGTCTGTTCTCTCTGAAAACAAAACACCAGCTTGGTGGACAGGTCAGGACCTTGGGAAGAAGCTGGGTCGGACACTTTCTGCCTTGAGGTCCTGTCTTCCTGCACGGAACCCACTGACACAACATTCCTGGCTATGAGCTTGCGCTCCTGGAGGGCACAGACATCTCTTCACCAGGTGTGAGAAGTGAGGGCAAAGACCTTAGCTAATTACATAAGTGAGTGACAAGCTGAGGGCATGATGATCACATCTGTTCAGATGGTTATTATAATGAGAAATAAACTAAATGAATTTTAGTGTGTGTTCAAAACTGTCTTAGAGTTTTGTCATATGTCCACTGAGAAATCTCCCCCCCCCCCACGGCCCCACAAGACTAAATAAGACTCGGCAGACATCTTCTGCCTTGGTTAATGGTCCATTACTCTGATAAGACACCACAACCAAGGCAACTTACAGAAGAATCAGTTTATTTGGAGCTTACAGTTTCAGAGGGTGAGTTCAGGACTGTGTGCAGGGACCATGGCAGCAGGAGGCAGGCATGGACCTGAGCAGGAGCTGAGAGGTCATGTATTGGCCCACAAGGATCAGGCAAAGAGCTCCGGTGAATGGCATGGGCTTTTGAGAACACCCAAATTGACCCCCAGTGACACACCTCCTCCCAGAAGGCCACCCCTCTTAATCCTTCCCAGGTGGGAAACCAATTGAGAGCCAAGCATTCAAGCATATGTATCCACGGGAGCTGTTCTCATTCAAACCACCACATCTGGCTAGAGAAGGGCTGTGCCATCCACTCCTGGGTACTCCTGGGAAGGGACCAGACTCAGAAAACAGAAGATACTCAATCAGGCTAGCTAGCTACAGAACTTCATTAGGCAGAGGGGTATCCCCAAACTTCTCCTCTCTCTATAATCCGTGAGCAGTATTGGATGTCTGAGTCTCCATCCTGTTTCACAAGGCCCAGAACCCACTCTTTGAAAGTCTCCTACGGCTCAATGAGGAAAGGTGGGGCTAGATAAAGCAAACCCCTCCCTTTACCTTACAAACTAGGGAAGCCTGCAACTCCAGGCTCCTTAACAGAATCAAAGACTTTAAAAGCTCAATCAAAAAGGCTTGCAAACCTGGAAGCCAGAGCAGGACTTTGGGCAGCTGAGAAGTCCCTTTGTAAGTAAGATGTGGGAAGGTCTCTTATTTCCTGAGAATAAGCCTCAAGGCTGGGCCCATGCACTCTGCATCAGGGACAGTTTTTGCTCTACAAAACAGGTTTGTTTTTTCCCGAAAAAGGGTTTCTCTGTGTATCCCTGGCTGTCCTGGAACTCACTCTGTAGACCAGGCTGGCCTCGAGCTCAGAAATCCACCTGCCTCTGCCTCCTAAGTGCTGGGATTAAAGGTGTGCGCCACCACTGCCTGGCTTTCTTCCCCTTCAAACAGTTGCAATGTTCCTGAAACACGTGCACATGGCTGCCAATTGCCCTTGGTTTACTGTGGAAGCTGCTACAGAAAGGAGCCCGTAAGTACAGAGCTGTACCTGATATCCCCCTTGTCAGGGGGAGCCCATAGTGATTCCCTCTGGGACAAGTGCAAACCTCTCTGGTAAGAGGCTGAGAAACAAGTAGACAAGCCACGGTGTCACTCTGAAAGCCTCTGCCCAGTTTCTCAACTTTGGGGTTTGGGTTGTTGGTATTGTTTGTTTATTTTGCTTTGTTTCGTCAGCCTGCCCCTGCCTCCCCAGGACCAGGATTAAAAGGCCTGTGGCCTAATGCCTGGGATGATGCTTTTGAGTATCAGGAAATCCAGAGGCTGGCCCAGAGTCACTGGCTGTGTTCTACATGGCTTATAGCTGCCACGGAGGGAAGGCTCCTGCCTGCGATTGGAGGACACACACCGGTCAAACGTGCAGAGGAGTCAAACTAGGAAAAGCAAATGTATTGGCTTGAAAAGTCAGCATCCAGACAGGCCTTGTGGAGTCGATGAATAAAGAGCATTCTCTTCCTATGGAACATTCCAGAGTCTCCTTTGGTGGCAGAGGTGACAAGTGGGAGCCATGAGAAGTCAAAGGGTAGGAGGGAAATAGTAGAGAAGGGAGAAGAAGCACTCCGCTCGACTTTAGACTAGAGGCACTGGAATGACAAGGGCCCTGCAGATTGACAGATCAGAGATGTTCTAAGGGGGCTATGATTCCAGGAATCGCATTCTCTGTTCCCTACGCCAGGCAGGAACAGTCTAAGTGTGGAGGAGGCAGGGCAGGGTAGGCTTAAAGGTTAGACAAAATATAGCCAGGAGAGGCCCAGCCTGTGGGCAGGAGGGTCCAGTGAGGAAGGACCTGTGTGAATGTGAGGTGTGGGACGTCCTGGAGCAAAGTCTAGTCCCAAGGAGAGAACAGGAGCCCAGGCAGGGGTGACCAGGGGTGACCAGCGCCAGATTTCCTCAGAAGCCAGTTTCATTCTGTGCCTCTCTTGCCACATACCCAAGCCTGAGAACAGCCTGAGTGCTAAGGAAGCAGCCCACTTTGGTGAGGACAGCAGTGTCGTTAAAGTGCGCACGCATACACATACACACACACACACACACACACACACACACACACACACACACACACACGTCTCTCTTTGTCTCTCTCAGCTCCTGGTATGACCTTTCTCTGTTCCGAAGAGCCTTCAGTAGCAGCAATGGATTATGACATCTCAGAAACAGCAGGCAATTATTTATAGGAAACCTGTAATTGATGGGGCTCTGTAAATCTGTAATTTTCTAGGAGCCGTTCAGATGACGGCAGTGCAGTGAGCAGCAGCTTCCGCTTCTCCCTCACCCCAGATTTCCTATCCAGGGACTTACAGCGTTCAACTCCTTCCTGGAAACCTTTTGTAAAATGAAATGCCTGCTTTTCTTTGGCCTCTTATGTTTATCTCTTTTTGCCAAAAGCTGAACTGGGGTCAGTAAGTGGCTTCAGGGTTAAAAGATGCTCTAGGTGGGCCGGGTAATGGTGGCACACACCTTTAATCCCAGCACTTGGGAGGCAGAGGCAGGCGGGTTTCTGAGTTTGAGGCCAGCCTGGTCTACAGAGTGAGTTCCAGGACAGCCAGGGCCACACAGTAAAACCTGTCTCGAAAAACAAAAAAAAAAAAAAAAAAAAAAAGATGTTCCAGGTGACCTAATCCTAGTTCAAAAGAATTAGTAGCATCCTCTCCTCAGACACAGCACAGCGCCACCTGTTCCAGGAAGCTGTCCCTGGCATTTAGTCCTCAATATCTAGAAATACTAACTCCTATGAACATGTGCACTAGGTGACTCTGATCTTACAGTTATCTCCAACCTGGCTACAGGGACCTGAAAGATGGGTAATTTGGTCTTTCCTTCAGTGACGAGTTCATTGTATGTACAAGCCTCCAATAAATCTCTAAGCACAGCATGAACAACTCTGCAGTCAGAGCTGAAGAAGAGAAGCAGGATGGGGTGGAACAGTACTGGGGAGTCAGAAGATCCCCATCAGGGAGTACTAAGAATGTGGCTCAGCGTTAGGTAAAGAGCTTGGCATACAAGCATGAAGACCAGAGTTCAACTTCCCAGCACCCACATAAGTGTCATGGTGGGTGTGGTGGCCTGCCTGTAAACTCAGCACTGGGGTGGAAGAAACAAGGGGTTCCCCAGAGCAAGCTGGCTCACCGAACTAGCTGGACTGAGCGCAACCATATGTGTGCAAGCAGGCGAGCAAGCAAGTGAGCAAGCAAGCACACAAGAGTGTGTGTGTGTGTGTGTGTGTGTGTGTGTGTGTGTGTGTGTGTGTGTGTGCGTGCACATGCACGTGTGTGCTTGCTTGCTTGCTTGCAGAAAGTCAAGCCATGGTAAAATGTGGCCAAAATCCAAGCTTGAAATTTATGTTAGCTGAGACACTGATGTTCTAACTTCTTTTTAGGAGCTAAATGCTTCCCTACCCTAAGCTAACTTTTACATCAGGTTCCAAACATAAAATAGATTAGATTAAAAACAATTCCAGGCTGGGTGTGGTGACACATGCCTTTCATCTCAGCATTTAGGAAAATCAGATAGATCTCTTAAGTTCTAGGCTAGCCTGGTCTATGTAGTGAGTTCCAGGGTAGCCAGTGCTATGTAGAGAGACCCTGCCTTAAAAAAAACAACAAAGCAACAACAACAATCACCCGCCCCCAAGACCCAAACAAAAGAATTCCAAATTTTATAAACATAATTGCTTCAATATTTACCTAGGGCTCAATCATGGCTATAAAACCTCAAGTTCCTTGATATTTAAATTATTTACTATTTATTTGTATGAATATTTTGTCTGCATGTATGTCTGTGTACCATGTATGTGCCTGGTGCCCTGGGAGGCCAGAGAGGGTATTCTGTGCTATGGAACTGTGGTTACACATGGTTGAGGCATTATGTGGGTTCTAATAATTGAACCCCATTCCTCTAGAAGAGAAGCCAGTGCTCTTCATGACTGAGCCCCCTCTCCAGCCCCCTCTTTTGATCTTTAAGCAAATGTGGAAAAACCTGAAGGCATGGATGACCTTTTGAGTCCAAGGCTAATTTTGGCTTGTCGTTTGTTTCCTTTGGTCCTGCTTGTACACTAAGGGTATGATCCCCCTTGGCAAGCATGAGTAGGCACCAGTGGTAATCATTTTCAAACATCTTAAGACCCAATACACTTTAGTAGACGGAAGAAGTGGGACTTAATTGCATCAATTCTATCTGCTCTTGCAATGTGAGTTCATTAGTGCATAGTTAATTAAGTAACACAGGTGACTACTGTGTCAGGCTTTGGTATGTAAAAGTAGAGTTTATTTAATTTTACTGTAGTTTAAAAACATATATATATATATATATATATATATATATATATATATATATATATATACACACACACACACAACTGTATATTTGTTCTCATCATTTCAGTGGCTGTAACAAATACCATGATATTTCCCTGCCACCCACACCACCCCCAAATGCAACTTAGAAAAGAAGGGATATTTATTTGGCATATAATTCCAAATTATCATCCACCATCTTGGAAGAAGGCAGGAATTCAACCAGTTTGTCACAATCACATTCGTAGTCAACAGCTAAGAGAAATGATTGTACCTATGCTGCCTATTTGTTTAGATATCTTTCTCTACTCCTACAGTTCAGGGTCTAGCCTAGGGAATGGTGCTACCCACAATGGACTGGGTCTTCCTATATCAATGATCAAGAAGATCTCCCACAGATAAGCCCATAGGCCTGCTCTAGGTGATCCCTCGACCAAGATGCCCTTTGCAGGTGATTCAGGTTGTGACAAGTTGACATTTAAAACTAATCTTCAACATATGTGTAGATATACATGTTATATACAGAAGCTCATATAAAAGCATACCCTAACATGTTAAGCAGCTACCTCATGTAATTAACAGTTCCATGGCTGTAGAGAAATACAAACATGTCTACGTAAAAACTCACCACGAATGCCTGGATGTTCACAGCAGCACAATTACACATGTGCCCGAGACCTGGTGGATGTTTAATAAAATGCAATGTTAATCAGCCTTAGAGAGATGTCTTGAGATGTGCTACAAAATGAACCTTGAGGCTATTCTGCTAAGACACAGTATCTAGGAATCCATCTAGATGAGCTGTCCAGGACAGCAAATCTAAGGCAGAAATCAGGTTTAGATTAGAGGGTGTCAGGGAATAGGGGCCAACAGTGACTACAGCGCTTCTTCGGGAGGTGGTGAAAGTTTTCTACAATCTGACTACAGTGATGGCTACATAATTTTGTGAACACACAGTAAGTGTTCATTGGATTTAGTAAGCACATGGCATGTGAAGTTTATTGCAAAAGAACTGCTAAAATATTTATGTAGGATATATGAAATCTATGTATATACAAAAACACATTGAAAATGAATCAGCCATTTATGGAACTCCAACGCCTTTGCTGAGATCCTCAGAATGCTACGTTGATAATATGGGTGGGGCTCAATTTCCTCTGACTGGAGCTATGGAGACTGGGAGGTTGAACGGCTTGCTCAGGTTACAGGTGAGGGCATAAGGATCAGGAACGACTATAACATTAATGGTTCCGCTGAGCCCTGTGTGGTGGGTTGAGGGTGCCTAAGCCAGGGAGTGGCACTATTTGGAAGTGTGGCCTTGTTGGAATAGGTGTGCCACTGTGGGCATAGGCTTTAAAACTCTCATCCTGGCTGGCTGGAAGCCAGTCTTTTCCTAGCAGCCTTCAGATGAAGATGTAGAACTCATCTTTCTGTACCATGCCTGCCTGGACACTGCCATGATCCTGACTTGATGATAATGGACTGAACCTCTGAACCTGTATGCCAACCCCTTAAATGTTGTCCTTATAAGAGTTGTCTTGGTGATGGTGTCTGTTCACAGCAGTGAGAACCCGACTAAGACACTCTGTTTCCAGCCCACTACAGCAGGCACCAGGTTAGAGCTGAAAGCTGCAGATATACAGATGTCAGAGGCCCACTCACAACTTACACAAACTCTACAGCATCTCCCATGGGTAGCTTGGTGAGCCTTCTGCCTCCAGAACCTCTATCTGCCGTTACTCTGTTGCACCCTGACAGAGCAAGCAGAAAGGCTCCTGCCACTTCTGTCTCTCTTCTTCCTCTCCTCATTCCTGACCCCCGAGAGGAGACACCTCTGTGCATTACTGCCCTTCTTTCAGGCTTACTCTGGTCTTCAGAACAAGAACCACGAATATCTCCAATCATCTAGGAAAGAAGACAACACAGCATTCCTGATGGCTGCTCCATCAGTGTCCGTAGAGCAATCTAATTTCTGAGCAGCTCACTCAAAGTCTTTTGAAATGTATTAGTGCAACTGCCTCACTATATACATAATTAGCAGCTGCAGTCCTAATTACTAGGCTGTTGAGGGAAAGTTTCTAAAGTCACCCTGCAGCAAGAGATCTGTGCCTGATGCCACGTGAAGTCAGTCAGATGCAATGCACATTCCACTTCCTGGATTCAACTGCTGTGGAAAAGAACACACACATACATGTACATATGCATATATGTATATACATGTATATGCGTATGTATATGTGTTCTGTGTCTGTGTGTGTGTGTGTGTGTGAGAGAGAGAGAGAGAGAGAATATATATGTGCTCCTGAGTGCCCATACAACCGGAAGAGGGTGTGGAATCCCTGTACTTGGAGGTAGAGGCAGTCATGAGACACTCGATGTGAATGGGGGAAACTGAACTATGCTTTTACAAGAGCAGTGAGCATTCTCAAACACTGAGCCATCTCTCCAGCCCCAAGAATATATTATTAATGACCAAGAGGGTTTAGGGCACACTCTTTTCAATTTATATCCTCAGAAAGCAATAAGCTAAAATAAAAATTATCATGTGCCATTGGTTTTCCTAAGGGTGTTTGATAATGTCATTTTTTTAAGGTGAGATTCTTTAACCAAGGTCTTTGGACCTTCCCAGCGAGTCTATGGACTTCTAAGGTCAGATGCAGAGTGTATGTGTACCCACTACTCTCTCTTCTAACAAACCAAGTGATCCCAGAAAAGATGAGCACCCATTGCTGTAATGCTCACAGATGAGCTCCTATTGCTGTAATGCTCACGGGGTACACACTCGGGTAGCAACAGGGTTCAGAAGGGCAGGGCTCTAGAATGAACTAGCTCTATTGTGTGACCAAGTGTGGTGGTTTGAATATGCTTGGCCCAGGGAGTCACACTATTTGGAGTTGTGGCTTTGTTGGAGGAAGTGTGTCATTGTGAGCGTGGGCTTTAAGATCCTTGTCCTAGCTGCCTGGGAGCCAGTCTTCTCCTATGTACCTCTAGAACAAGATACAGAAATCTTAGCTCCTCCAAGCCCATGTCTGCCTGGGTGCTGCCATACTCCCACCTTGATAATAATGGCCTGAACCTGTAAGCCAGCCCCAATTAAGTGTTGTCCTTATAAGAGTTGTCTTGGTCATGGTGTCTGTTCACAGCAGAAAAACACTAAGACAGAAGTTCATACCAGGTAGTAGGGTATTGCTGTGATAACCCTAACCATGCTTTTGTTTGGAAGAATGTGGAATTTGTTTGGGACTTTGAATTTGGAAAGCAGTGGAATGCTTTAAGTGGGGCTTAATGGGCCATCCTAGTAGGGATATGGAAGACTTTGTTGGTGAGGGTGATTTGAACTGTGGAAGCCTGGCTCTGAAGGTTTCAGAGGAGAAGAATTTCAATATGTGGCCGAGAGACTGTTTTTGCGGTATTTTCCTAAAGAATGTGGCTGCTTTGTCCCCTTGTTTTGAGATTTAGCCTGAGGCTAAGTCTAAGTTGAGGAGAATCAGATTAATTGCTTTGACAAAGGATGTCTAAAAACAACCCAGTTGAGACTCTGTGATGTCGTTTAATCTCATGGAGAGTATTTTGATGAAACATAGCAAGGTTAAAAAGAAAAAAAAAATACTAAGCATATGTATGGTTCAAGTATTAAAGGGGCACCAGGAAGTAGAATGGAGCTGACTCCTGTGTTCAAGGAGATAAACAGATTAAGGGACTGATGAAGCAAGTTCAGCATAGTAGCTCACACCTTTAATCCTAGGAGACAGGGCCAAGCAGATCTCTGAGTTCAAGGTCAATCTACAGAGCAAGTTCCAGGACAGCCAAGCCTAAGCAATGAAGGCACTGGAAAAGAGGAAGCTGGTGATAATGTAATAGAACAAGGGGGTGCGTTCCTGCTCCTGCAAGCAGCAGACCTCAGCAGCTTTGGCCAAGCTTCTCTGGCTCTATAGTCAAGAGAAGAAGATGACTACTGGGACAATTGGCGCTGGTTAGCTGGAGCTAAGAAATTAGCAGTGATTAAGAAGAGACCAGTATCATTGAGGTGAAATCTTCTGGGAAGTGTTTTCTGGGAGCACAAAGAGGCTGTGTTGCAGAGATAGCCAAGGTTGTACCTCGTGCTGCAGCGGGACTTGGTAATGTAGAAGAGTCACCCAGGTGGTACTGGTTTTGAAGGCATGAAGGGATCATGGAGAGCAGCTGAGGCTTGGTACTGAGAGAGGCCATGGAAGGCCATTGGTGAAGGGGCAGCATCAGTTGCAGTTGACAGCCCAGGACTGAAGGGGCCATGCAAAGGGGGCTTGGTACCATGCAAAGAGCCTATGAAGGGCAATTGGTGAAGCCTAGTGCTCTGACATCAGAGAGGAGATGTAGAGTTTGGAATTTGCCCAGCTGGTTTCCTGCCTTGTCTTGGAGATTACAGTTAGCGATTGGATGAATCTCAGAAGAGACCTTGAACTTTAAGCATTATCTAGTTTGTTTGAGAGTGTAGGAGCTTGTTCCCTGTACACTCAATGGGAAAAGGCTGCCTCGACCTTTCTTCTATATCATCGCAGCTGCCCCTATGCTGGTTCTTGCCTCCAGTTCAGTCTGGGTTTTCAAAGCCCTTTAAAACTGAGGCTGTGGAGCACTGAGATGTGGCAGGCGCATCCTGATGTGGAACTGTTCCTGTTAAATCAGGTTGGACTTTAATGCCTTGCAATCACCAAGAACTCATTTTCCTGAGTTCACAGAACTCCAGGGCCTCAGCTTCAGTCATTAGTGTCGTAAAAAGCATGTGGAAATGCTGCAGGGCAACCGAGGGGACATGTGGCTCCCTCCCACACAGGGAAGGCAGAAGCAGCCCTGTCCGCCAGTCCCTCCAGGGCAGGGGTGGCAGAAAGGGCTCCTGTTGTTCATGTGATCACACAGTCCTTAGCACAGCACAGGTCTTAGGAAGGACACCAGAACCCATCCTGTGTGGTTCCTCAGGTGTCTGAGATGGATGTACCACACCTTCTGCTACGGGCTGAAAGCACAGTGCTCATTTCTCAGAGCATCTCACTGTGAGTGACCTTGAGTTTCACTTTGCAGATGGAGAACGTGAGGCTTCCACAGGGTCAGAGCCAAGAGACAAGGGATGGGGATATGTCCTCGTGCTGTGTCTTCCAAACCAGCCCTTCAGTGCGTCCAGGAAAACAGGAGGGCTATCCCACCATCCTGTCCCTCAGTGCCCCTTCTGATGGTGGCTCCCTGCTATGTGCCTACGCTGAGCTCATCCAGGCAAGACTCACTCACCGTGCAGCAAGCTGTCAATACTACACACAGAGAAGCAGGCTCTAATCATTATGGGAGATGATTGGAATCTCTCCCCCCCCCACACACACACATAACGTCTTCGTATTTATAGGGAAACAGTGCCATGCTTTGACAGATATGATCAAGTCACATAATTAGCATATCTACCTCTGCAAACATTTGGTTTCCAAAAGTATCTGAGTGCCTCACTACTTCAAACCCCCTTAGGACTTGCTCCAGGGACTCAGCACTGGTCTCCCTTCTACTTCTTTTAAATTCTCACCACTCCTCCTGAAGACTGTTTCAAAAGAAGCGAAGCCCTTTCCAGCTGCTTCTGCCTAAAGCAAGCTCTTTTACCTTTGGCTTCAAAGCTTATTTCCAAGGGGAAGTGACTTTGAAAAGGGGGGTGGGGCAATCGAAGCTTTTCTTGGGTGGAAGAGATGACTAGGGGTTGTAAGTGGCAAACCTCAAAACCCTGGGCTGGGCTGGCTTCACCCCTAGAGGTCTGGGGTACCATCATCAGAGAGGCAGTTGTCATAGAAGCAGACATGTGGGAGACGACCTGTGTTCCACAATGTGATCAAGTCTTTAGGAAACTGCAGCTCAGTAGAAAGGCTGAACCATAGGGACCTAAAATGATTCTGCTGGGAGCCCCACTATAGAGCACCAGATTATCCAGACAGGGGAGTCAACACAGCCAAGAGATTGATGGGCTGTTCTCCTCCGGGTTCTACCACAGCCTGAGCCACAGTTACGCTCTTCATCCAGATCTACTATAGTGAGACACACCATAGTGACACTTCCCATCATGACCACATCTAAGTGTCCTGCTTACCAGCACTGAGGCATGCACACACACTACCATGCGGCCCTCAGGACCATTTACCTCCTACTACAACACCCCAAACCCTCTGTACCCACCAAATACTAGTTCCCCATCTCCTTCTCCGGCCACTGGCTGCCACCCTTACATTTCCCATTGCTTCATCTAACCATGAAAGGCAAGGAAGAGAGGTGGAACGGCTGTGTCTGTCCTAGGGTGACTCCGGAAGCCTATTCCGAAGGCTGAATGATGCCCTCCTGCACGGATATCACCATACTTAGGCCTGCCACTCTTCAGTGAGTACCTGGCTTGTGTCCACCTTTTGGCTGTCAACAATGCTATAGGAGACACAGGGGGACAATATTCATACTTCCCCACCCAGGACAAACTATGACATCAGCGGGTGACCTCAAGAGTGAAAGGAACAGGGAAGGACGACCTCGGGAAGTCTCCTGTCTTCCTTCCCAGTGACTGATGGCACTGTGGGAGCCACTAGACTACCTTCTCTGTCGTGTTTAAGGGTGGTTGTAAGTGTCGGGGTTGACCAAGAGTCTCTATCACTATACATCAGATTCCCTTCCCTTCCATGCCTCCAAACAAATGTCCCCTTCTCTTCAAGAAGGCAGGACCACATGAAGACATCTCTAAAAAGCTGAATGCAAGCTCTGGGTTACAATTGCCCCTTCTGTCTTCCTCTCAACCCCGCCTGCAGGTAGAGCCCTGGTGGCCTCTGAGATGCTTCATCTGTACCCTGCACAGGCAGGGTAGGCTTTTAGTTCTGGCTCTGCTAGGAACTTATCAGTCCCTGTGGGTGACACATGCTGGCCCTCTGAAATGCACTCTTAAACCACTAATAAAACTACAGAGTGAAAGCGCACAGTAAACAGGAGAAACTCTGAATGTCCAAACCGCTTCTGAAAAGCAACGGCCCACGGCTGCAGTCTCCAGAACCTGGGGACACCTAGGAAGAATGAGACAGAGAGGCGCCAGCTCTGCCAGCCCAGCTCTGATCTCTTTATGACACAGCTACACATATTTCTGTCACACATAAGAAAAGACCCAAGAAGTCTCCAGAAGTAGCCTGGGTAGACTTCATTTTTACTTAATTAAAAAAGGCAGAATGGAAACTTATCATTAAGCAAGCCTAAAAAATATTAAACTATGCTCCCAGGAGATTAAGGGAAATAATTTCTGCTGACAGTGATCTTGAGGCAAGTGAGTTCTATCAGATGAATCAGGCACAGGCCCGAGAGTGATCAGGTTTCTAGTTCCAGCTTCCTGCTTCCTGGTGAAGTCATTCAGAGCTGGTCCCTACTCCCAGTTTGCTTTGTTATGAATAGGCAGAAAAGGCCACCTCTCCATTCCACAGGACACTCAGCAGAGATATCCCATGCAGCAGACTGCAGGGCACACCAACGCTGGGCAAGGAGCCGCTGTGAGCAGGACACTCACAAGGACTCAGTCTCTCCCATCCACACACAGAATGGAACACGGGATGAGCACACACAGTTTGTGAATAAAACCCACCCCCTAAAAATGCGCGCTGTCTATTCTCTAATTTTAAAAACAATTCACTATATATGCACATAACTGATAGCACCTGATCCATCCATGAGTGTACATGTCACTGGTCACCTCCGGAGGTGGTTTAATGGGTCACTTGATTGCCATGCAGGGACCTAAAGGAGAGCTGGCCCGTTGCTAACTAACCTGACAGGTTCATTCCTGACAGATGCTGTTCTGGGTGCATGAGGTAGAAAGGGCTTCAGAGACTTCAGGAGAAAGTTCCTGAAGCAATTTCACTTCCTTCCAGGAGTGTGCTGAGTGCTAACCAGGCTACCACAGAACAGAGAGGACAGGCATGGTGCTTAAAACCTCTACCCCAGACCAGCATAATGGCTTCTCCGTCTGGGGATTTTAATTTTTTTTTAATGACATTTACATATTGTGTGTACTATGTATGTGTGTATAGGCCACTTGTATGTGTAAAGGTCAGAGGACAGAGTCTAGCAATTGGTTTTCATATTGTCATATGGTTCCAGGAATTGAACTCATGTCACCAGGCTTGGTAGTGATGACTTTACTTGCTGAGCCATCATACCAGCCTGGCCCTAGAACATGAGATGTGTTCAACTGCCTCCCTGTGCCTCAGTTTCTCAAGAGAAGAAATATGATAATGGGACCTTTCATAAAGACACATACCACATATACACTAACGTTTTAAAGACACATACTACATACACACCAACGATTTAAAGCAATTGTCTCTAAATCTTGTTAAAGAAAACCTACACTAACAAACATCCATGTTGACTAGCAAAAGGTTGTGAGAGACCTACGTGCTTGCCCATGCACCTTCCCAGTCTGAGGAGAGCCCAGGCTCAGTGACCACAGCCTGCTTTTGGTGTTAACCATCCACACCAACAAGCTGTCGTCCTACAAACTCATCCCTTCCAGCCTCAATTACGCATGCCTCCATGTCCTGAGCCTGCAACATCTGTACAGCTATACTCTCTCTGTACCCCAAACTCTTGCTCCTCCCAGCCCCCTTAGACTTCCCCTCTTCCTCTACACAGTGACCCCAGAGTGGCCTCGTGATCCCCCCTTTTCAACTTCCAAAACCCTCCTCCCACTTGCTGCCTCTCAGAACTTCTGACTCCATTTTCAAGCCTGCTCCTAAGACCTCCTCACTACAAAGCTCCAGTGAGCCGTCCTCAGTGTCCAGGAGGTGTCTTCACAGGTGGCGCTCACTCACATGCCAACCTCAGCCCCCTCCCTGCTCCTCAACAGTCACTTCTGAATCCCTTCTCCGACACAGCCACCTCGGTGCATCAGCAGTCTCGTGTCTTTCTGAACTAGACCTTGAATCATTCATATTCCTGCCCACTCCTGCTCAGCCTCCTGCTCTGCTGATGCGAGCTAAGCTTCAAGCCCATGACTTTCTCCTTGCAGCCAGAAAATGCTTCTGGGGTTGGGGCTGCAGCCCCTGGGTTCAATCCCACCTAAGACTAGATATAGTGATGTATGCATGAAGAAGTGGAGGCTGGAGGATGCAGTTTAAGATCCTTGGCTTGAGCTTGAGGCAAGCCTGGGCTACATGACTTAAAGTTCAGAGGGCACGTGCCACCTTGTCACAGCTCCCTGATGCAGTTTCCCTCCTCCATAAATGTGCTCTCTAGATGGCTACCTGGCCTGGGCACCCCTTCCTCCACTCCTGGGTGCCAGGAACCAAGACTCTTGTGAAAGCTCTTCCTGAGGTCCAGAGTTCAAATCCCAGCAACCACATGGTGGCTCACAACCATCCGTAACGAGATCTGGCGCCCTCTTCTGGAGTGTCTGAAGACAGCTACAGTGTACTTACATATAATAAGTAAATAAATCTTAAAAAAAAAAAGAAAGCTCTTCCTGACTCCTCCCATGAGAAGCAGCACCTCCTCCAAACATAGCCCTTAAACTTAATGTTCTTCCAGGACATTTAATGTGGGTTATATTTATAATTATTTATTCCTTTGTCCCCTGTGCAGGACAGCAAGATCCCTGAGGGTAAGAGCGGAGGGTTTTTTACTTCAGTGTCCTACACCCAGCCACTGACACACATGTACAGACTCAACACATACACCCAGAAGAAACCTATGAAGAAAATTGTCAGGTCTGTGGAAGGACTTGTATTTAGCCAATGTCTGCCTCACCTTTGTTCCTGGGCTGCCATGGTGTGAGCAAGCTGCTCTCACTGCCACAAGGGGGCGCCATGCTTGCCCCAGCCATGACCCCTGAAAACTGCTGACAAGTCCTTTAGCCTTCAATTGTGTCTTACAGTGCTCTCTCACTGTGGGATGAGAATCACAGGGCCTTGTCCTCAGTCTGAGGTTCCTCTGTTAGTGAAAGTCCTCTGAATGGACCACAGCCTGCCACCACAGTGGATGGAAATGGCGCTCACCTGTTGTCTGACTCCTTGGGAGGCTAAGGGAAGACAAATCCCTTCAGGGAGCCAAGCAGCACTGGAGACCTCATTAAAGGCAACACTTTGCCCCCAAGTCCCTGACTGGCACTTAGCTGTGTTCCAGGTCAGTAACAGAAGTGGGTCAGGTGGCAGGGCTGGGGGCAGCCCTTAAGACTCGGCCCCATAGAGGGAAAAATCAGTGTCCTTCAACGGAGTGACACTGAACATGTCACCACAGCCTGGAATGGCCCAACTCAGGAGCCGGCACAAACCAGACCACGCAGGTTTTCATAGCCCTTTCTTTTGTTTTTGTTGAGAGAACAACAACAACAGGAAGCTGGGTGGGTGGGGAACGGGTGGGAGAGGGAGAATAAACTCTAAAAAGAGTTAGGGGGTGGGAAAGAATATGATAAAAACACACTGTATGGAATTCCCAAAGAAGTGAAAATAAAAAATAAAAATAAATAAATAAAGTCTCTTCCTTGTGGCTTTTTTCCAGGACCCGAGGGCTCCCTATCCTCCCAACGGAGCACCGCTGCCAAGTCCGAGTGTTCACACACATGAGCCTGTATGAGACAGTTCACACTCCGCTCAGGGTGTTCACACACATGAGCCTCTATGAGACAGTTCACACTCCGCTCAGGTTCGTTAGGTCCTGCCCAACTTTACCTTGGACATGTCCTGACACCTGACCTTGCCAATGCTGATTCAGTGATGTATTCAACAACCCTCCACGCAAAGTCCCTGGGTCACCTACCTGGCAAGCCAAAGGCTGCTGCTGGGACATTACAGTCATGCACAGCAGTCGTCCATGGCTTTCTATACACGCTCCGCCCAGCCCTGTCCCTGTCGCAAACAGCCTTATGAATGACAACTCTGCCTGTATCTTTGGAATGCTGTGTGTGTGTGTGCGTGTGTGTGTGTGTTGCTGCATGTTATGTGTATACTGTAAAGGACAGAAGACAACTTCCGACATGGGCTCCTGTCTTCCACCTCATCTGTGGCAGGATCTCTTCTTCGTTTATAGGTGCAAAGGTCTGACCAGCAGCCCAAAGGCTCCCAAGGACCTCCTGTGTCTGTCTCTCACACTGGCTGTAAGACTAGGACTATGGACACACATCACCACCCCAGCTTCTTGTACATGGGTTCTGGGGATTTGAACTTAGGGCCTCACCCTTGTGTAGCATCTCCAGCCTCCTCTTTGCCTACAGTGAAGCTCCTAGTAACCCGCCCCCGACCGAATCCCTCTGAAAATCCGCGCGTGTTATCATCAGAGCCTTACACGGACTAGTTTCCCCTTAGAGAAGAATATTTCCCCAGAGAGAGGAAACCGACCCGGGCCGTGGGACAGTGTAACTACAGCGGAACTGGGTAACAAATGCGTCCTTTAAAGGGAGCAAAAGAGTCAAACCTGAATTGTCTTTACATTTCTATCTTGAAATGAAATAAGAACTTAAGAGAAAAGCTAAGCACTTCGGCAGCAGCAGCAGACAAATGTCATCTCGCTGGAGCAATCCTCTTCTGTCTGGCTGAGTGTGTTAATTATTTATTTTTAACCTTAAACAGATGTCTTTTACAAGCTCGTACAGTTGGAATCATCTGACGGATTCTATTTAACAGAGTATCTTGCACCACCGCCCCGGGCAGAATTAACAGACAGGAAGAAAGAACCTCTTGTTCGCTGATAGAAAGCATACAAACTCAGAAAAATCCTCATCTAGTGCGAGTCTGCAGAAAAACTGGCACAAGAGGCCTGCACACGAGACTGGTGCCCTTTCCTCTCAGGAAAGAAGGGTTTTCTCCAAACAGCACTCCTGTGAGTAAACAACAATTTCACAGGCAGGTTAGGTCAAGGCATTTAGTCACCGGACAAACGTCAACAGTGGAAAAGCTTCTCACTGGTCCCTTGGGCTGGAGAGTGAGAGGACCCTCGGTGGGACTTCCCAGGCTGCTCCACTGAAGAGCACCTTGCTGACGTGTCCCCAAGTACAGCACTCGCAGCAGGAGTGTTGCCCTAAGGACCCATTTTGTGCCACTTGGCTGTAAGAATGGGGTCAAAGGAGAGGAGACCTGTGTCCCCAGAGCAAGGAAAAGGTCAGCAATTTCCTAAATCACTATCATAACTACAATGGTGTAGAAACGACCACTTCCTTTGTCATTGCCACACAAAGGCGTTACACCCAGAGGATGGGTCCGTCACGGTCCATCAGGGTCCACGGCAGATGTTGCTCTATGGACCCCACACTGTGGCTCTTTCCTCCCTACACTTGTGGGACATGAATCTGTCTTAGTAATGCTGGGCAGCAGAATGGAGGGAGGAAGGAAGAGAGGGAGGGAAACTGGCAGGCTAGTTAAATATAAGTATATTAAAGAGGGGGTGTTGGGGGTAGCACGGAAATGAATGGTGCTCTTTTCTGTGACCTCTTATGGTCTTGTTTTCTATTGTTTACACTTCCACAGGTCCCAGATGGGAGACCAGCAGGTGCCTGATAAAATCTGCTCATCTGATTAGCTGCCCATTCATTTAAAATAAAAAAAAGTGGCCTGAGTCCAACCTGTGAACTGCCCCCAACAGTAAAACTGAATACATGAAGCCCGAAACAGACTTCCCAGGTTCAGACGTAACCCACGTGGACCAAAAGGACTGAAAATCTTCAGACTCCTCCTTGGCTTGGCTCTGTGGAATCACAGCAGTCCTGTGTTGTTTCTGTCCTTCCGGGCGGCAGGTGAGGAACCAGGCTCATCTCTTAAGTACTAGCATATTCAATACAGTCCTGGGCTAAATTACAGGGCATCTGTGGGGTCCATTCACTCCAGTCTCACATTTAACCCTATTGGTTGGGCTTGTTGTTGTCTTTATTTTATGAATAGGGAACCAAGAATCAGAAAGATGTACCTGCGGACCTGGGGTTACAGGGTTCCAGGCCCAGGGACTTGGCACTGGTTGCCTCTGATTCCCCAGCTCTGGGATCACTGTGAGCTGCTGTGCTGGCTTTTTACACTGGTGCTGTAGATTTAAACTCAGGTCCTTGAACATCTTCTACCAATGCATTCTTTGTGTCTGGGACCTCTCTTGCCAGCACAGCATCACAGGGTGAATACTGATTGGAGCCAAGGAGTCTTTTTTTTTTTTCTGTCATGATCCTCAGCTATGTGAGAGCTTTCATTCCTGGCTCCCACTCCACAAAAGGAAGAGGATGAAGTCCAAGGGGCTGGTGAGGGATGAATGGGATTGGATGACACCCGCCTTTAAAAGGAAAGGAATACCTTTTCCAGCCTCTATCCCTGAAAACACAGTAATTAGCAGCTGAACAAATACACTGACCCCTTATGACTCAGGCATTCTGGGGGTTAGGTGTGTAGCAAGCACCATGCCCAGTACCAAGTAAGTGGGGGTATCCTATCCCATATCACACAACGAAGTAAATTTGCAAACACAGACCTCACCAGTATCTCTTATACTAAACCCACACTGTGTTCATGACAGAAAAGCACAGTTGGAGTGGCAGTCAGCGAGTCACCCATGACCCAGACGACGGAGGTGGACAGGTGACTGCTTTCTTATCTGTTGACACCAACAAGCACACGTCCTCTCCTGGTCCCCTGTAATTCAGTAATTTTCTTTTTCATTTTTGTTAATCCAGTAATTTTCTTTTTCATTTTTGCAAGTTTGATCATAATTTCACTGAAATGAAATGGTCCAACCATAAAGCTAGAGTATAGTTGAGTGTTGCCAAGCACAAGGTGTGATGTGCCCTTGGGACATAGTGAGATCTTTATTCAGGCATCAGCCACAGGGCCGTCATCTGTGGGCTCATGTGAAGAGCCGTGCTGTGAGCAATCACCATTATAAGATGGCGCTGGCTTCCGCTGTGCCTAAATAGTAAACAAGCCTTGTGTGCAAGTGTGAGAGTGAACTCACACCTAGTCACTGCCCATCTCGGGGTGTAGTAATGAGGTGATGGGCGAGCAACAAATCAGGAGCTGACATGCCACATCAGGTGCTGAAACGCCACGTTGAAGGCTATATAAGCAGCACCATTTTCCGGGGTCTGGGTCTTCCCTCCTTAAGAAGCAATAAAGCTTGCCGCAGAAGAATCTGGTTGTCCGAGTGTGTTCTTGCCAGCGAGAACAATAGCTCGGGACAAGTGGCACCAAGAAACCCGGGAACTGCATACCATCACCAGCGCAAGGGAGATCCCCCATTCACGGGGCCGGTTCAAAACTGCGGGACACGTAAGGTATGGGACGCGTAAGGCTCTGTAAGGTATGTTCGGTCTTGAAATTTCTCCAGTGTTAGAAGCCTTTTTGTATGTTTTCACGGGGCTCGTTCTTTTTCTTTTGATCACATACTGCTTCTACCGCTGGAACTGCTGACTGGGTCTCAGTCGTGATCAGGCACGGTTAGATAACAGGGCAGCGAGCAGTATGGGAACTTCCCACTCCATAGTGACCGCCTTATGGTCAGTCTTGAGGTAGTGTGGCCTAAAAATCGCCACTAAGACTATAGAGGGCTTTCTTAAAGAGATAGATCGCATAGTGCCGTGGTATGCGTGCTCAGGGTCATTAACTATCGCCTCTTGGGACAAACTGAAAGGAGATCTAGTTAGGGAACAGCAGAACAGCAAACTTAAAGCAGGGACCATGCCGTTGTGGAAACTGGTAAGATCGTGCTTAACAGACAAGGATTGTCAGCAAATGGTTGAGGCAGAGCAGAAGATCCTGGAGGAGGTTCAAAACAGTTTATCAGAGACAGAGCAGGGAGAGAGAGTAAGAGTTGAAATGAAACAAGGTGCACCGAAGAATAAAGGCCTTTCCATGGGCCTTGAGCTCGAGGAAAAGAGAAATAAGGGACAGAATGCCCTGGGAGAGCTTAGAAAAAGGGATGGAAAGGGAGAGAAGAGAGATCGAGCTGGGGAGGCACATAAGGGAAGGAGCCTCTATCCGCCATTAGACGAGTTCAAGGCACTAGCTGTTAGTAGCTCAGAATCGGATAAGGAACTTAGCTCCTCTGAGGAAACAGACTTAGAGGAAGAAGCGGCTTGCTATGAGAGAGAAAGATACCAGCCAGATGAAGGACGAGCTAATCAGTCACAGAATAAGACAGAAGCAGCTAGAGACAACTGTCAGTTCGCTGCGCGGTCTCCGGGCCCTCGACCTCTGGGTCCTAGTGCACCTACGCCCTATGTGCAGAGGTATCATTCAGACTCATTCATTCCAAAAGAGGAACAGAGAAAAGTGCAGCAAGCGTTTCCAGTCTTTGAAGGCGCCGATGGCGGACGCGTTTAGCTCCGGTGGAGTATTTTACCTTCTCCCCCAATATGTTGTTTGGGTCTAAAGAAGAGTTTGTAATGAGCACGGGCCTCTTCTTGCAGGACCGCAGAATGAACCCTTACCGCAAATGGCTACTTTGTGGGATTAATGGAAGCTGTACAGATCTTAATCCCCTTGTTTTCTTAAAAGGAGGTGCTGTAGGAAAGGCCATTTACACTGGTTTCTCCAATTATACCCTGATTGGGCATGTGGACCAACAAAAAAATATATAATTCATACTGAAGAAATCTCTGGTTTAAATAAGACATAGATTAATCCAACCAGCTATATATCGACTCCAGTATGTGTCTATCCTCCCTTTTTGTTTATTTTGTCTAATGATTCATTGGAAGTCTGTTCCAATGATTCCTGTTGGATTTCTCAATGTTGGGATGTAACAAAGGACACCCGCGCCATGGTGGCCCGGATCCCACGTTGGATCCCTGTACCGGTGGAAACACCCTCCACCTTATCCCTGTTTCGACAAAAAAGAGATTTTGGCATTACTACTGCCGTGATCATAGCAATTTTAGCCAGTGCAGCTGCTGCTACAGCTGCAGGGTACGCTATGACTAGGACGGTCCAAGCAGGCACAAAATTAAATCAGCTTTCAGTAGATCTGACTGATGCCATCAATGTCCAAACTTCTGCTAGTACCAAGTTAAAGGGAGGGCTGATGATTTTGAATCAGTGCCTTGACCTGGTGGAGGAACAGATAGGCGTCCTATACCAGATGGCCCAGTTGGGTTGTGAAAGAAAAATGGGCGCTCTGTGTATTACCAGTGTCCAATATGAAAATTTTACTCGTGCAGCTAATATGTCTAGACAGCTCTCCTTGTATCTTGCAGGAAATTGGTCTGAGGGGTTCGATGAGACTCTTGAAGCCCTGAGGACGGCAGTTTTAAGGATCAACTCAACGCGAGTGGACCTGTCATTGACAGAGGGCCTCTCCTGGATTTCATCTGCATTTTCTTATTTTAAGGAATGGGTGGGGGTAGGTTT
This sequence comes from Mus caroli, assembly GCF_978045245.1. Classification (NCBI taxonomy): domain Eukaryota; kingdom Metazoa; phylum Chordata; class Mammalia; order Rodentia; family Muridae; genus Mus; species Mus caroli. The sequence goes on along the minus strand of NW_028227274.1, from coordinate 9,026,320 downwards.
ATTTGGTACTGCCATCTGCTGTGGACTTGTGTTCATGCTCTGGTTGGTTTGCAAGCTCAGAGCCCAACAAACATATGACAAGATCGTGATAGCTCAAGCACTTGCTGCCATAGAGCAAGGGGCCTCCCCTTAAATTTGGCTATCTATGCTCAAGAATTAGTCGGCATTTATCATTTTTTGGCTGGCCTCTTTTGTAGAGTTCGCCCTAGGTCATTTAGTAGTTACTGTCACATAGCACTGCGGTATCCAGGGACGGGCAACTTTCCTCATACACAGATCAACCTAAGACACGGGGCCCGGTTGTGATAGGGTTACCCTATGACGGGAAAGGCTGTGACATTAGAGGAACGACCTAAGACAGGAGCCACAGCGGATGGACATAATTACACAGACCTAGTCCAGCCTCATTTTAATAAAACAAAAAGGGGAAGAGGTGGAGAGCCATTCCGTGAGCAATCACCATTATAAGATGGCGCTGGCTTCCTCTGTGCCTAACTAGTAAACAAGCCTTGTGCACAAGTGTGAGAGTGAACTCATGCCTAGTCACTGCCCATCTCGGGGCGTAGTAATGAGGTGATGGGCGAGCAACAAATCAGGAGCTGACACGCCACATCAGGTGCTGAAACACCACGTTGAAGGCTATATAAGCAGCACCATTTTCCGGGGTCTGGGTCTTCCCTCCTTAAGAAGCAATAAAGCTTGCCGCAGAAGAATCCGGTTGTCCAAGTGTGTTCTTGCCGGTGAGAACAATAACTCGGGACAGGCTCAACCACATACCAACAGCGTGTATTAACTAAGGTGATTTTAAACACATGGAGTCCAGGCTATGTACTGATGGAGTGATACAAGTATGACCAGAGGCTCTCCACGACTGAGCCCGGCTCAGTAGTCCCTCATTCCAAGTTTATAATAGCTTTGTTTAAAAATAAATTTGAGCAGTGAGAATGTTTTGTCAGCAAGACTTTTATTCTAGAAACTCACCTATGTGGCATTAGATGGCTGTGAAGGAAGACAGAGCATAGGCCCCTGGCCCCTGAGAAGGCTTCTACATACAACATTGATGCCCTCAGCCATCTGGGTCTCCAGTCCACAGCTGGGAAACCTTTGGCTCACAGAAGCTGCATGCCTCATTCTGTCTCATTCTATGTACACAGTAGTCACCGCGTGAGCATCCACAGCCTGGCCAGGGCAGGTTACACCACAGCCTAGCTGTGATAAGTAACTGTCACTATTGACTGACTTAGTCACATGGAAACAAACACACTCACTTCTGGGTCTACCTGTCAGGGCCTAAGAGAGGAAGGAAGTCTCACCCTGAATATGGGTGGCACCATTTCATGGAGTCCCAGACTGAAAGTAAAAGAGAATGCAAGCAGAGCCAGGGGCATTCTCTCTTCTTCATGCCTGCGGACATAACGCACACCTGCCTCTTGCTTCTACCACAGTGTGAAAGTATCTCCTCACACTGTAAATCCAAACAACAAGCCTACTCCCACCTCCCAAGTTGCTTCCTCTCAGACATTTTGTCACAGCACAGGGTAGAGAGGCTGTCTTGTTTTGGTTTGATGTCTCCTTGACATAAGCTGGAGTCATTTTGGAAGAAGAGCCCTCAGCTGAGAAAGTCCTCTCCACCAGATTGACCTATGGGCAAACCTGTGGGGCATTTTCTTATTCAACGACCGATGTGGGGGAGTCCAGCTCACTGTGGGAGGGGCCACCCTGGCTGGTGGCCCTGGATGCGATAAGAAACCAGGTGTGCACGCCAGGAGAGCAAGCCAGTAAAGTAAGCAGCACGGCTCCATGGCCTAAGCCCTTGTTCCTGCCTCCAGATTCCTGCCCTGGCTTTCCTCATTGATGAACTTACAGGCTGTAAGCTGAAATCAACCCTTTCCTCCCCAAATTAGTTTCAGTCAGAGTGTTTTAAATGGCAGTAGAAACTCTGACTGAGACTGTAACTAATGCACAGCTGAATGGCCAGCATGCAATGCGCCCACCACATCCTCACATACATTTTGCTTTTCCAGGCTGAGCCTCGGGTCCTCAGGCTGCTGGCATCCCAGCACCAGAGCCAGAGCAGACCATTCTCCCTGTTGCCCAGGTGGCCTTTAGCAACCATGAGGAACGTCAGCTCAGCACTCTGAGAAAGCCCTGCAGGCACAAGGAAGCACGGTCACAACATCCAACCTCATTTTATAAGGCATTTACATCCAGCAAGGAAAGCAGCCTGCCACATAAGAAAACACTGGAGACTAAACCCAGGGCTCAAACTAGGGAAAAGCCACTGGACCATGCCATGATCCTGGGATGCTGCCACAAGTAGCCCACACAAGGCCCTGAAACCTTAGACTCTTGTGTTTCTCCTGTGCCGGGAGGTTAAAGAAAAATGGAAATGGAGTGACCAGGGCTGCACGTGGATACACCAGGCTGAACTAATCCCCAGTGAGGAGAGATGCAAATGCTAATGAAATGTCACCTCCATCACTTCTGCCAGGGTTATAAAAAGAAACTGGAGACTTCCCCCCCTGGGGCATCATCTGTTAATTACCATTCACAAAAGTGCTGTTTTAGAAGTCTGTAGTATGAATACTTTACCCTGGTGGTGGTGGGGGGAGCAGCTTCCCAAAAAATATCAAACGACATCCCAAATGGCAAAGTGATTTGCTGTCCCACTCAGAGTCTCAGATGAGCTTGGGAGTATGTCTGAAAAGGCAGGCATCTGGTACCAATTTGTGACAATATAAAAATCAATGCTCAACTCTCATATAAATATTTCCTCCCACGCCAGATTCCACCAGCCCGTACACATCTTCCTTGGTTCCTTGTATTTCAGTCTGACTCTTCATTTCCTGGCTCCAGAGAGCTAATGTTAAATTAGCTGATTGTCTGATTGTCACACCTTTTAACCCAGCTATGCTAGCTATATTCTTTCTCTCTGTAAAGTACAGCCTATAGGATACCTGCAGATAGAGCATCTTGATGCTTCCAATCTGCCTGGCCTCTGAGAAACACTTGTGTCTGATGCAAAGAGGTGACCTTGTAAAATGCGACCTCCTTCCCCAGCACACAAGGCAGCCTCTCACCAACACAACCTTTATCAGACACCAGGCTGTGGAGTGACCAGATTATATTCTTAAGACAGTGTTAAGAGTGCACTGGGCGGGCTAGTGAGATGGCTCAGTGGGTAAGAGCACCCAACTGCTCTTCCGAAGGTCCAGAGTTCAAATCCCAGCAACCACATGGTGGCTCACAACCATCCATAACGAGATCTGGCACCCTCTTCTGGAGTGTCTGAAGACAGCTACAGTGTACTTACATATAATAAATAAATAAATCTTAAAAAAAAAAAAAAAGAATGCACTGAGCACCTAGGTCCTAAAGCTGAGTCCAAAACTCATTTGGATAAAATGTTCCTCGTGTCAAATGGCAACAGTGCCCAGAGGGGGAAACGTATGGCCTTCGGAGTCAGGTGGGGTCCCAGGTGGGTCTAAGGATTTGGGAAGAAAGTCTAGCATGATTAGTTAGTTTCAGCCCCATAAAATCTGCAGAACATTTAAAGAGTATTTGGCCTCTACTAACCACTTGAGGCTCTTAGTGAGAATTACATTTTACGTGCTTCACAGAGATCATGGCCATTAGATTTGGGCTTCAAATACACTGCTAGGAGATTTCCACGCATGTGACGGGGATCTCTCCCTTCACAGGTGACCAGTGAGGTTCAAGGAAATTAAGGGACTCACCTAAAGCCACAGACCCAGGAAAAAGCAGATGTGTCTGCTCTCTGTGTCTCAAAACCAGGGACGGCAGTTGGTTCTTCCCCATTTTACTGGTGGTTTTATATATAATGCCTTGCTTACTGCATGCTCACAGGACCCCCGTGAAGTTAACGCTCAATAAGCGTAGTATTACTATGCAAAACTGCCAATAAAACCAGTGAAAGTTCTAACTGCCATCCCCCTGCTTCCCTGCACCCCACTCCCAAACCCATCCCACTGAACCCCGTGTCTCCGTCCAACCTGCTTGGCTCCTCTATCATGATCATGCGGTTTGCGTGGCCATCATCTGCTGACTCTCTCTGGCCTCTGCACAGCCTTTCTGGTCTGCCTCAATCCTTCCTTCCAGCCCTGGTTTCTATGAATGCTCTGATCCCACTGTGTACATAACGGCTCCTCCTGTCCTCGAGGGTCCTCCAATCTCTAATATATACGTGCACAATGGCTCCTCCTGTCTACAGAAAAGGTCCCAGTACCACTTAGTATCTTCTGCCTCTCCTGTCTGTCCAATCATGCACCCCATCCCCCCTGTCTGTCCTCAGACCTTGGCCCAGCAATCACCCTTGAAAGGAAGCCTTCCTTAACACACCAGCATGGATTTGACTGCAGGGCAGAAGGCTCAGTGCCATCTTGTCTGTAACATGTATCAAGCCTGTAACTGATTTGTCCTGTGACTATTCTCAAGATTCCTTACTTCAGCTTGGTGCTGTCAGGCGCCATTCAATGGACGTTCTATCAATTCCCAGCACCTTGAGCTCACCAAGTCCTCTCTAACTTTTGCCCCACCCCAATCCACGGTGTCTCTCAGGATGCGAGAGATTTCTATTAAGCACACATACTACCCATTCCATTCTTGTCATTCACTCCCCAGTCTCTGTGTCGCAGCTACCCACTCGTTTCCTTCTTTAAACGCACCTCATGTGCCCAGAACACGTTCCCAGTGCCTAGAACCTACAGCCCATCTTTAGGTGGCTTTTCATCTTTGGTTTGTGTGTAAGGGATTGTTGTTGTTCTTCTTTAGACAGAGTCTTGCTATGTAGTCCAGGCTGGCCTCTTGCTCCAGCCTTCGACATGCCAGGGTTCCAGGAGCCTAACCAGCATGCCCAGCTTTAGATGGTTCCCACTGCTTCTCAGCTTCCTCAGAGACCTTTCCAGCCACCACGTCTAACAGAGGAGTCCTTTCATGGCAGCTCCCAGAGTTTATTTTACAGGCAGTTTTATGAGTGCCTTTCTTTTGCCAATCTCCCACACGAGTGGTAAACTGTAATGAAATTCCTCAGACTTCAGAGCAGGGGCAGAGAGACAGACAGGAGGTGGCAGGGGAGCCAAGGTAAGGAAACTCAGCAAAAACCTCCCCGGTGCACAGCTGGGTACGCAGCTGGCTTCGGAAGGGGCAGAGGGCCTTGAAGCTGGGACACAGTGCTTCCTTCCCCTGACTTATGCTAGAATGCTGGCTTTTATCGAACACAGTGTCTCATAATTAAAGCACCATGTCTAATCACGTGTGTGGGGGTCTCTGAGAGATGACCTCAGGAGGCAAGAAGGCACTTTGGATCAGTACAACTCAGTAGCCTGTGTTTGTTCAGACGTTGGGAGTCTGACCCAGAGAGGTTTATTTTAGCCATATTTAAGTGCAGCACAATTTGGTGAAAACTATTCGGCTGATAATTAACTCAACCCCACATGTACAACAAAGCATACAAAAATCTCCCTGAGGAACAAAGTAAGCTAAATGCAGACCAGGAGTGACTACATCAAAACCCTTTGTAATGTCTATAAAGATAGATTCTATAAATTGACTGAGAAGAACATTGTTTTGATAAAGAGGAGTGGTGGAAATCCAATGTTGGGAAAGTCTTTAGCCACACAGATAGGGCAAAAGGCAGCAGGTTAGTAAACATGCCACTCCTAGACTTCCAGGTATCTACTGCATGCCTTCCTTGAAGGACCAGTCCTATGTGGTTAACATTCCAGGCTCCCCTAGGGCTTATGTGTGAGCAACGACTTCTGTGCTCCCTCATCTGCTGTTAGGGAACATATTTAGAATACTGCTCTAAAGCCTGCCAAAGATTTGACCAAAAACTTCCATATCCAGAATGGAGTGTAATTGTGCGCACTTGCGTGCAAGCACACACACACATACACCCCTCAAGGGCCATCTATTAAAGGTCTGTGCCCTGGTTACTAGAAGGCCTTTTGGTCATTTGGGATTGGAAGAGTCCAAATTTGGGTCAAAGGTCATTGGGTCAAATTACAGGGCACTGTGGAAGCCTGGTCTCCTCCACACTTGTTTCCTGGCCATGAGCTGCACAGCTCTGTGCCATCACACCCTCTCACTAGGACAGACTGCCTGCCAGTGGTCCAAAAGTAACTGGGCCAATGGATAGTGGCCTACAACTCCCCAAATGATGAGCCAACCTCCCCATGGCTATCTGTTACAGCAACAGAAAGCTTACTTATAATCACAGAGCTCCTACCCACCCTGCTGGCCTCAGGGAGGAAGGCTGGTACCTCCATGTGTCCCAAGACCCAGCTCCTACCTCTGACTCTGACCATCAGCTACTCTGACAACCAGAGTTCTGCAGACGCAAGGTGCTGCAAGGCTGGTTCCCATAGGCACTCTAGGGAGATTACTTTCTCCAACTTCCACGGTGGCCAGGATTCCTTAACATTCTCTGAGCACACTAGAAACATCACACCAACCTGTGTGCCTGTCCATGCTGCCATCTTCCAGTTCTGCATGCTCACGTGGCCTTCTCAAGGGGATGAGGTCTTTGCATTTGGAGTTTCTCAATTCAGCATAATCTCATCTTAACTAATTACATCTACAACAACCTCATTTCTGCTAAGTCGCAAATTCAAGAACAATGGCTAACTGAAGTGCTTATTTAACATAACAAAGCAGACCTGGCTGCCAGGTTCTCCCAGCATCCCTCACTCCCTACCTGTTACAGGTTATGGTTGGCACACCCCACCCTACTAACGTGAATTGTGTAGTCCATGTTCTACCAGCCGTGTTCAGCCTGGACTCTTTCCTCAGCCTGCTTTCTCCCTTACAGCTAAATAAAAACCTTGCTCCGGACTTTAGGACTGACTATCCTCCAACTTCATGTTTGCCTTCACTTTTCAAGAGGCCCATTCTGCAATTCCAGGAGGCCATAAGGAGGCAGAGCAGTTCACCCAGGTATATCCTACAAGAGCAAGAAGAAAGTGCCACAAAAGTAGGTGACTACTGTAGACTCTTCCTGGAGGATCTGTCTGTCCATCCCAGACAAAGAGGGAATCAACAGACCAAAGGAATGATCCCACCAAGTCTAGCTAGTTAGCGGTAACTTACAGGAGGCATGGGTGACTCTCACAGGTGTGTCTTTGAAAAGCTTATCCTACCTGTTCCTGCTCAGAAGGCTCCCTGCTACCCCTGCAGTGAGAGTCTCTCTGTAGGGAAGCATCCAGTGGGTGTCCATGCTTGGTGCTCACAATGGTATCATAGTCAAATGGCAAGCCCAGCCCAAAAGCCATCTTCTCCACCGTCATCGATGGCTCCCACCTCAGGCCCCTGACTTCTGCTACCCAGAGCCCAGCTGCCTCAGCACAGAGATTCTGCTTCTCCTCTGGGTCAAGACTTGGGCTCCATTCATCTAACAACCCCTCAGTCACCGCCTGGGTCAGATGCCTGGACAGGGCTGATACTGAAACTGCTGCTGTCCCAGTGCCAAATACAGTACACCTTGGAGCCTCAAGCAAAGTTCTAAGGGTTTGGCTGGGGGTGCGAAGGGTCAGTGAGGAGGAACTTACAACAGGAATCAGCAGAGTCACTGAGCAGCAAGGACTCCATGTGTGCCTGCTGCTGTCCTGTCCATCCCCCTAGGAGCTGTCCCACTTAGACCCTGGAAGCTAAGTCACAGCCCCAGGGTAAGAACCCAGCTGGGAAAGTCTCCCTAGCTTGTCTTGAGGCTGCTCAGTGGGGTGACAGGGATCTTCCTGGCAGGCATCTCCTGACTGTCCTTCACACACACAGCAAGATGGGCCATGGCACCTTCCCCCGCCCCTCGCCCTCCCCGCCCCCCCCACTGTGCTGAACCGGCCAGGGCAACAGGATGGGTCTTGCTGTATGGGACAGGGATGGAGGGAGAAGCAGCACTCAAAGGAGGGTGGGTTTCCCATAAAGACTGGTCTTACTATTATGAAATTATAAATCATGGTGACTAACCCCCCACCCCCACCCTGCAGTGTCCCACCCTCAGCTCCTCACCACCTTCCCAGATCTGACCAACTTCTCTACTGCTTCCTGGTAGAAAGCTGGGCGATTAGCAAGGTGCAGCCAACTTTGACTGCTTCAAAGCCCCAGGCCAATCACTCCTGCGAAGGTTGGCTAACTAGGTCGGCTTTGTGGAAACACCGGTGTGTCTGCTATGTGTATTAGAGTTTTCTGGAGGAGGTTAACTGAGGAGGTAAGACCCACCCTGGATGCAGGTAGCTCCATCCCGGGGACCAGGGTCCCATACTGAAGAAAAAGAGAAAAGGAAGGGGCTGAGCACCATCACTCATTTCTCTTTCTGATTCCTCATGCAGACGCCATGTGACCAGCCACCATCCTGCCCCTGTTGTGAGGGACCACACCCCTTTTGAATCGATATCTGAAATAATCCATCTTCAAGTCCTTGTCAGACATTCAGTCACAGTGACAGGAAAGCTAATATATTCCATCAGGCAGAGATCATTATCCCAATTTACAGATGAGAACACCGAGGTTTGGGGTATTCCGGTGGTGGTGGTGGTGGTGAGGTTTGCTAAGTGGCAGAGCTGCGGGACTCAGAGGGTGGCCCTTCCCCTTCTCAGTCCACTCACCCACTGTGAGAACAAAGAAGCTGAGAGGCAGAGGAGAAGGCTCAGGTGCTAGTGCCCTTTCCCACAGCAGGAGCCGCCTTCATGGCTTCTTGGGAAATGTTTCCACCACTCCTTGCAGCCCAGGGTCCTGCTGGCCTGCCCAAGAGGTTATCACATGCCAATCAGCATGCCTGATGTCAGGCTGCAGTCAAACCCTGGTGAGCACTTCTCTGTCCTCTACCACACTGACTGTGACCGGCTCTGGCAGATCTCTGTTCTTCTGAGGTTAACAAATAGAGTGGGGATTCTGGGCAGGAATTGGGGTACATTCTACAGTACGTAATAGAAGCCCTTGTTTTGATAAGTGACATGACTCTAGGGGGTAAGATTTTGGATGTTTTAAAACTCCCAGAATTGGAGACCAGGATGTTGACAGGACAGTACTCCCTTCTCCTGCCTGCCGACTTTCTACCTTCGACTTTCTGAATGCTTTAATGAGAAAGCACCTGTGGAGGCCCTTGGTGAGCTGTGGGCTCCCAACAAGTCACATTTACAATCCCTACTGGACAGAGCACACAGCTGTCTCCTCCTCACTCCGCCTCACTGCAGGCTGCACTGGACTTGGGAGAGCTGGCTTCCCGAGTGAGGTCAGCATCTAGCAAGCCCTAGGCAGAAGGCCTACCACACCATTCCAATCTGTTCTTCATAGCTCCTGCCTACCTACGGCTAACTCTACCATGATTGAGTAAGACTAAATACTGATTCCTCCACACACGTCCACGACACTGCAATGCCAAGTGCTAAGGCTCTACACTCTATGGTCTAGAGCTTTATAAGTGTTCATCTCTGTGGTTAAACATGCAGCAATGAGCCCCAGGCCACACCAAGGATTGCTTCGTTCAATACAAACTAGTGTGTAATTATCCGAACCACTCACACAAAACAGAGAAGGGTTGGGAAACCCTGATCAATGCTATGTTCCTGGAAGTCTCAGAAAACCAAGCAAAACAAAACCACAGCATGGTAGTTTGTAAACAAAAAATTACCGCTAAGTTTGTGATTCCCACACAGTACAGAGTGCTATGCAGGGGATTTGAGCTTCAGCATCTGAAAAGATTTTGTGGATTAAAAAAAATATATTTAAAACTTTGAAGTCAGGGGTGTGCATAGTTGGGGGTGGTGCGGGTATCCAAAGAGGCCAAAAGAGGGTGTTAGGTCCCTGGATCTGAATGATAGGCAGTTATGAACAGTCCAGTATAGATGCCGAGGACCAACTTGGGTCCTCTGTAGGAGCAGTGCATGCTCTTAACCACTGAGCCATCTCTCTAGCCCTGGAAGTTTTGTTTTAAAATTTACCACAGACCAAACTCATATGATAGGGTTTAGCTTTTATTTTCTCTGTGGTGCTGGGGAATTGGACTCGGGGCTTCCTGTATGCTAGGCAAGAACACTGTCAACGGAGCTACTGCCTCAGCCCTTGTATTTGGAAGTAGAAAGCGGGCAGTAGTCCTGGGAACATTCATATCATCTTCCATGGCAGATGCCTTGCCCCCTTAAGCATTTTTGATGAACAGTCTCGCCATGTAGCCCAGCCTGGGCTTGAACCCATGCTGGTCCTCCTGTCTCCATCTCTGAGTGTGGGGTTCAGCCACGAGCCACCATGCCTGAGTTACCCAGCACATTCTTCAGAAACTGACTTTCCTTGGATGTGAACAGCCCCCAACGGGAAAAATGGAACACAAACATTATTCATGCGTCAGCCCACAGGCTACACCAGGTCTCAGGGAGCTAGGAAGGGACCTGACTGGCAGTCTGGATTCCCAGGATGGTGACAGTCCTATCCTGATGAGCTTAGCTTACAGCCTAGCTCTGAGCTCACTAATCGACTCTAACAATACTTCCCCATGGCAAAGCCAGCACACTGTCACAGCTAAGGGGTTTCAGACAAGACTCCTTAAACCACCCAGACTCAGTCTCCTCAGCTCTAAAGTGGGTAGAATCTGTATCACACAAGGATATGGAGCAGATAAAGCTAAAGCACACACCAAAGAAGGGGAGTGAGGACTTTGACCCCTTTCTCACCCACTGAGAAAAAGGAGGGAGAGGAGGGGGGAAAAGAAGAAGAGGGAGAGGAGAAGGATAGACAGGATGGTGCAGGTCACACAGGCAGCCTCAACTTACTCCAGGACATGGCTACAGATGGGGTGGGCCAGTCAGGCTGCTGAACAGAGGAGGCAGCACATAAGCATCCTGCCTCACCAAATGAGCCGAGGCTGGGGTGGCTGCTGGGAAACAATAAAGGCTTGGGAGACTGGAAGAGGCATGCAGTGGGAAGATGGCCCTGAGGAAAGGGGGGCTCCAGCTTTGAAGAGGTTGGCCAAGTGCCAAGATCCCATTTCTCCACTCAGCTGAGGATGAGCCTCCCAGTGGTACCTCTGGTAGAGACAGACCCTGGGTTTGTCCCCTCAGCATCATCCAAAACCAAACCAAAGCTTCCTGCTGCCACCGGCAGGTGACCAGGAAACCGGGCTTTGTTTTGGTTGTGGTCACTCTGCCGGAAAGGGCCTTATGTGAGACCTGGCCCCCAAATGATCCACCCAACAGTACCCGACAGCATGCAAGCCAAAGAGGTCAGTGGAAGTAGGAGGTGGAGGGGGGCCATGACACCTGTGGAAGAGGCATGGCAGTCAGGTGGCCAGTGCTGGGGACTTTTCCCAGGGAGAGCAGCCTCAGAAGAGCCACCCTCACATGCCAAGGGAGCGGGCAGTAGCGATCAGGAATCACCAAAGGCCGCTGCGGAAGAAAGAGCAAGACTCTGAGTCGGGCAGGACCAGAAGTGGGTCTTAGGAAGGTCTCCCCACCCAGGGACAAGGGATGGTTGAGTCCAAAGGAAGAAAGGGATCTTCTTGGAAAATACTGTGTCATCCAGGATGGTGCCAACAGTGGGCAGAGCGGAGCCTGGGGCCCCTGCACACCTGGGCACTGAGTGCATCAGGCATCTAGTGTCTGTTACAGCTCCCCAAGTCTGCCACCTTAGCACTGGGACCCAGCATGACACTATAAAGACAGAGTGTCCAAACAAACAAAGGCCCAGGAAGGAAGCAGGGTGATCAGGCTAAAGAGAACAGCAGGGATGGAGAGCAAAGCTGGTCCCACGAGACTGTGACAACATGAAGGGACAGTGTCATGGAGTGAGAGCAGTAAAGGGGGTCCCACATAGGTACCCATGGGATATCACTACTGTGGTCACAGAAAGCCCTGCTTCCCTGGCCAGAGATCCCCTTTAGATGATACAAAGGTGGGAATCTAAAGAAAGAAAGCTGTGTGGGCGGTGGGTGACCTTTGAGGTCACCAAGTCTGCTTCTGAGGGCTGAAGTCAGGGAAAGAAACTGTAACACTGAGCTGTGAAGGCACCAGCAGATTCCCCAGACCTTAAAACCACATCCCACATACGGGCTGAGGGGCCGCAGGCAAGCCACTTAACCTCTCTACACCTTAGAACAGGACTGATACACTGGTCTCAGGATCATCATAAACAGGACTCACTGAAGCCTCAAAATGCATTACCTGTGTGTTAAATAACAATACAGTGTTCCAGGTCCAGCCCCAGGACTCACACTGTGGGAGCACAAACCAAGAACTCACCTATCATTCATCGCTGCTAGATCCAGGCTAATGTGTACACTCAACACAGCAAGGGATCCAATCCCATGTCTATACCTCCTGTGTTCAGCACAGTGAAACTTTATAATAGAAACGCATCACAGTCAGCGTTTGTTGAATGAATACACAACACAGAGCATCCAGACCCATTATTAGAGTTTCTTCTACATCCACTTCAAAGAAATGAAGCATCCAAGGTCGTCATCGTCGGTCTGCTGGGTGACTCTTAGCTATGGCTGCAATTCCCATCTATCTACAAAAGCACTTTATAAATGGGCCCCTTGGCAGTCAAGGTTACTACAGCCCATTTCCTTGATGGGGAGGGGTGTTGGCTGGGAATGGCCACCTCAGGCAGGCCAAGGCTTCCTACTTGGATGGCTTCCTGAAGTCTAAAGTCCAGTGGGACCCCCCAGTTTCTTGGGTGGCACAGCTGAAGGTCGTACCTGCCCATAATCTCAGCATTTAAGAGTCACGAGTTGGGAGAGGCAGAAACTCAAGGCAAGACAAGTTGAAAGCTGGTGTGGGCGACTTGAGCTCTTACTCCCAGTCACTGGCTCACTCATTCATTCATGCCTGTTCCCCAAGCAGATCCGTAAACATTCACCACCTCTTTGCATCTAATTCTACAATTAAATTATCCTATGCCCCCAGGCCAGACACACCGTAGCCCTTCACAGCAGACCACAGCACGGACTAGAATTCTAGCCCTGGAGCGGCAGGCTCTTTTATCCTAAGCCTTTAATTCCAGGGGGAAACAGGCGGAGAGCCCAGAATTCTCAAAGCTGGTGTGGGATCGGGTCCTCAGTTCATACTGTCTCTTTTTATTCTACCTGTAAGGCCCATTGTCAGCGGCCACTCCTCCTCACCTAACTCCTCGGTGAGCTGATCAACATGGAGTAGCTGATGGGTAGGACAGAACCCAGAGTGGCTTCAGCATCTCTCCCAGTGTGGTTGCACAGTCTTCGGAAATACCCCGCATGGAGCTTGGCTCTGCCTGAGAGCTCAGCTCTGGACCCTGAAACTCATGTTGCTGGAAACAAGGCTCAGAGGTAACCTGGGGTTGCTGACTGCTGAGGAAATCAGTCTGGAAGCGAGGCGGTGTCGCAGCTCGGGAAGGACCATCTCCCCTCACAAGCTCTGCCTCTCAACTCCTGGGTTTTTCCTTTGCAATAAATTCTCAGCGATTACAGCTTATAGCAGCATGAGCCAGGTTTCCACCCTGAGGTAGGAGCCGCAGAGGGAGGATGCAGAAATCCCTCGGTGGCCAGGAGAAGCAATCTGCCAAGAGCCCGGGCTCTTCCCTGAAGGGCTGGGAGATCCTGAGCAAGTGACTTAACTCCCGGAAGTCCTCAGACCTGGGCAGTGCCTCTCTCCACAGCAACTTCCTCTTCTCGCCACAAGGTTGGTTAGTTGCTTAGAAGGGACTGCTAGGTTTTGTTTGGGGCAATATGTAGCCCAGGCTGGTTTTGATCCTCCTGCCTTTGGGTCCAGAGTGCTAGGACTGCAGACAAAGGCTGCCAGGCTGGACCACCTGCTTTTTAAATAGATCCCAAGGGGGTGCTAACTACATTAACATCTGACAGCCCCGATCCTTGACATTTAGCAGTCAATACATTTTACCATTCAGAAAGTTAAGTACAGCCAAGGCATTTTGCAAGGGCTCAAAACACAGGTGGAGGAGCTCAAGAGGAGAGTGGCTCAGAAAGGCTGATTGACCTGCCCAGGGTGACACAGCTTCAATGGAGCCACAAGCATCCCAGCCCAGGACACAGGTCTTTGTCAAATGGGCTCCATCCACCACAGATCCGACTCTGGCGCACTATACTAACTCAGGTGCTATTTTTGAACAGTCCTCTGTCACTGCAGCCCTTCTGGCTGGCTCTCACACCTGAGCTCTACTCTGCACTGCTGGGTGGCTGTCTGCCAGTCAGAAGATCCTGGCAGCGGAACAAGAGTTATGCCAGCTGTGGCCTGATGTTTCTTTTTAAGTAAAAGAAGCTGTAAAATTTTCCAAATCTGCTCCCTTTTGCCCATTAACACCCTGCCCATGTGGGGCTCACTGCACCAGCAGAGAGGAAACAAGGCAGGGTGTAAAGTTGAATGGCAGCTGGTGGCTTCCCCAGGCCTGTGTGAAGCCCCTCCACAGAGGCTGCAGGATCCTGGGAGCCCTGGGAATTCTGAGAATGGAGCCTAGGGAGCAGTAACGAAGTTGGAGGATCAGAAAGGGAAGAAAAATGGCAGAGACCATCAGGAAAGAGCTCCAGGTTCACGTGGGATAACTGGCCTCCTGTGTTCCGGACAAATAGCAAGGCAGTGAGAGGGCTGAAAGGGAGTCATAGTGGAATGGCAAAGATCCAAGCTGCTATCTAGTCCCAGGCTGTGTCCGTGGTCAAGGTGCCTCTCAGTACTGAGTCCAGTGTCAGGCAGTACCTCAATCGCTCTGAGCCCTGGAGTCTCCCTGTCTGTGAAAGAATCCACACGAGGGCAGCTGTGAGGGCCAAATGCCTCTGATGTCCAGTTTCCATGGACAGAGATTCATGGTGACTGAGCATGTACCATAAGGTCTAACCATGGAAATGTTCCTCCCTGCTGCAGCTCAAACACTGGACAGCAAAGCAATCCATCCTAATTAGTGTAAGGTCTGGGGTTACAGCTGAGTGGTGGAGGCTTCTCTGGCACATGGAAGCACCAGAGTTCCACCCCCAGGATCTGAGGCATCCAGAAGGAAGGAACCAGAAAGAGGGTTCACAGTGCAGGTCTTGAAGTTGTGATAGTTAATCTTTGTTTTTGTATATCTATGACAAACTCAATATAGGAAATTCCTATACCTTAAATTCACTAGAAAAAGGATAGATTTGTGGTTCACCATGGCAGTACTTGTCAGTCACCTGGGACACTGACAGGAAGGTGCACTGGTCAGAGTGAAAACAGGAGGACTGCCTATTAAGCTCTCCATGTGGGTCCAGAGCCCACAATCAGAAGCAAAACGGCTTCAAAGAATTTCTTACAGAGCTGGGAAAGAATCCACAGAAACCAACTTGATCGGCAGCTCACCATCCCACGCATGTTTGTTTGTTTGCTGTTTCTTTGTTTTGGTTTTTGTAAAGCAGCTTATGGAGAGAGCCCCAAGGGCCACTGGGCTTCAGAAGGCCCCCACACCAGGAAGATGACGGCAGGGAAGGCCACACCTGGGATTTAGGTGACTGTAAACAGGAGAAAGTACTGTTCCGGGCTCATAAAGTGACACACCTCAGGCAAAGGTCTCCCTAGCCACACTGACCTCTCTCAGGCCATGTTAACCTGCCCTCTGCCCCTCTACTAGGAACTGCCAAAGGTGATGGTGCACGCCTTTAACACCTGCACTTGGAAGGCAGAGGCAGGAGGATCTCTGAGGCCAGCCTGGTCTACAGAGAGAGTTCCAGGACAGCCAGGGATATACAGAGAGATCCTGTCTGGAAAAAGCAAAAACAAACCAAAATAAAACAAAACAAAAACAAACAACCTGCCAAAAAGCATACCTACCAGGCTTCCAAACACAGGCTGTTCAGAAACAGTTTGCTTTATATGACTGTCCGGCAAGGACACATCTTTGTGACTAGCACATCCCAGGGCGTGTTTGGACAGAAAGGATCAGTAAAGTATCCTAAGGGTTCCCAGAGCTATGATTAGCAAGTTAAAGCTCTGGATGTCTTTTACCACAGAAATGCTAGACGCTCTACACCTCCTGAATGAGTTTCCTGGAGGACATCCTCTTTCCAGTGCATCGGCCCTCCAGGAGACACACTGGCTTAGCACAGCACCAGTTTATTACAATGCCTATCATAACCCTATGCTGGCCTCCAGGGCATGTGGTAAGTTAAGGCCGTTCTGCTACCCCAGGGCTGCCCACTCACCACGGGAGATGCAGACTGTGACAAGAAACACCAGAGCAGGAGTGTTGTACCCAGTATCACTAACTCATCCGTGCAGTTAGGGGGCTGCTTCCCCAGATTCCACACCCCTGCCCAAGGCCCATGCACACTTGAACTATAACATTCTGCAGCAGCACGGGTCTAATTTGATGCGCTGGGAAGCTAGCAAACCGGTGTAAGCCCGGCTGGTGCTTCTGTTATTTCATTAACCAAGCAAGTTAGGTTTTCCAACAGGCCACAGGGAGCATAAACCTTCTTCCCTGGGAAAGCAATGGCAAGAGGCCGGTCCCCCTACCCACCTAATGCCCACAGAACAAAGGCCGGGCCCTATCCCTTTAGAGGAAACAGAGGTTTTGGTTCCCTAAGTTAATGATAATTAACTAAGGTAGTCAGTGCTAGAATTTCTCAGGAGGCTTTATTAACTGATGAGGAAGGACTCCCGCCACAGGCCTGCAAGAGACCCACCTGGGCTTCTTCCCCAGCCTGTAGGTAGTCTCACGACCCCACACAGAACCAAGACCACTGTCTTAGCATATAGCACTTAACTCCAGCTATTTCTCCAATAAGCATATCTTGCGTTTTTGCTAAGATATTCAAACCTGCAGATAACGCGCACAAGCGTACAATAAGAGTCTCAGGCCAGTTTTCTCGGAATGGAAAAGTTGTAGGCCACATTTCCTCTCTGTCCCCACACTCTAGGCCTGAACCAAGGAAATGCCAAAAAAACTTTCCATTTCTTAGGAAAACATGATTTCCCGGGCTCCACAAACTTTCCAGAGGGGTTCCCACGTGTCTGTTACTAGTTGGGTCTCCTGAGCGCCGCCTGCCCCGGCCCCACCCACTGCACCCGGCGGCCGCTCGCCCGGAGCTGGGGACGCGCCTCCGGGTCTGGACCGGTTTTCAGGAAGCTGGTGATCTCTCGCACCGCTTTTTAACCGCTTCTTCCAACTCCCAACTCCCTGGCCAAAGCAAGAGCATGGTGCGGCCGCTCTGCTAGTGCCGGGTTCGTGCACACTCCCTGGGCCTCTTCCCCTTTCAGATGCCCTAGTGGTTTGGGATTGTGCCCAGGAGCCCGGGATCTAGCCAGGAGCAGGAAGGTGGGAACGACCTCAGTGAGGTTCCTGTCGTCCAGACACAGCAAAGCTAGGCGTGCTTGTGTCCATGATACTCACCGGGACCTCTGCAGCTGCTCCAAGGCGCTGGTGCTGCCGCCCTGGCCTGACTGCTCCAAGGCGCAGTAGTTCTGCGAGTTCTGCCTGGAGAAGGCGATGGGCAGGATTCCCTGAGTGAACGAGTTGAGGCGGCCCCGACTGCCGCTCGTACTCCCGGGGGTCCCGGAGCCCAAAAAGCTGGCCGATGGCACCTGCACGTTGGTGAAGGCATCGTCCTCCTCCAGCTCCTCCTGTCCGGCGCCTCCCGGCCCGTCAGGCAACTGCAGCTGAGCACCGGTGACAGCTGGAGCTGAACGGGGCGGCTGAGATGGCTCTCCCAACACCCGGGGGACCAGAGACGGCGGCAGCGGGCAAGGGCTGGAACCCGAGCCGGCGGTCCACGGCGCGGCCGCGGTGCCCGGTGCCGAGAACGCGTTGCAGCCAGCGGCCAGCAGGCTGAGCCGAGCCCTTGCTCCGGGCTTGGTCCCGCCGCCCTCCTCGCCGCCGCCCCACTCGTGGTCCTGCAGCGGAGGCCGTCCGTCCAGAGAAATGTTGGTGAGGAAGGACAGGGCAGCCTGGCGGCGCCGCGGGTCCATGCGCGGCTTACGAAGAGGTTCGGGCGGCGCGGTGGCCGGAGGAGGCGGCGGCGGCTGCACCCCGCTGGTGGCCGCGGCGTCCGTGCTGCCGCCGCGACTGCTGCTGCTGCTGCTGCTGCTGCAGGCGGCCGTGCCCGCGGTGGCGGTCGCCGCCGCCATTGTGTCCGTCTGGGGCGTCAGTTCCCCGGTACCCGAGAAGCGAGTGGCGGGTGCCGAGTGCTAAGCCGCGGCCGCGAGCCCCGGCGACCCGGGCTGGGCAGGGCGCGGGGCGCGGGCGGTGTGCGAGGCGGTCCTACCCTCCCGCGGGCGGGCCATGCTCGGCCCTGGGCGTTCGGGCGCCGCTGAGAGCCACACGCGCCTGGCTCGCCCTCCGCGTCCCGGACCCACGCGCGCCTGGCCGACCCTCCGTGCCGCGCGATCACGGGCTCCTGGCCGGCCGCTCGGTATTTATAAGTGCGCGCGCCCCGCGCTCGCGCTCCGGAGCGCTCTTTGCAATAACACAGTATCACGTGTGGGGAATGAGACCTGGGAGGAAAACAAAGCCGCAGGCGGAGGCCGCAGCGGCGGGAGGCGACCGCGCAGGAGGCGGTGTAAGAGGAGGAGGGAAGTAGAGCCCGGCGCGTGTCAGGGCGGGGGCTCACCGGGCTGGTCCCCACGGTTCCTGCTATTCCTGGGGCACGCGGAAGCCAGGTGCTGGAGGCGAGCACGTCACCTCTGTACGTTCAGGCGGAGAACAGCGGGTGTCGGTAGAGCCGGGTGAGCCGCAGCCCAAGCTTGTGCTCGGGTAAGAGTTACGGGGCGATCACCTGGAGCCTTTGCACCCGACCCAATAACCAAATTTGGTGTTACCCATGGGCCTGGACACACCGGTTCTTGTTAACAGATACACCTTCCTATGTGGACATCCCTACCGAAAGTGGTGCTAATCACTGGGATGTGGCACCACTATTTCGCAGACCCAGGGGGCGGCTGCCAATATACATGCAAAGGAGCCCACCTAGTTGCCTGGAAGTGTGAGCGCCTTCTAAGTGGCCCAGCTGATTAATATACACACCACTGGTGCTCTTAGCAAAGGACAGACGGCATTTTCCCTGAAAATGTAATGGATTTTCTGTGAAGATCTGAACGGGTTAGAATAATCTTACACTCAAATGTCTGCAAGTCTTTTATTCCTCTATAAACGGGGATTGATAGTCCCATTTGTTTCGTCAACGTCTGTTTGGCCCCTGGTTTTATGTTCCAGAAAGATGGGTTCCTGTCTAGGGACACCGTGAATCTGGGTCTAGGAAGACCCACCCCACAACCCCAACAAATGATTTTAGGAGGAGCAACTGCGGGGCTACCCAGCCACTTTGCAAAGACTCCTGCTGAGTTCTCTAAGGCCTGGGCGTATTATTAAATACTGTATGGAACAATTGTCGCCCTGAATTTCTGCGACACCTAAGAAGCCTTACTAAGGCTTCTAGAACTAAGGGAGAAGCAAAGTGTTTAAGATGAACGGATTAATTTAATTAGAGGTTTAAATTTAGCCTTGTAGCTAATGGGTAATTCTACATTGAAATTCCACTCCTTTTCAAGTTCAGCAGAGTAAATTATGTAGCTGAAAGCAAGCATACACGGCTTGGAGATGTGCAGCCAGCCCAGAGTTGAAGATAGGCAGGGTGTGGGTTACATGTACAGGGACAAACAGGTCTCATGGCTGTTTGTATGAACCATTGTTTATATTTAATTCTGGGCCATATTTAGGCCTTATGAAAAAGCAGAGGCCTGTCTGCAGCTGACTCACTAGTGACCAACTGAATTTCATTAGGTTTTTAATACTTTAACTACTTTGAAACTTAAAGTCACTTTATTACAATTGACGTAATTTACCTGATCGCTGGCCTAGCTTTTTGTTTAATTTTTTGAAAATAATGTTAAGTGAGACTACAATTCTGCTCCTGTAAAAGAATACACACACACACACACACACACACACACACACACATATACTATTTTATGACACCCCTCCAATAAATGATGTTTTAAACAAACACGAGGGGGAAATCACTAACAATCTTATCATCTATGGTAATATTTTTGTTTCTATCTTGAAATATCAAGAAAAGAACAGTGACAGTCTTTGTATTATAAAATATATATACGAAATATATTATAATATTGATAAGCACTATTATAATATATGACATGTGTCTTAGTTAGGGTTTCTATTCCTGCACAAACATCATGACCAAGAAGCAAGTTGGGGAGGAAAGGGTTTATTCAGCTTACACTTCCATACTGCTGTTCATCACCCAAGGAAGTCAGGACTGGAACTCAAGCAGGTCAGAAAGCAGGAGCTGATGCAGAGGCCATGGAGGGATGTTCTTTACTGGCTTGCTTCCCCTGGCTTGCTCAGCCTATTCTCTTATAGAACCCAAGACTACCAGCCCAGCGATGGTCCCACCCACAAGGGGCCTTTCCCCCTTGATCACTAATTGAGAAAATGCCTTACAGTTGGATCTCATGGAGGCATTTCCTCAACTGAAGCTCCTTTCTCTGTGATAACTCCAGCTGTGTCAAGTTGACACACAAAACCAGCCAGTACAACATGTTATATAATATATATTTTGTATGTTTATAAAATCTTTTCCCTTTTGGGGGTAGTATTGAGGACCCAGGCTTGTATGTATCCTAGGCAAATCCTCCATCACTGAGCTATCTCCCCAGCTCTCTTTTCTTGTTCTTAAATTTTGAGACTAGGCCTCTGTAGACTCAAGTGGCCCTGAACTCACTTTGTAGTATAGGCAAGCCTTGAACTTCTGAGCCTCCAGCCTCACTTCTCAGACAGCTAGGGTCACAGGCCTATCATACAACATCCCAGTCTATCATACAATATTAACTTTTTAAAGTTTAAACAGTTTCTGGGGCAGATGACCGCCCCTGTTTTAAGGCCTTCCACCCAGAGAAGATCTAATCTGCTTCCTCAAAGTCTTGCTGGGTATTAGTATCTTTTCAGCAAATCCATATATTTGACATGTATATGCTTACCCTAAGTTTCAAGTAGGCAGATCGATTTCAAGTGTTTATTAAAACATCAAAGAGGGATCAATGTCTAATTAACCTCGGGGTCTCTATGACCCCATGGTGAGGGACCTGAGAGATGATTTATTGCTTCCCAACTGCGTGTCAGCCACTGCATACTTGACCACCCTGGGTAGTGGTGAAAGGGCATTGTCATTAATATTTTAAAGATTAGTCACAGAAAAATTGAATAAATAAATAGCTCTCAGTGGCTGGGCCCCCATACAGATCCCAGTGGCACCATGGCTCATGCACACTTCTGCGCCCCCTACTGGTAAAGTTATTTTATAGGCAGGTGAGGCTCCACTTTTCATCTTCCTACTCAACTCTTAGAGTCAGCTAGAATGGAAAAACTACAAACCCGCATGGTAAGAGTTTGTAGTTCCTTTTTTTTTTTTTTCCGGGACAGGGTTTCTCTGTATAGCCCTGGCTGTCCTGGAACTCACTTTGTAGACCAGGCTGGCCTCGAACTCAGAAATCCGCCTGTCTCTGCCTCCCAAGTGCTGGGATTCCTCTGGGTTCCTAAGGCAGGTCACTTAACTCCTCTGAACTCATTTTCTCTATGGGTTGTGCTTGTTTCCAGAGGAACCTGTTCAAGAGACATCTGATAATCCCTCAATTCGCTTTAAAAAATGCCAGATGTCATTAATATGGCCCAAAGGAGCTCATAATTTGAAGGGAGACCTGTGTGGAAGGCATTAAACAAGACCAGAATTTGAGCTGACGTAGGAGGTTGCTGTTCTCTGGGTCCCCAAGGTCTGTGTGATAAAGGCCTGTTCCTCATGTAGGTATGATTCAGAGGTGGGCACCGATGAGAGGCAGTTAGATCATTGAGTATCCGAAGACTGGGATTCTAGGGCCACTTGCTGTTCCTTTTAGCATCCCAGCCTTAAGGTGGGTGGCTTTGGACACCTCATTCCCAACCACACTGTACTGCTTCACCATGGCTTCAAAAGACTTTGGGGCAATCATTTATGACAGAAAGCTCCAAAATGATGAGCTAAAATAATCCATTCTCTTTATACATTTTTTAATATCTCATTTTCCTTGTGTGTGTGTGTGTGTGTGTGTGTGTGTGTGTGTCATGGAACATGTATGGAAGTCAGAGGACAACCCCGGAGTTGTTTTTCCACCATGTGGTTCTGGGCATTAAATTCAAATTCTCAGGCTTGGTAGCTGGAGCCTTTATCTGCTGAGCCCCCTTTCCCAACCCTTTCTTCCTATAAGTTAATTAGCTCAAGCATTTGTAAGAGAAGCAAGTAGCCAACAACACAATTTTACACTTAAATTCTTTGTGTATTGTAGCCACATGGGACTAGAACAAGAAATGCAGTTCTCCCTGCAACCCACCCCCATGTTCGCCTTTGGAACCGGTGTTACCACGCCGAGGGGGAAGGTTTCCCCCAGGAGAAGTGTTGTGGCTCTGAGGGCAAAGGTATTCTGCCACTCAGGACCCAAGGAATACCACAAAGTCACACTGCACAACTAACCTCACAAAAGAGATTTGCTGGGAAAGACACAAGAGGGTGGCTGCCTCTCCTCAGGAGAGAAGCTGCAGAGGACTTAGCAGGAGACAGGCTTATAGAAGGTTTCCTGAGTGAGGAGGTTTCCAGGGTGGGTGGGGATTGGTGGGATTTCAAACTCAGAAGTGACCTCTGACCTTTTACCCACCCACCTTCATAGTGTGCCTTTCAGATTCCAAGTCTGGAAACTTCCATTGCTTCCAGGGACCCAAAATGCATGCACTGTTTAGATCAACAAATTCAGTACCTCCCTGGGCTTTTACAAAAGAGAATGTATGTAACATTTCTAGTCCTTAAAAATAATACCATGAAGCAACAAGTCTGGAAATTAGCTTTGAAATGGTAGGGACATCACTCAGAAGATGACATAGGAGAAATAAGCTTTAGACTCAGAAAACCAGGCTCTAATGCCAGCTCCCATGCTTACATGCAGCTCCAGCTTGGGTAAGTGCTCAGCTCCATGTCCGGTGTTCTGGTGTATTAACATAGGATTGGTGGTATTTACTTTGCAGTGTTATGAGCATTGCTGGTGATGTAAGTTATGTAACCAGCATGCAGTCACAGACAGCTATTTTTAGAAAAATACAAAATACAGGAACCGAACAGAAGATGGTCCATACACTTTGGGCCTTAGTTGTTTGTGATTTCCCTCGTGCAGACAGGACTGTAAGAACCCTGCTCATCAGCTCCAGTTCGGATCAAATTATTTTACTGTGTGTTCTGCCAAAGTGGAGGCTGCCTCCTGTTGCTGGGACACACACCTGAGCAGTGGGTCTGAGACAGAGAGAGACCTGGTGCCTGAAGCCTGCTTTCCTGTGTGCAGTGAAACTGAGACCTTCTAAGACAGAGAGGGGGAACTACCTAGGAGGTGGTCCCAAGGCTCTGATGCATCTGGAAGCTGACCTTGCTTGAATACATGTTACCTCTGCTGACTAGAAAATAACTGAAAGAGCAGACAGGGGCCTGGCTTCTGCTTCCCCTTTAGCAATTTGACAGGAATATCTTTGTTTATCTCCTTGATTTTCCTTAGGACTTCTGGGATGTGATATAACATTTGAATAAAATCAGAAGCTGGAGGATATTAAATGGAAAAATAAGTTTATTGAGTAATATATAGCCCCATAAAGTAGCTTATAAATGTGGCTTGTAGCTCTCATCCCCACATTTCCTAAATGCCGTCCACTCCAGGGTCTCCAGTGGATTCTGCGACTTCCAGGTGTGGTGAGAAGTGAACATGTTCTGCAGCTTCAAGCCAGGAAGGCAATGGTAGTATTTGCACTACTATGTAGTAAGTATTACAGAGAAAAGGGGGCAGAGAAACAGGAAATGAAAAGCTCCAGGCCATCCCCCAGAATATCTCCTAGAACAACAGTTACTCAGTCTCTGCTCCCAAGGACAGGGCTGCTGCTGCCTCCTCCTCTTCCTCCTCTTCCTCTCCATCTTCCTCCTCCTCCTCCTCTTCTTCTTCCTCTTCCTCCTCCTCTTCCTCCTTCTCTTCCTCCTTCTCTTCCTCATTCTCTTCCTCCTCCTCTTCCTCCTCCTTCCTCTCCTCCCCTTCCTCCTTCTTCTCTTCCTCTCCATCCTTCTCCTCTTCCTCCTCCTCTTCCTCCTCCTCCTCCTCCTCCTCCTTCTCTTCTTCTTTTGAGACAGGGTTTCCTCTATGTAGCCCTAGCTATCCTAGAACCACTCTGTAGACCAGGATAGCCTTGAACTCACAGAGACCCGCCTACTCTGCTTCCAGATGCTGGGATTAGAGGTGTGCGCCACCACTCTCTGGCAGGACAAGGTTTCTTACACTTTTTCACTCACACCTCCTTTTGCCCAAGAAATGTTTGTGTGATTGCCTGCAGTATATAGGTATAGAAAATATGCACACAAAACATCTGTTGATAATGTCATAAAATATGTTTTAAACAATTCAGGTACTCATTAATTTGTCATTTATTACAGATGAACTCAAATGTGTGCACTAACGATGTATTTAAAGTTGAACCTGATATTTGATAGTGCAGGATTCGATGTATCTTCCTTATTTTCAGAGCTGCTTCATCAGTGCCTAGTGTAAAGTAACTTTTATCTGCCTGATGTAACTGCCATCTTAGAGGCTTACTGCTGAATAAGCTCACCCTTCCTGGTTCTTTCTGAACTATGGGTGGCTGGTTCAACTCAGCTTTTCTGGCCCAAACACCTCTCCAAGCTGATTGATTCAAACTGGCTTCTCTCAGCTTCTCACTGAATTGGTCTGCCTGGCCTCAAACTAATTCTGGCAATCTGTTCTAATTTTCTTGGTCCTTCTTATTCTCTGGCTCATTTTGTCTTCACTTGCAACCTGTCTCTGAGAAACTGTCCTGGTAAAGCTGCTTTTCTTTCTCTCTCTCTCTCTCTCTCTCTCTCTCTCTCTCTCTCTCTCTCTCTGTACGTGTGTGTGTGTCTGTGTGTCTGTGTGTATGCTGTTTCTCAAGTCACCTCTCTTCCTGTCTGTTCTCCTGTGAGTTGGGTGTATCCTATCTCTGACTCATTCTGTCAGATCTCTCTGATTCATCACTTTGTCTGCCCCTCAATTAGACATCACTTTCAAACATGGCTGCTGCCTTCTACAAACTAGCCTTGCCACCATTGTTAGGGATTAAATGTATGTACTAAGGGCATGTCTGTAGTCTAGTCAGAACATACTGTAATCCAGAGCTTGTCTGCATTCCAGCCATATCACATAGACCTAGAATGTCTTTGGAGGTGACCCCTTGCCAGAGCAGCCATGTTGCTGGATTAAACTTCCTCTACAGTTGAGGACACCACTTCACATAAATACATAGCACAAAAAACAAAAACAAAAACAAACAAACAAAAAAACAAAAGTGGAGACTGAGAAGATGGCTCAGCAGTAAAAGAGCACTTGCTGCTCTTGCAAGGACCCCGGTTTGGTTCCGAACAACTAGTTGGTGGCTTATAACCATTCTTAATTCCAGTTCCAGGAAGTTCAATGCCTTCTTCTGACCTCGACAGGTACCAGATGTGCACATGGTGCATATACATGCATTTAGGCATGTAAGATCAAGTAAGCAAATCCTTAAAAGAGCTGTGTTAATGACAGAAGTTTCTTCAAGGATGTTCAGAAGCTGTTGAAAATGGTATCCTAATCCCAACCCAAAATCCATTTAATGGTTGTAATAGTTAGTCACTTATCAATTTGACTAGATTTCTAGATTTGAAATCCCCTAGGGACACCCTCTGCACAGGTCTGTGAAGGTGTTTCTGAAGTGGTTTAACTGAAGAAAAAAGACCCACCCAGAATGTGGGTAGCACCATACAAGGGCTGAATTCTTGATTAGCTTCAAAGTAAGCTGAACTGTGTTCATGGCTCCCCACTTCCTGCCTACAGATACATGGGACTAGGCCCTGGTACCCAGCTGCCATTCCTGTGATGCCCTGTATGCCCTCTGTTGTGTGTAGTTTTAAGCTCTACCTGCCTTTAGTCCTGGAGGTAACTGCGCTACTAGATCCCATCCAGCTTTTCTTGAATCCTCTGACAAAAGACACACACAGTTTAACCCTTGTCAACTTACCACCTTAGGACACAATTGCTGGGCGTGACTATCTCTGCCCTTACCAATTTCTTGTCTCAGTCTCTCCCACCTGCCCTGAACTTCAGTTGCTAAAGTCCCCTGACCACCCACCCGCCTGTGGGAGCAGCCTGAGTGGCCACTCTGTTTTGAGATCTCACATGGTTTCTGGGTTCTTCTTTCTCCAAAGCAAGGCAAAAATCTGTTCTCCTCCCTTGCATCCCTCTCCCTTCCTCCCAGGACCCTGAAGTCCCACCTATACCTTCTGCTCAACAATTAGCCCAAGGCTTTCTTTACTGACATATCAAGAACCAATTGGGGAAGGGGACCTTAGCATCAGAACCAACCCCGATTGCCCTCAAGTCCTTTCCTTAGGTGACTTTGTCAGATATTTGTGAACACAATGGCAAAGTAACTAGAAGGGTTATCTATGAAATTTATGTCAGCAACTCAAACAGCGATTTTAAAACCCAAACATTTTAATAGTACAATACAAGAATATAGTGACTTGATTTGCTAAGAAGTCCTGCAGGGGAAACATTTAAAAGCCTTCGATTCTCAAAATTAAAACATATTTCAAGAAGAGCAGGAGACTTTGGATGTAAAACATTGTAATGGAAACACACACTTTTTCCTCAGCAGTCCTGATGTAGAGGCAAAGGCAGGCAGCCTGCCTGTAAGTTAGAGGCCAGCCTGATCCAACAGAGAGACCCTGTCTCAAAGAAACCAAACAAAAAGGAAAAAAAAAAAAAGGCAGGAAAAGCAAAGCCAGAGTAATACACAAACTGAGCAGTCTCAGGCAGTGGCCAGTAGTGATGCTGGTGAGAGAGCACACATGGGAAAGGTGTGCATGTTGTGTGTTCAGAAGCCAGGCCTCAGTGAAGTCACACAGCAACACAGCTGAACACTAACTATGCCAGAGAGCCCTGGGCTCAGCTATGTGTTGGAGTTTTTCTTGTTTTTGGTCATTGGTTGTTCAGAAGCCTTTTACTACTGATGAATTTTTTGTGTTCTTCATATTTGCTTATGTGACTCATTTGAGGTTTTGACCCATAGTTAAGAAGCAAGGGTCTAGGACACCTGGAGTATCTCTCTACTTCCTCCCATGGTTTTGATCTCCAAGATCTACTTCTGGTCTAAGAACTCATCATTTCCCCAGAGACTAGCACCAGTAATCTCCAACACTGGTCAACCACAGCTCCAACAGGACCATGGTAGCATCTAGTCACCTGACACCTGGAGACAGGAAGACAGTATTGTACTTCATTCCCTGTCAAGGATCAGAGAGGGCCTTCTGGTTTTCGATTTCTGTGTAAAGCTTAGAAAATAGGCAGTGAGTCATACTTTATGCCAGGAATGGGTGTCAGTACCTCACCCACCCAGGCACAGTTCTGGTAGCCACTCTTACCCTCAGTTTTGTTAGAGAACAATGGTAATGGCATGGAAGCATTTAATCTCCATCTGACTCTTTCCCAGGTGTAGCTCAATCAGTTATGGAAGGAAGAGGAGCAGCTGTCAGGAGGAGGGGGTCCATTCTGCAAGCATGCGTTCCTCACAGCAGGAAGACATGGGCTTCAGTCTGTAGGACTGCTAGGCAGTAACTCTGAGGCCTTTGGCGTTCAGTTTCTGGAGCCTCAGGCTGGAGCCTGCCTTGTGTACTTAGTATGTAGACTGGATAACAGCCATGTATAAAATGCCAGGAAAGTGCCTAGCACTTAGTGGGCTCTTGTGAGCAGACACTATTGTAACAGCCCATCCTGGCACGTAGTGGGTGCTTCTGAGCAGATGCTATCTTTTTTTTGTTTGTTTTTTTGTTTTTTGAGACAGAGTTTCTCTGTGTAGCCCTGGCTGTCCTGGAACTCACTCTATAGACCCGGCTGGCCTCGAACTCAGAAATCCGCCTGCCTCTGCCTCCTGAGTGCTGGGATTAAAGGCGTGTGCCACCACGCCCGGCTGAGCAGATGCTATCTTAATAGTCCAAAGAGGCATGCTGCTTAGCAGCAGCACAGCTCCACTGCATCATGACCAGAATGAGAAAGTCTCCAGTTCCTCTGTCTGTATCCACTCTTCTGACACCAAATGCATCAGACAGGCTTCTCTACACTAACCAGTCCTCCGACCTTGTAGGGACCACCTGAGTGTGCTATAGTTCAACTCAATTCAACCTTGATATTCTCTCACAAGATGGCCCCTACTTCGGTCAGCGATTGGCAGGAGAGTAAACCCTGGTGGCTTTTGAGAAGAGTATGAGAAGAAGAGGCATGTCTGTTTCTTGTCTCTCATGGTGTGAGTTCCTGTGCTGCTTCAAAGCTGCCAACAAGAAAGCCATCAGCAGATATGGCTCCTGGCCTTGAAACATAGTCAGGAGTCAAAATAGCCTTCTGTGACCCTCCCAGTCTGTGGTGTTATGCTATTAACAAAGATAGACTAGGATGGCCTAGCCTGTGTTTCGAGTGTGTTGAGTCCATTTCTCTGCTTATTTGTGCTTCAGTTTTGTCGTCTGTGGGGGTGGAAATGATAAAATCCCTTTCTGAACACTGCTCTGAAGGTTCAGGGCATCAACAAAGAAAGCTCAGATACAGTGAGGGCTGGGGAGAGACAGTCACTGACAATGCTCCCAGGTGTAGGAAAAAAGAATCCACGATTTATGCAGACAATATCCACAAATAACACTGTTTAAATAAATAAACCTGGAGAAAAGGAAACAATGAGAAGATAAGGGGATGGTAGTTTACTTAAGCAGTGAGATACAATGTTTCCATTAAAAAATCTGCACCAGTCTTTGTGTCTATTATGAAAATGATTTTGAAATAAATAATGCTAAACAAACAAGGGTCATAACTAGGTCAATTACAATACCTCAGTTTTGTTTAAAATGAATGAGATAGTTTAAACAATAAGGTATGTCTGAAGACTAGAAAAGCAGAGGGTCGCACCACAAACTCATGGGAATGTGGCAACCTTCTCTTGGTCCTTTTTGCTTATGTAATTAGAAGTAAGTGCATGGTCACATGATATTTCAAACAACAAGTGACATGTTTGCTGAAAATCAAATTGAAAGAACATCATTTTGGTACCATGCAGCAGGGACTGAAGAGAAGCCGGAAGGGACAAGGAGGGAAGGTGTGCATTCTGCATTCCATGCTTGTTCTGTAACCACTGAGCACAAGGCCGCAGGCTCTGAAGAGTCAATAGCCCTGTGAGACAGACAGCCAGGAAAGCAAGCAGAGGGAGCAAGGGCAGGCTAGCTCTCATGTACCAGCGGGGTAATGGTCATTTCCATATGACAGCTTCTTTCCCTCACCCACAGTCCTGCTCTTTCCCCTCTATGAGATGAAGTCAAGGTTCTGCAAAGCCAAGGATGGTAGTGTACCTCAGGCCATACGGCTGGCAACAGGGAAGGTTTGTGTGAAGGACTATGGGCCATGACTCCTAGGAGCAGAGAGGCCCCACAGGGAGAGCCATACCTGCTCTTGGACTCTAGTTTCCATGTGAGACAGGGCATTTCAGGCCATACAAAGGCAATAACATGACAACTACTGCAACAGCTCAGGCCCAAGGCAATAAACTTGAACTTGGCTGTGAGAGTGGAAAAGGCAGGTCAAAGGGCAGACACACTATGAGGAAACACTGGCTTCAAGGCCTGCCATCTGGGGAGCAGTGCTAATTCCCCAAAGAGTACACCAGGAAGGAAGGGCAAACTTGAAGGTGAAACCTGGGCTAGTAGGCGTGAGTCAGTTTTCCTACCTTCACAGAAGGGAACAATGACTTCAGCAAATCAGCTTTACTCATCTCCATCCCTTGAAGAAGTAATAGGCTTTGAGTTTTTGCTGGCACAATCCTCCAGCTTGGCCACCCGTGTCCTCACTCCATGGGCAGCTGAGGACACTGGCTTCAGGAGACTGAGACCCCAGCAAGAGCTCACATATAGTGTTGCTCCTTATCTGAGGCTGCTCTTTCAACTACTGTGTCACTTCTGATCAACCATGATCCAAACTATTAAAATTTGTCTCGACTCTTTCAAAATAGAGCAATTATGTTCACATAACTTTTATTATCATTATTATTGTTATTATAATAATGATAATAATAATGTTATTATTAACATTGCTGCAACTGTTCAACTTTATTATTAGCTTTTATCTCTGTGCTGAATTTATAAGCTAATATTTTCATGGGATGTGAGCATTGGAAAACCCCACCATGGTCTGTGTAGGGTTTAATATTATCTATCTCAGCTCACTACAGGGTTTAGGATGTTACCCTCTGGGTAACAGGGGACTGGTGTTTTCCATTTGTTTTATGAAACATAGGTCAACATATCCTGAAGCTTACACATACCTTTTTTGCAGTGCTGGAGACCAAACCCAGGACCTTGCACGTAATAGGCCTCTAGTCAGTCACCATCTATAGTTCCAACCCATTTAGAAGCATGTACTTTGAGGAGGCTAGGGAGATAGTTTAGTTGGTCGAGTACTTGGCATGTAAGCATGAAGACCTGAGTTAATTCCCCAAATCCATATTAAAACATAAAAACCAGGCATGGTGACCCACATTTATAATCTGGGAGCTTGGCAAGTAAAGAAGACAGAGCTGTGGCTTCAGGCCAATAGGAAGCCCTGTCTCAGAAAAAACAGTGTGGGATATGGGGTGTGGTGGTTCATTCCTTTAAGCCAACACCCAGAGGCAGAGGCAGAGGCAGAGGCAGAGGCAGAGGCAGAGGCAGAGGCAGAGGCAGAGGCAGAGGCAGAGGCAGAGGCAGAGGCAGAGGCAGAGGCAGAGGCAGAGGCCAGCCTGGTAGATATAAAGAATTCTGAGCCAAGCAGTGAAATTCTGTCTTAAATGAACAAACAAAACAAAAAATTAGGCACCAAAGAAATCTTCCTCTGGCCTATACACACACATGTACATGTGTGCCCCCACCCAAAAAAAAAAAAAACACAAACACTTTATTTTGATGCAAGTTCTTGCTTATAGCCAAAGCTGACCTTGAACTTGTGATTCATTTGCTTTACCTCCTGAGCATCAGAGATTCTCAGGGATGCCGGGTAGAAGGGCACAGAGGGCCATGCAGCCACACCCAGTGTACTGGAGCACAGCAGATGTGAGGAACACAGCAAGAGGACACTGTCCTGTACCTCCAGCTCCCTCCTTGTACCTCAGGCCTCTCTGGTCCATGGGGAAAAAAGTGTGGCACATGAAAAACTCAGCTTTCATGACTTATAAAGAGTGGTCACTCTAAGCTTCCATTGCACATTTATGAAGAAAGACCATGACTGACAAGGCTGGTGAGAGCGAGAATGGACTGGCCAGTCAGTCGGGAGAGTCTCCACTCACAGGAAAGGATGTGGACAGTGTCAGAGGAGAGCTTATTCCAGGTAAAGAGATATGTGTGTATGCATATGTGTATATATACACAGACATACATATATTTCTATGTGTGTGCACACATGTATATATACGTATGTATGTATATATATATGTTTGTGTGCATATGCGTGTGTATACATATTTGAACCACTCTGGTATCAGTTCTGTTCTTCTCTAAACCCTCAGTAATACAGTCACCAAGCAGAGTGCACAGGAAGTGAGCAGCAGGGAGCTGGGAGTTCAGGAGTCTGAGTCTGCTCCCACACCCTTGGAAGATTCACTGGGAAGAATGTTTTTCGTTGGAAAGGTCAGGGAGAATCAGGCAGAAATATGCCTGGTCCCAGATCCACAGGTAACTCTGCAGGGCTGGGACAGGGCGCTCAGGACAGAAGGGTAGCAGAGTCATTGCCTGCAGAGCCATTGTACTCAAATAGAGAAAACAAACTAGAGTGTAGGAACACATGAAGAGTTACCAGGGTCCCCTAAAGGAGTGACAAATCCTGATAGGAGGCTTGGGGGAGGTCTCCTACATCAGGATTATCTGACCCAGGATTGGCCTACACCAGCATCCCTCTCCTGGAGCACACAGTGGATGGGGAGCCATTCCAACCGGAAGGAGTGCTTTACTTTTGAGATAGGAAGGGGAGAAGGGAGGTCAAGGAAGGCCAGCAGTGCTGAGCTCCTAAAGCTGACCGGGCTCATCTTAATGGGACATAGGAACAGGGTCTAGGGTAGGACAGAATTCTTTGTGTGACTCTCTCACTTATTGATAGTCATTGTCCTAACAGGCTAAATATCAATATAATGTCCCCTGTTTGTGACAAGCCAATGCCAATATTCCTTATACACCTACAAAGCTGATTATGAGCACCCTGGGTCTAAAACACCCCAGTCTCATTCTTGCTGAGTACCACTTGGTTGCAGGAAGAATGTAGGACCCAGGACATGAGCTGTGCAGACCCCACCATGTATGGTTCAGGTATGTGATCCGGCATCAAGTCCAGGCAGGAGCTGGTTCGAGTTGGCTTCTGGGGATCAAATACAGAGGATCAAACAGGATAAGCAGATGGTTGACCACTTAGCCACTATCTCCAGGCCTAGAAGCAGCTGATGGTTTCGTTTGGGTGCTGCAGATTAAGCCCAGAACCTCAAGCAAACTGAGTACGTTCCCTACCATTGAGCTACACTGCTAGCCCGAGGCTGAGCAATTTGGATATGAAGAACCCATTTTCTTCAGAATCCAAAACTCAGGGACTTAGCCTGGATTGAGCCATGAAATTGCTCCTCGGATGTGGAAGTTTGGAATCTCGAATTATCAACCTGAGTGGGTTCTGTGGCTACAGGCCACCTGGTGTTCTGTCGATCCTCAGAAGTAGGTGTGAGAGGCAGCAAGGCAGTGAGCCCCTCCCCAGAGCTCAGTGAAGCTTAGCTTAGGGGTGACAAGTTAAACACAGCATTGTTGACAGCAGCTGGCAGATGGAGCTGTCTTGCCAAGTGAACCTGGATTCACTTCCCAGCACCCATATGTTGATTGTATGTGCATGTGGTACACACACATGCACTCAGGCACATAAAATAAGAGTAAAGGAACCTTTCTTAACAGGTACATACCTTATTGAAAATGGTGAAGACCAGTTACAAACTTTCTGTTTTGTATGTTTCCCTGCTTCTTTTTTATAGGCAGTGTTCTGGCTCAGCTGTTTATCAGGGTGTTTAAGTGCAAAAGTCCCCAAGGATGTTCAGGTAACCTGAAACATTTCTTTCTACACTTAAACCCTCCACTATCTCCACATCCCCAGACTCCTAGGAAGAGCTGACTATTGCTGTTGACAGCAATAACAGTTCATTTTCTTTTGTTTGGATTAAACAATAATTTGAGTGGAAAGTACTTCTTAGTGCAGCAATTAAGGACTAACTGGAGGGAAAGCCAAGGACTTAGGCCAGCCAGTCATTAGCTCCCAGGAAATGTTAGCTCTGCCGGGTAACAATGGCTAGAAAACTCTTATATGGTGGGAAGAAAAAAAAAGGAAAAATTGAAGCAATTCTCTTTTCTTTTTTAAACAATGAAAAGTTTAACCATGTGGTGGAGTTGCCATAGACAGGAGCTCGGGGTGGTTCACATTTGTCCTGGGTCTGCACCCAGGACATCATGATTGGACAGTTGTTAGCACCCACAGCTTCTCTTCCCAAGTACCAGTAATGAATAGCCCCAGGCTCCCACGGAAACCCCCAAGCCTTTACTTGTCACTGTAATTTCCTTGGAAAGTGCTTCTAATTACAAAGTTCTTGATGCCTGCTCCAGGTCAGGTCTCCTATACAGTGCACAAATCACATAAAGTGGGGCGTAGACTCTGGAGTAGGCCTAAGTGCCATGCAGTTGTTCTTAGCTTTGGAGTTAAGTGTTAGTGGGTGTTGAGAGCATCATTTGCATGAGCTAAAGGAACAGTACAGAACTACTTCTCTGTAACTCCTTGTAGTTCAGAATCCCTCTGGGCAAGAACAAAGAGTCCTAGCTGTTTGCTTTAAGGCTTGGTTAGGAGAGACTTAATTATTTTGTTACCTGGGACTTGCTGCTGATGGTTTAGTTCTTGGAGGTGGGAACATCATTAGTTAGGATTCTCATAGACAAAGAAAATTTCCAAGATATAAGGCAATGCTCATCTGGCAGGAAGTACCGCTAAGAGCACGTGGCCTAGCTAGCCAATAGGCAGGTCAGAGGCAGAGTTAGGAACCAGAAGTCGTCATTACTCTGAAACTGGTGGTGCTTGACAGCCGAGCTACATTTCCAGCCTGAGACAGAGCAGTTGTCTTGGTTTGGTTTTGTCAAAATTAACCTACAAGCCCTACCAGCCCAGGAACCAGGTAACTTCCTAGAATTCTGAGAATTGTAGTTCATGGGAAATAGCAATGCTCCATGGGAAAGTGTGGTGGCCTATAAGTCTGTCTTTATAAGCCCCTGTAGCATGTGGCTCCAAGCCATTCCACCTGGGAAATTTTGGTGAATGGTTCTGGCCAAAGTCCATCTCTTGGTCAGTATGTAAAATTTTGTAAATGGTTACTTTAAATTTGGCTCAAAATGATGGAGTAGGTTTTTCTGGAGAGTCACCATTTGGGTGGTAGGGGCCCAAGCCAAAGTCTCAAGTACAGTGGGCAAGCCAAGCCCTCTATCTCTGAGTTACACCCTTAATGGTCTGGATCTCAAAGACCTTTATTTTCTTCAGATCCTAAGACTTGGGGACACAGGCTGGATTGACACCTGCATCATTCAGGGAGCCTCATGGCTTATGTTCCTGGCATAAGGACTTGTGCTATGTGAAACAAACTAGGACCCAAAAGTCAAATGAAGAACGATTTCACTTATGTGAAACTCAAAACTGTAGCGGTAAAGTAGGAGGGTTACCCAGGGGTGGAGACAGGGTGTTTAATACAAGATGGAGTGCTATGGAGACACCTATATAACTATACTGAAGTCCATTGAAGAAGACAGTTTCAAATGATTGGAATGGTAAACCTTATCTATATTTTCCTCTATGATTTTGAAGTGGAAATTTCTAGTTTCTTTGGAAGCTCAGTTATGTCACATGATAGTTTGCTGAAGCAGACACATGAGAGGGCACATGGTGTTTAGAAATAATATAAATATGACTCCACAGAAAGTGGGAGGAGGCTCTGGCATTGGTTCGTGTAGCTCTGCCTCCATAGTCTTCTCTGACAACACTGTGGCATTGGTTCACCTTGCTCACCTTCACTTGTTGTGACTTCATAGAGAGTAATTTACCAAAGAACATCTCAGGATATTCTGGCAGCTTCCTTCCACTTCCGAGGACTCAGGCAATTGGCAGAACCTCTCGATTTCTTCTAGATCCATCTGCTGCTGCTGATTCGTTAGTGGTGTCTGCCGAGTGGACTGGACTGCAGCTGCTGATTCCTGCTGGTGTTTTGCTAGTGGACTGGACTGCTGACAATGAAGATTAGAATAGCCCCAAAGAACTACTTCTAAACAGGTCCATATCCCCCTATTAACCTTTCTTTTCCACTACCTCTCTCTGGTAGGTGGTGGGCTAGAAGGGAAGTTGAAGGATTAAAGAACCCTTATTAAAGTAGGTTTTGAAAAATCTAAAGCCAAAGCAATTTTTAAAAATTATGGGAGCTGGGCAATGGTGGCACATGCCTTGAATCCCAGCACTCTGGAGGCAGAGGCAGGTGGATCTCTGAGTTCAAGACCAGCCTGGTCTACAAAGTGAGTTCTGGGACAGCCAGGGCTACACAGAAATCTTATCTTGAAAAATCAAAAAGAAAAGTAAATAAAAACTAAATTATGGGAAGTAGGGTTTAGGGAGCTTATTCTGGTTCCACTTCCTAAGAAACAAGGCGGAAGTGGCAGCCAGCACAGGAAGCGGCACTTGTTCCAGGCTTCCTTCTGACTGCTGGCTTCTTGAGTGTTGAGAGTCTGAATATCATCGTAGGAATTCTCTCTTGCTTCCTATTCACCTCAGTTCTAATGCCCCGTGTCAGGCGGCAGTTTCCAAAAATGGGCAAAGCCGTATTTCTCATTACATGTGCATCAGAGAGTAATGTGACTATTCCACCAACAGAATGGGATCTGCAACGCTGGGTCTGAAATGAACCCCAAAGCCCACATGTTCAAGGCTTATTCCTCATCTCAATGCTATCGGAAGATGATAGAAAAATGTAAGAGGGGATTCTTAGTGGGTGGTTTGGGGACATCAGAGGTGTGACCTCAAAAGTGATTGTGAGAGGCTGGTCTCTGTGTTTTTCTCATCACAGGGTGAGCCATTTCACCACAAGCCACCACCATGATATGCTGTTTACCTCAGGCCCAGAGAAGTGGTCACATGCAGAAAGGACACATGAGCATATGTTTGTGTGACAGTCTTGGGAAAACAGAATCTCCTGTATCATCTGAGATCATTTAACTTCTGAGAAAACAAGCTGTATGCATACCAAAAATACCACAAGCAAGATATCAATGCAAGACAGAAGTTACAAAATCAATTTCTTCTCCCTTCACTGCTCCTTGAGCCCTCCTCTGAGCACTGTGGGCCAGTAACAAGCATATTTATTTAGCTGACAACATTTTTTTTTTTACAATACTACAGGGAGAAACTGAGTCTGTCACGTGTGTTCCTAGTCTCTCTGAGAACAGGCAGGAGGGAGTACACCCTCCCTCACTGCACTGGTAATGCTTGCTTCAGAGGGTCCTTTCCACACACCCTGGCTGACCCAGTGAGCAGGTGCCTAAACTTCTTACCTGGTGTCTTTTAATCCTACCTTTCTTTCATCTTCAAGAATACGGAGCTGTTACCTTAGGTATCCACAGTTTTCATGTCAGTGATAGCAAAGCCGGGCTGCTTTTGTAAGTGAAGGCCTGTGAGATGATTTAGACTATAACAGTGCTTGTTATGTCAGTCTGATGACCTGAGTTACATGTTCAGGTCCCACAGTGGAAGGCAGGGAATGAACTGCCTCCTAAAATGTGTTCTCTAGCCCCCATGTGATAGCTACACTCACACACACATCACATACACACAAATGATGATGGTTTGATGGTGTGGTGATGACAGGTCTGGAGAGATGGCAGTGGTTAGGAAACTGTTCTTCCAGAGGGCCTGGGTTCTGTTCACAGCACTTATGTCAGCGAGCTCATAACTGTGGCTCCAAGGAATTTGACACCTCTTCCCTCCATGAGCACTTACATGCATATATGTACATACCCATTCACAGACACATATGTGTGTGTGTATATATATATATATATATATATATATATATATATATATAAAACATTAAAAATAAATCTTTAACATATTTTAGAAGGTATATTGAACTCTGAGCTTCTCAGTGGACAAACGTTTGATTCATCATGCCCCCTTTCCTCCTGGCCTGGTTTCCGTCTTGTGGCGATGACTCCATATGTGCTAGTGAGCTTCACTGAGAAGCAGGTGTGTGCCAGTGTTTCCC
The DNA here is from genome assembly GCF_978045245.1 of Mus caroli. Lineage (NCBI taxonomy): Eukaryota > Metazoa > Chordata > Mammalia > Rodentia > Muridae > Mus > Mus caroli. The sequence continues at coordinate 8,988,904 of NW_028227274.1, read as the reverse complement.
TCAGGCACAGTGACTAATCCTGAGAGGTGCTCAGCTAGAACCTGCTTCCAATGCATGGGTGACCACGAACTAAATACATAATACTCCAGGCAAGCATGAGTGCCGTCCTCTCTGCAGCTCCTTAGCCTCCCAGAACTACAAGAGGAGCTTTACACAGACCTCCGAGATGCATTGCTGTCAGGATGTGAAGACAACATTAGAAAACCAAAGATGGTTTTCACTCTGTTTTTATAATAATAAAATGCTGTGTACACCAAAAAGCATATGTGTGGTAGCATGCACCCAAAATCCCAGCTCTTATTAGGCTGAGGCAGGAGGATTATAAATTCGAGGCCAGCCTGGGTGACAGCAGACCTTGTTTCCAATAACAATGATAACAAACACACCTAAATGGAAACAAACAGCAAATCAGGAAGAATTTGCTAGCATCCTCAACTTGGTTTATATTCAGAGAGCACCTGTAGATGAATGAGAGACAGACAAATGCTCTGGAAAATACGGAGAGCAGAAAGCAAAAAGAAAAATGCTAGTGGCCAATAAAATTAAGAAAAAACCCCGACGCTCATAAGTGATCATATATATTCATACTAAAACTGCCACAAAATGGCCTAGTGTGAGGTGTGGCATGGCTCCCAGCATTTTCCTTTTATCAAACTGGCAGTGCCCTTTAGGATAATGTGCCAGGAGGGCAAGCCTGGGGAAACCAGCCTGTCAGGAGCCTTTACAGTGGGCATGCTTTGGGACCTGGCACTCCAGCATTTCCAGACATGAGCCAAAGAATTTATTGCTGGTACCTGCCAAGATCTGTACACAAAGACTCCTCATGAGGCACTGCTTTAATAGCAAAAGATGTGAATTAGTGTGTAGCCAGGTGGACTTGGCTAAGTCCCAGCAGAACTCTGTAGAGCAACGATACATAGCCATGCCAGAGGCTTCTATCAGAGAATATCAAATGAAGTGGGAACATTTCATCTTGCTAATCAACAAACCAGTCTAACAAGTACTTTTATTTTCACTATCTACATACTTATCCCACAAACATGAATGCACATAGGAGAAGCTGTAGTGAGTTGGGAAGCAGCATGGGGTGGCGGATCCCAGAGGAGTCCGAAGTGAATATTATTAAAATACGTTGAATGGCCTTCACAAACAAAAGCTATTAAGAAAAGAAGGTGGAGACAGGTGATGGTGACTCACGCCTTTATTAGCAGCACTTGGGAGGCAGAGGCAGGTGGGTCTCTGAGTTTGAGGCCAGCCTGGTCTATAGAACAAGTTTCAGGACAGCCACGGCTACATAGGAAAACCCTGTCTTGAAAAACCAAAAAGTAGCCGGGCGTGGTGGCGCATGCCTTTAATCCCAGCACTCGGGAGGCAGAGGCAGGCGGATTTCTGAGTTCGAGGCCAGCCTGGTCTACAAAGTGAGTTCCAGGACAGCCAGGGCTATACAGAGAAACCCTGTCTCGAAAAACCAAAAAAAAAAAAAAAAAAAAAAAAAAAAAAAAAAAAAGAGAGAGAGAGAGAAAAAGAAAAACCAAAAAGAAAAGACGAAAAAAAAAAAAGAAAAAGAAAGGAAGAAAGAGAGAAAAGGAAAAAAAAAAAGAAAAGACCCTAGAATGTTTTATTTTTCCCACTAACTTTTATGTAACTTCTTTTCTGCATTTTTAAATGTTCAACACAAAGATACACCTTCCTATTCAGGGAGAAAAAAAAAAAACCCGACAAACTTCCAGGATCCCTTTTTAGGGTGTGGGAAATACCTTTTAAGTCGAGGCGAATGTCGGCGAGGCTGTCACATCTGTATAGCCCTGGCTGTCCTGGAACTCACTCTGTAGCCCAGGCTGGCCTCGAACTCAGAAATCCGCCTTCCTCTGCCTCCCGAGTGCTGGGATTAAAGGCGTGCGCCACCACGCCCGGCTTGTAGTTCCCCTAGGAACACATTTTAGCAGCCCACTCTCTCATGAGAACAGAGCAGCTGGGGGGGCGTTGTGGTGACTGTGCTGGCAGTTTGTCCCTGCTGTAAATGTTTAAGAACGTGGGACTAAGTGTTCCGCCAATGGATGAAAACATCTGCCAGGGAAGGGCTCTCCTCCAGATGCCACTCCAAGCCCATTGGAGCATCTCTGTGCCTGCGCAGGAGCTCCTGTGGATTTTTGCCAGTGACTGACACCCTGCAGGGGAGGCTGCTGGGTGGGTGTGTGTGGTGGTGAAAGGAAACAAAGTTAGCACACCTCAGCTTTACTTAGCTCTCGGTTTGTAAGAGAACACAGAAAAGCCATGCACCAAGGTCTGATGGGAATAGTCTCCAGAAAGTAAATAAAATAAAATAAAATAAAATAAAGTCATCATTTGACCTTCATTTGATTTCTTCTATGTCTAAATAAAATTCCTACATAAAACGCCACTGCATTTTGAGGTTCACTAAAACAAGTAGATATCACACACAAAGGAAAAAGTTTTAAAAACAAGTGTTCAAGCCAGGTGATTTCAGCACATACCTATAAGCCCAGCACTCTGGAGGCAGAGCCAGGGGAATCGCTGAGTTTGAGGCCAGCCTGGTCTCCAGGGGGAGTTCCAGGACAGTCAGGGCTACACAGAGAAATCCTGTCTCAAAAAACAAAAACAAAAACAAAAACAAAAAAACAACAGCAACAAAACAAAACAAATGTGTTCAGATACTTGCCTCAGACGTTAAAACTGGTCAGCCACATTGCTAAAAGTCTGCCTACCCACACACAACGAAAGACACCTCCTTAACTCCACGGTGTGTTGTTTTCCTGTTTCACTCTTTGCTGGAGTCACTGGTCAGGACGTGCTCTTAGCTGCACAGCCACTTTACTGACAGTATGAGATTCTCTTTGATCTGGGAGCTTTGAAGGATACAGACGAACTCTAGATAGATGCTCCCAGAGAGTCTATGTGTGCTCACCTCAGAGGTTCCAAAACTGTCACCCATATGAGGAGCACTTCATAGGGCCCAGGAGTCAAAGTCTAAGGAAGTTGTAATTCTCTCAACCTTCTTCAGGCTTGAAGTCTTAAAGCAGTGTAGAAAACAGTATAGTCAATGACATGGGGTTGCCCCCTACCTGGGCAACAGGCACATTCTTGAGCTATCAGGGTCTTAGTGGCTACCGTGGCTGGGCATGAGAATGGAGTAATCCAACTAGAGAAATGTAAAAGCCTTCTGAGTATTTCCATTCTTACATCATGTTTGCACAAATAAAGGAAAATGGTTTCAAACAACCATTGGATAAAAAATTATTTTCTTATTTAACCAAATTACCCTTAAAAATGCTAAAGGGAGATGCAATAACCCATAAGGTCCCCTACTCTCTCTGTGTAGTCTCCGCATCCTATCATGCCCCAGTGCTCTCATTCTCTCGTCCTGTCTCCTTCTCTCCTCCCTCCTCTCTTTCTCCTCTCTCTTTCTCCCCTCCCCCCTCTCCTCTGCATCCCATCATGCCCCAGCTCCCTCTCTCTGTAATCTCTGCATCCCATCATGTTCCAGTCATCTCTGATATCTTCTCACTCTCCATTTGCCCTCAGCACAGCCTCTTTATGCTCTTGTCTTTTTCCTTCCTCTCTTTCTTTTCTTATATGGTTTCTTTCTTCCTGTACATCTCTGGTCTTTCCTCTCCACATCCCATCAAGCCAACCCTGGCCCTTCCCATGTCTTAACCTTCCACCAAGTCTACACATAAAGGGTGAAGAATTTACCAAAACAACTAGAGTTCTTCTTAGATGTGATAACTCACAGAGTCAACTCTTCCCTGTAAAATGAAATCCCATACTTAGGATAACCATCTTGCCGGAGGCTGCGTGGCCTACAAGCACCACAACTAGACCCCATACTTCTTGCTCCCCATGCTTGGGCTATTTCTGGATGATAAGGAGCAGCCCTTGGTGAGGCTCTGGGTGGATGAGGAGCAGAATGGTGATGTGTTTAGCAGTCACCATATGCTTTCAGACTCTGGGCTGCATCTGCTTTCATGGTCAGGACAGGAAATAGCCCTTCTCCCAGGAAACAATACATCCAGTGACATGTGTAATGGATACCTCTTCTGTGTCACTGGCCCAGCTCTGAGCGTCAGGTTCATAGTGGCGTGGGTAGTAGCTAGGGATGAGGATGGAGGAGACCAATCAGGCACTGCTTTCCCATGCACAGCACATTGGCGTATGTGAGGCTTTTGGGTCCTGGTCACATGTTCCATTACGCCTGACTGCTCTGAGAGAGAGACCTGAGTGGGAGAGCCGAGATTGTGATACCCACTTGGGAGTGTTTCCTAGTTCTGCTGAAGTTCAAGGCCCACATCTGTTCCAGAGTCATTCGCTCCTGAATCTTCACAAATCTCAGACCAGCCCACCCCTGAGCACACACTTAGGAGCCTGTGAGAGCCAACTGCTCTGGTAGTTGGAAATATTCCAAAAGCTCGGAGAAAAGGGTATCTCAAAATATATATGTAAATATGTGGCCATACTCCCTAGAAGTCACTGTTGTGTAAAAATTCAACCATGACCACTATGACCTGAGTCTGTGAGACGTTTTGGTGGATGTCAGGGGGAAGAACAGGATGGGACAACATTTTCTCTGCATGAACTATTGTGGGAGGCAAGGCACGCTCTGTCCCCTGACATCTTTAGATAGGTCTGCCTGGTTTTGTTGGTCTTTCAAGAGTCACAATTTCATTTTCCATGCTTTGCTTTTCCAGCCTCTGGCAGCTGGTGCTTGAGTGAGCAGCTGCAGGAGGAGAAAGCTGAGCAAGCCCTCCAAAGCACACTGCTACCTAAAGCAAAAGCCACTCACCAGCCTGGAGATGCAGCAAGTAGAAGAATGCTTGCCCAGTGTGAGCAAAGGCCTGGGCTTGGTCTCCAGTTGCCATGGCCACAAAGGATGCCATCCGCCAGTGAGCTTCTCAGATGGGGTTAGAAGTTCTGGAGCAAAGTGGAGGGAGAGTTGGGTCCCCTTGTATTCTGAATCAATAAAAATAGAGGGCTTGAGATAGAGAAGTTACTCAATAGTTAACATGTTTGCCCAGTTCGTATGAAAATTAGAGTTGAGTCACCATAGGGTACCCAAATGCCTGGGGGGCAGTGGTGGCTTGCCTCTTATTCAAGACTCAAGGCAAATATCAGAAGATCCCCAGAGCCAACAGGCTAGCCAGACTGCTGTATTGGCAAGCTCGTGCTTTGCCCCATTCAGTTAGATGTAGGAATGATTGAATTCCTGAAGTTCCTGGACCACCCTCCATGTGTACTCACACATGTATGGGAGCACACCTGCGTGTGCCCAGAACATACATTCCTGTACACATGCATATCTCGCATATCTCTCTCTCTCTCTCTCTCACACACACACACACACACACACACATACAGAGAGAGAGAGAGAGAGAGAGAGAGAGAGGGAGGGAGGGAGAGAGAGAGGGAGAGAGGGAGAGACACAGAGAGAGAGACAGAGAGAGAGAGAGACAGAGAGAGAGAGACAGAGAGAGAGAGAGACAGAGAGAGAGAGACAGAGAGAGACAGAGAGAGAGACAGAGAGAGACAGAGAGACAGAGACAGAGAGACAGAGACAGAGAGAGAGAGAATGAATGGAGGAATAGAGAAGTAAGCAAACAGCAAACCTTGTTACAAATGTCCTATTTTGAGGACTGAGGAATTCTGAAGCTGAGAAAATTAGCCAGCTTACAAGAATGAAAATGGAGGCGGGACATGGAGCAGGCTTCAGGCCAGCTTCTCTCTCATCTCTCTTGGTAAACAGATTAAGGAAAATAGTTTTAAATAGACAATTTGATAACAGTGACTTGTTTGCTTGAATTTTATTGAATGAGAACTGATACATTGTGGCACAGGGGCAGCCTTGGAGTTTGCTGCCAACTCTCTGAACAGTGAGAAAGGCCTGCTATTCTGGGACCCAGACATGACCTGCTGGCAGGGTTGGTGTGGCTAGACAAACAGCCAGACTCTAGACAACACACTTAGGGAGTATTTGTCCTAGCCTGTCCCAGGGACCTGTTCCCAGATTGTAGGCTTGTTTTTACAGCCACTGTAGGAATCACTTCCAGCAGGGAATGATGCTAGGAGTCAAATCTATGCACAGACATCGTCAAAGTTATCCACATTTGTTTGGTGCCAGGGATTCAATTCAGAGCCTTAGACGTGCTAAGCAAGGCTCTGACCCTAAGCTACAACCCTGGCCCCTGCTTCTTTGGTACATAGTCTCACCATGTTGCTGAGGCTGGCCTAGAACCCACAACCCTCCTGCCTCTTACCTCCTCAGTATTGAGGTTGGTGCTATGCCACCGTGCTCTAATAGTCACATTTTGTTTTGGTTTGGTTTTGGTTTTTTTTTGTTTTTTGTTTTTTGTTTTTGTTTTTGTTTTTTTGTTTTTTGTTTTTTGTTTTTTTTTTTTTTTTTTTTTTTTTTTTTTTTTTGAGACAGGGTTTCTCTGTATAGCCCTGGCTGTCCTGGAGCTCACTTTGTAGACCAGGCTGGCCTCAAACTCAGAAATCCGCCTGCCTCTGCCTCCCGAGTGCTGGGATTAAAGGCATGCGCCACCATGCCCAGCAATAGTCACGTTTTTATGCTCTAAAACTTAACAGTATATTTATAATTTACACTCTTTTTAAAATATGTATACCATGCAGAGCTGGCAATACATCCCCTAAATGTAGCTGAAGAATTTTAAGAAACTAAAAAAAGAAATTTAGAAAGAAGCACATTGCTTTAAATAGGGCTCCATGCACTTGATGTTAAAATAAATCTAAACTTCATAAGTCATGTTCAGTCATCTTTGATCTGCATTTAGCATAATAATTAGTCAACAGACATGTGAGTGGCATTTGCAGAACTGGGGTCCAACCAGGGCTCCGAGGGAGAAAAGAAGCATCATTTTAATACAGTGTGTGCAAAACCTCTTCATCAACTTACGCTGCTATCAGCATCTCAGGGTCCTTTAAAATATAGACCATAATAAGACCTTAGACTTAAGAGCTGAGTACAGTCTCACTAAAACCTCGACAGTCAGCACACAGACATTCCGGGTGCAAACTGAGGTCTTCCTCCACTGTCTCCATAGAACTGTTCCAGTGTCCCTCTCAATGCTTTATACAGAATAAACAAAATTTAAATGTATCTCTAGGTGCTTTTCCCAGGGAAAGGCTGCCATTGTTATCAAGTGTTTGTATGTTGTGAAAATTTTAAAGCCTTTCAAGAGCTTGTGTTTATGAGAAATGTATGCCAATGAGCACAGAATCTCTCACACATACACCCATACATACATACACACATACATACACACACATACACATACATACACACACCCATTTATTGATATTATTGGTAGAAGTAGTAGACTAATGCTTTTAAATTTTTAATTTTTTATTGTGCATGCACACGATGTGTGTTTGTGGATGTGTGTCACAAGCGTGTGTCTGGAGGTCAGAGGACAACTTGTGGCATTGGTTCTCTCCTTTCACCTCTTTGTGGGCTCCAGAATTGAACTCAGATCACCAGACTTGAGTGGCTAGCATCTCTACTCACTGAGCCACCCTGTTGCTCTTGGATTAATGCTTTTAAAGTTGATTTGGTATATTATTGCTAAGAATTCACCCACCAATATTTTGGTAAACATTTATTCAAAATTATTCTATCATTCATAATACATTGAGAGAATTTTTTTAAATAATTTTTAGTACATTTAGAAAAAAATGATTTTAAAAGAACTTGTCAAAGCGTAGGGGAAAAGGACAAAAGTCACTGGCATGTAGACCGCCTGTCCTCCTTCCCTCGCTTATCCTCCTTCCCTCTCTCTTATCCTTGGATCTCAGCAGCTTGAGATTTTATCTTGGGTTGTTTTAGGCCAAGGCATCAGTGGCTTGTAGCCAAAAAGCTGGGTGGGGAGCGTGATACCTTAAGGACCTGGACAGCAGAGTCAGAAGCAGGTGACCTGTCAAAGTCCAGAATCCAGAAGTTTGGGAGGGAGGGGACAAGGAGGCACGCACCTGTCCTGTAGGGCCTATGACTCAAGATGTGGCCGACCAGCAGCCATTTCACCCCAGCCTTCCTCCCCAAGTTCCATGTGGACTTTGTACAGTGCACCTCTCTCTACAGTTTTCAGTGCCCACACCTCACAAAACACCCCCTCCAGTTCCAAGCCACAGCTATATGCCTCCTAGCTTTGACTTTTGCCATTTGTCACCTGTGAAACTGGTTTAGGGTTTAATTGCCTGTTACCTTTGGACACCTTTGGAGTTGTTTCAATGTGTCTTTGTTTCCCCCTAACAGACCAAAAGTTTCTTAAGCTCAGGACAGATCAGTAACGTGAAGCCAGACAGGATTGTACTTCCAAAGGTCACACTTGCTCACGGATGGTAGAGCCAGTGCTCTGTGGTTTATTGCACCATATACCAATTAGATATATACATGTAAATATGTTTACTCAGGCTGGGAGGGAGAGGTGGCAGAGGCCATCACCATTCTGTACTTGCTTTCCCCAAATCTCTCAAGTATGGAATTGAAAATTATTAAATATGAACACCCTTGGAAATTTTGAAGTCAAATTTTAAAAATGAAAAGGAAATATTTTAGGTAGTGCCTCCAAAATCAATGTTTACATTTGGGGAAGAGACTGAGGGAGGCTTTAGGCTGAACTCAATCTCATTGTCTTGGTGTAAAACCACACTGCCAACATGCAAGTGAGGTTTTAAACGTCCTAGAATGGAGGCAATTTTGCTCCCCAAGTCTGAGATGGATGCTGAGTCTTTCAGAGCTAATTAGCATGTCCTTCCTGGGGATCTGAGCTGAAGTTCATCGGTGACTTCAGATTATACACACTCCTACTTTTGTTTCTCTTCTAACCGTGTTAGTGCAATCTTTTCTAGATTAGGAGAAGAGCTCCCTCTTTCTCAGACCTGCAAATATCTTCTCCCAGACATATTAGTCTTGACAAGCCTCGGGCAGGGATTTCAGAGTCGCGGCAGTTTTTGCCTTTGTGGATGTTTTCCTTACAGTTCTGGTTGGGTCTGCGGTGTTGTTCTTTCCTGTGCCATGCCCGCTTTCACGAGCAGGGCGGTGGAACAGCTCATCTAGGGCGTGTTGGTTTTCTCACATCAGCGCTTTCTGTTGGGACATTCCTGACAGGTGAAGAATTCTGTGTCCTTGGTCAAAAGGACTTTCTATATTCCTGACACTTAGAACCAGTATTGCTGCCAATAAATATAAACAAAAATGTCCCCACAAGCTTCCAAACGCCACCGTTTTGTGCCATGTCCAGTTAGGTCAGCTGTTTTAGATGCTGCCTTCCCCCTGTATCCCCAAACACACTTTCTCCCACAAGGAAGGTAATTAGTATATTTGCTGATAGTTTCCTTTTTAAAAGCTTGCCACATTTCTGTGCCATTCATTCAGAGTTTAGCTTGCTTTAGGATGAACCATAGGTTTGTTTTGTCTTGGTTTCCTTGTTATGAGAAATGCTAACCACCTAAACAAGTAGAGTAGGATTAACAAACCCCATGGATCCTTTCATTTTATTTAAACAATTGTCAACTTACAGATGACGCTGTTCTTTCTACGCTCAAATCTAGCTACCTCCTACCAGCTTTGTGCCACTAGAGAACTGTGAAGCATATCACAGATCACATTTACTGCATTCACCTTTAGGTTTAAGGAATAAATGTGTGTGTGAGATGTACATCCACTTGTATATGTATATGCTCATGCACAAGCCACCAGTGCTAAAGTCACACATGAGGTGGGTCACCTTTCTGTATCAGCCAGTATTCCTCTTGGCTGGCCAGACTTCATTTGATACAGTTTCATAACCAGTGATTCTGTTTCCTCTGTCTTCTGGGATAAAACTGTGTGGACAAGTCAAGAATTGATAAGAAGCTGGTTTTTTTGTTTTTTGTTTTTTATTTTTTTTTTTGTAGGAGGATCCTTTCAATGGAGCTCTTTGGACTTTGTGTATGTTTTATTACTAGTCTGGTTTATCTGTAGATCAGTGATCTGCATAGTATAGCTGGTATCCGTATTGTCAGTCTGAGGTGGGATGAAATTCAGTTTAACAGCAAACAAATATTCTGTATCAGACTCTCTAGGTCAGTGGCTCTCAACCTTCCTAATGTTTCTACTCTTTAAAACAGTTCCTAAGGCGGGCGTGGTGGCGCACGCCTTTAATCCCAGCACTCGGGAGGCAGAGGCAGAGGCAGGAGGATTTCTTAGTTCGAGGCCAGCCTGGTCTACAAAGTGAGTTCCAGGACAGCCAGGGCTATATAGAGAAACCCTGTCTCGAAAAACCAAATAAATAAATAAATAAATAAATAGATAAATAAAAATAAAAAATAAAAAAAATAAAACAGTTCCTCATATTGTGATGACCTCCAACCATAAAATTGTTTTGTTGCTACATCATAACTCTGATTTTGTTTCTGTTATAAATTGTAATGTAAATAACTGAACTTGATCCCAAAGGGGTAGCAACCCACAGGTTGAGAACTGCTGCTGTAGCTAGTCCCTGCAAATTCCCTGCCAGGGTGGGAATGCTGACTCAGGACATTACCAACCCTCCTGTCTGACTCCTTGGTGGGTTGTCGATTTGGAAAAGGCAGATTCAGCTGCTGAGGCACTGATGAGAGTGGCTGTAACCACCTTGGTATTTAGTAAATTGCTGCTTTTCAGGTTTGTCTACAGAAACACTAGAAAATGAGGTGCGGTGTGTTGAGCCAGTTAAAGGTGGATGCTAAAAAGCCACAGAAGACAGGAAGGCTGGTTCTGCCCTGATTGTTCTTAAACACACTTGACAATTGAGTGACAGGCTTTTCTTATTCCTCCCCCATCTTGGGATGCCTTGCTGGCCTTTGGCTGATTAAACTTGATTAACTTTGGGGCAACTCTTTAAAAACGAATGGATATAACATATGAATGCTAAACTTGGACAAGGGTTCAGTTCAGACCAGACTGTTCAGTTTATGCAGGGATGCATGGCCCTCATCTGGAATGTAACTTTTTGTCCCCTGGTGATGGTGATGGAATCCAGAGTCTTGGAATACCAGGGCAGCAGTGAGTGCAGCCTCTGAGCCAGTTCTTGGAGTGAGTCATCACCTCCTTTATCTCCTCCCAAACCGTTCTCTTCTCCCTCACTTCTTCCTTGGAGTAGAGGTATAGAAAGAATACAGATCCGTGTTAAGAACCTAGCTAATTCTTGTACACCCGAGATACACAGGGCTCTCCAGTGGCAAGGCAGAGATGTTATGGACAAATAAATAGATAAAGAAAATGTGAATCACTTGCATTATGAGTTTTATTCAAAAGTAAAGGAGAATAAAATTGGTATTTGCAAGGAAGTGCATCAAACTGGTGATGATCATGTTAAGTAAACTAAGCCAAACTATTATGTTTTATTCTGTATATGAAATCTAGGCATCAAACTTATATATACATACACAAATTATATACACATACATACTTAAATTTATAGATACATATACAAATTATAGGTATAATTGTATTATGCACATGTAAGATGCATAATTATAAGAGGTTGTGAGAGGGAGACAAGAGAGGGCAATAGGATGTTTGTGACCTGAAAGAAGGGCCTGGTGGGAGGGGCCTACTGATGTTGGCCTTGACTTATGGTCCCTACATAATCAATACCAACCGGGAGCCAAGAGAGGGAGGGGGGAGGGGGAGCAAGAGAGGAGGGGGAGGGGGAGCAAGAGGGGGGGGAGGGGGAGCAGGAGAGCAGGGGGAGAGGGAGCGCCTTCTTCTGGTTTCCCTAGGTATCTACACACATATGCATGCACACACACAAAAACAAAATAAATAAGTCTTTTTAAAATAAGTGAATTTGAAAACATAAAGTGACTAGGAAAGATTGGGAGGACCAGGTTGTGTGTGGAAAGGAAGAGAGAGGACGGGGAGGGAAGGAGGGAGGGAGGAAAAGAGAACACTAGAAGCAGAGAAGGACAAACGTTAATTTCTTTCTGGGTTATGTTCCTTTAAAAAACAAAACCAAAGGCTGGCTTATTGAGGCAGAGGCTAATGTGATCTAATGAAAGGAAAATGGTTTGCTAAATTATAGTACTGCTGTACAATGGAGTATTTTAAGCCAATCAAAATGAGTATTCTTTTTCAAACTAAGAAACTTTTTAATATGAGGAAATCCTCAAAATAAATGAGAAAGAGTCTGGTGGCCTCTTCTTGTACAGACATGGCTCAGCAGACACAGTGAAAGTTCCTGATCTGTCAGACTCTGCAGGAAAGAAGCAAACACAGTTCTACAAAATGACACGGTACAGGAATGGCAAGGGAAAGGGGCAGCTATGGTGGGTAGGCAAGGCCCGCTTCCCCCAAAGGCAAAAAGTACAAGGAGACTGGCCTTGAGCGTTTTGGGCCAATTGTAGAACCCAGAGAACACTGGCTACTAAGAGATAGAAACGTCTTGAAGTGGTAGGTGATAGGTGATAGGAAGAGAAGGGTCAGGTGACCCAGTTCCAAGTTGATTTTGTTATTAATAAGTCATAAGATTTTACTCAAAATAAAGAAATAAATAGATTGAATAAATGATAAAAAAGCAGGACATGAAGGAGTGTGTGGTGTGAGTACAAACATGGATGCTTTATACACAGAAAATACAATTCAGAATGTTAACATATGACTGTAGAGGGCTGGAATTATGGAGTTAGGGGTTTGTCTCTTCAACTGTCCTGGGGTCAGCCTCTGAGCCTCACACATGCCAGGCCGCTTCCCTCTCACTGAGCTATATATGCTTGTAGCCCTGAATACTTACTTTTGTATTGGTATAGTCTTATTTTTTTATTATTTGTGATAATTTATTATTTTAATAATAAAAGGGTTATTATAAAACAGTAAAGGGGTAAAGGGATTGAATATTCATTACAGAACAGATTTCCTACAATATAAATAAGAATAGTCAGCATGGAGAAGCTTTACTCTAGTTAAGAATTTCTGGGACGTGGCACAGGCATAACTCCCTAGGGAGTGTTGGTAGAGTGGTGAGGCCTGGGGTTCGCTCTCAGACATGGAAAAATCAGAGCTTCTGAGCACCTGTCACACAGACGTGGAAGTCTGGGTGAGAATAGTCCCCATCAACTCCTGTACTGAAGTGCTTGGTCCGCAGTTGGTGGAACTGCTTGGGGAGGATTAGGAGGTGTGGCCTTACTGGAGGAGGTGTGGCACTGGGGGTGGGCTTTTAGGTTGCAAAAGCCCATGCCAGGTCCAGTGTCTGCCTGCCTGCCTGCTGTCCTGCCTATCTGCCTGCCTGCCTGCCTGTGGATCAGGATATAAGGACTCAGCCCATGTCTGTCTGTTTCTCATCATAATTATCACAGACTAACCCTCTATGACCGTAAGCAAGCCTCTAATTACACTTTTTTTTTTTTTTTAATAAGAGCTGCCTTGGCCATGATGTTTTTTTCACAGCAATAGAACAATAACTAAGACAAGGAATATGATTTTCTATGTTGCTTTTTTTTGATTCTTGGTACTTTATTTTTTATTTTCTTTTTAACAGATTCCAATTGAATTTGGTGGTTTAAATCTTGCAACACATAGAAGAATTTCCAGGAATGCATATTAAATGCTTTGTGCAATGACGTCAGATAAGAAGTGCTTAGCCTAGCCAAAGAGTCCCACAGTGTACCAAGAACTCCCTTCCAATTTAAAGGAGAGTATTTAAATTTGCCTAATGGAAAGTTCTTCAGAACACAGAAGCAAACCAAGAAAGACACCTAGTGGATAAATGAGGCAAAACTCGGGCTGAGGTGATTTTATGAGTAGGTGTTTGAATATCAAATGTTGCAAAGAAAGGTATTTGTTAATTAGAGCTAAAGTGTAGACCCACTTGAAATTTAAATATGGGACATTGCTTTGATGCACACTCATCCATTTCTCCTTTGGAATTTATTTTCAGAGGTTAATTAGAGGAGGGAAAAATGGTGCATGCTTGTAGGCTGGCACGGCAGCATCTTGAGTTCAAGGACAGCCTGGGGTACAAAGTGAGATCCTGTCTTAAAAACAAAACAGAGCCGGGCGTGGTGGCGCACGCCTTTAATCCCAGCACTCGGGAGGCAGAGGCAGGCGGATTTCTGAGTTGGAGGCCAGCCTGGTCTACAAAGTGAGTTCCAGGACAGCCAGGGCTATACAGAAAAACCCTGTCTCGAAAAACCAAAAAAAAAAAAAAAAAAAAAAAACAAAACCATACCAAACCAAACATAAAATACTCTAAAACTCAGCTAGAAAAAAAGTTAGCCAACCTTGTGAAGTACTGGGGTGGGCCTGTGTGGAGGATCACAAGAATGTCTACATTAGAGAATGCTAGGGACCAGAACTTCACCTCAGGGGTTCAAAGGCACAGACTTCACTTGCTTGGCGCTTTCTCTGCCGGATGTATTCCCAGATTGTCCTCTGGTCCTATCTGTTGTCTCAGGCACTCACCATACTTCCTAAGGTCTTTGCCCTCTCTGGCATGAATACAAAACATGATCCCGCCCTCAAGTTCTAAGTCCTCTCCCCAGGACACTCAGCAATCACTAAGTCAAGTCTCCACATTACCTGGGTCTCCACATTCGTGTGCCTCCGTGGGGACTGGGAGAATCAGCATGGGCCTGGTCTTGAGGCTGCTGGCTTGGTGAAAATGAAACACAAAGCTGTTCAATGGAGGCTCAATCAACATGGATGCCTGACAGGGGCTGCAGGAAGCAGAGCAATGATGGAGGCAGGAAATGAGAAGGTCAAGGTCCAGGATCACAGAGGAGAAGGTCATGGGGCTTTCTTTCTTCTTCCTCCCCTTGAGTGGCTCTGTCAACAGTCCCTGGATCCATCAGGCCTCCTTCTCCTCCCTTTGTCCCTGAAGCTTTTGTGGCTTCTCAATACCACTGTTTCGCTGTGCCAATACCCAAATGGGGTTCTGCTTTTTTGACTGGACCCTGAAGATATAACTGATTATAATTTAGGATCATGGGAAATTTGCTACAGTCCAAGGGAACATATATGAAGGAGGTTAGGGGAAAATGATTCACACCATGAAATGCTGTGGTGGTTTGAATGGGAAGGCACCTATGA
The DNA here is from genome assembly GCF_978045245.1 of Mus caroli. NCBI lineage: Eukaryota > Metazoa > Chordata > Mammalia > Rodentia > Muridae > Mus > Mus caroli. Next base: position 8,973,825 of record NW_028227274.1, on the reverse strand, counting down.
ATGCTTGGTGTTCAGTTGGTAGAACTGTTTGGGAAGTCTTAGGAGGCATGTCCTTCTTGGAGGAGGTGGAGTGGACTTTGAGTCTAACCGGTTCTCTTCCAAGATTTTCAGGAGTTAACACCGAACTGCGATCTTCGAGAGTTCCCACTAAAAGGCTGACCTATCTACTTCAAAGGAACTTTGCTTGGCCAGGGACAGGCCTCCCCTTTTCTTTATAAAGCATGTTTGCTGACATTAAAATTGAACCTTGAGCACAGCCTTGTCTTGGTTCTGTCTTTATCTCGTGCCGCCTAGACCCCTCTTCTCTTCCAGGTTTTCTAAGATGCCTTTCCAGACTAGAACCCAGACACGTGGGCCACTGGCCGGACACAACACTGTATGTGGATCAAGATGTGGGCTCTCAGCTGACCCTGCTACCCTGCCTTTGCTCTACTACCAGGGACCCTAAACTGTAAGCCCAAATAAATGCTTTCTTTTATAAGATGCTTTGGTGATACCAGTAAGCTGGTGGGTTGTTTACATTATCCCGAAAAGACATCTATTTCCTCAGGATAAAGAGTTTCAGACAATGCCCATGCCTTTGAGAAGAAGTGTTTGGGGGTGGGGGACCCTAATTTAATAAAGCTTAAACAAAGTCTGCATAGAAGAGGACGCCTCCCATTGCTGTGCTGAACATGATTGGGTAACAAAGTAAATGTGATTTTAAGAACCACTCAGGGATAATTACTAGCTCCTTTCTTAAAATTTAAAATTCTCAACTCTGTACTTATTACATCAGGATCATAATGTGTGGAATAAATAAAAGAATTACCAGCTGCTGTAGTTCTGTCACCAAGGGAAACCCAGGGGAGAGAGGCAGATGGCAAACAGTTACTGCTTGTGCCATAAAGGAGGAAAGCAAGAGTTGCTAAAGACATAGTGGACAAAAGTTGGGGTTTTTTTGTTTGTTTGTTTTTGTTTTTCGAGACAGGGTTTCTCTGTGTAGCCCTAGATGTCCTGGAACTCACTTTGTAGACCAGGCTGGCCTTGAACTCAGAAATCCGCCTGCCTCTGCTTCCCAAATGCTGGGATTGAAGGTGTGTGCCACCACACCAGGCCTTTTTTTTTTTTTTTTTTTTGTGTGTGTGTGTGTGTGTGTGTGGTTCTTATTACATGATCTAATTCTTTTTTTATTAGATATTTTCTTTATTTACATTTCAAATGCTATCCCGAAAGTTCCCTATATCCTTCCCCCATATTGCTCCCTACCCATTTACTCCTACTTCTTGGCCCTGCCGTTCCCCTGTACTGGGGCATATAAAGTTTGCAAGACCTAGGGGCCTCTCTTCCCAATGATGGCCGACTAGGCCATCTTCTGCTACATATGCAGTTAGACACAAGCTCTGGGGGTACTGATTAGTTCATATTGTTGTTCCACCTATAGGGTTGCAGACCCCTTCAGCTCCTTGGGTAGCTCCTCCATTGGGGGCCCTGGGTTCCATCCTATAGATGATTGTGAGCATCCACTTCTGTATTTGCCAGGCACTGGCATAGCCTCACAGGAGACAGCTATATCAGGGTCCTTTCAGCAAAATCTTGCTGGCATATGCAATAGTGTCTGGGTTTGGTGGCTGGTAATAGAATGGATCCCTGGGTGGGGTAGTTTTTGGATGGTCCATCCTTTCATCTTAGCTCCAAACTTTGTCTCTGTAACTCCTTCCATGGGTATTTTGTTCCCTATTCTAAGGAGGAATGAAGTATCCACATATTGGTCTTCCTTCTTCTTGATTTTCTTGTGTTTTGCAAATTTTATCTTGGGTATTCTAAGTTTCTGGGCTAATATCCACTTATCAGTGAATGCATATCAAGTGACTTCTTTTGTGATTGGGTTACCTCACTAAGGATGATATCCTCCACATACATCCATTTGCCCAAGAATTTCATAAATTCGTTGTTTTTAATAGCTGAGTAGTACTCCATTGTGTAAATGTACCACATTTTCTGTATCCATTCCTCTGTTGAGGGACATCTGGGTTCTTTCCAGCTTCTGGCTATGATAAATAAGGCTGCTATGAACATAGTGGAGCATGTGTCCTTATTACCAGTTGGAACATAGTGGCCAAAAGGTATTTCTTGAATGAATGTGTACATATCTCAAAGACTCAATGAACAGAAATGAGAGATACATTCAGCCTCAGATTCTATGTTTTAAATTGTGCTTTAAGAAGCTGTGTGGTGAGGGCAGGCAGGACTCTAGGAAGGCCCGAGGGCTGCAGTGTGGCACAGTGGTATGGAAGGAAGGCTAAAGCAGGCATAAGGTGAAGATGGCTTTGTAGGTCATGTTAGACAGCTTCGTCTCCATTTTGTGGAGGATTTTAGGGGGAGATTTCAAGCTAAGGATTGGCATAATTGGGTCTGTGCTTCCCAAGTTTATTACATGTGAAAGCTCCATAAATATTTGTCAGATTGACTTTCTAAAAGGCAATACAACTTATTAACATCCCCGTCCCCCTGCCTCTCTGGCTGCTTCTTAAAGGCAGGCATACTTTGCAGAAATACTTTGGCCATCTCTTCCTTTAAGTAGAATTCCGAAGAAATTCATCCCTACCCTTTTCTTGGAGTCCAAGCCTCTCCTGTGCCATCATGCCTCTCTCATCTCCAGGCTCTCAGAGTCCATTTGCTTTGGTGTGATGTTTTCTCAGCACACTAGAATGTGCCTTCACCGTTATAATGCCATGCAGAGGCCACAGAAACACGGGCCTGTGTGTGCACAGATACAGAGTACATTGTGAGTAAATGTCTCAAGAAAAGCAGAAACTGGCCAACAGCACAGGTAATCACTAAAAAGTCTTCTCGATATAATTATAGTGCCTTACATTGGGAACATTTTCATGGTAGGTGTGGTTAGCACCTATTGTTGGTTTCCTAGCAACCCTGCATCCTTTCCTGGAGGAATCGAAAAGGATCACTTGAACATCTCCACTTTATAATTACCCTAAGGAACTGCTCCAGAGACAGCTATTGAGTTTGTTCTCGATGTCCAGAAAATACAAGTCAGGTACTGAAGAAATGATTGAGGTTTGGTGTGGAGCAGGGTGGTGCTTATGCACAGAGGGCTGAGCAATGTGGGATGGGAGACAATGGAAGACAGAGATTGCTCTCTATCACACAATTCTCATCAAAAATGCAAACTCTGAGGGGCCCCAGCAGGTTGTCATCTGGCTCCTGGGGGTAATCTGGGATGGAAGAGGAAAGGAACTGAGGGCTTACTGAGAAACATAATCGGGGCTTAATAAGCATCTCAGTATTGGTAAAGGGGTTGGCTGCACAAGCCTGGTACCTGACTTCAATTCCCGGAAAGAGAGGCCCCATTCCACAAATCATCCTCTGACATTCCTTGGTTGCATGCATGTGTTCATGAGAATAATTAATAAAAAATTTAAGGTATCAGCTGAATGCTAAGCAAATTTTTAGTCATTCTTAGGGAGTCATTCCCATATTCTCATGTTCGTTTGTGAGAGTGGGTATGTGTAAGGAGAAGCCTTTGGACCAGAAGCATTGAGTAAAAAGACATGGAAAATTAAAGTAACACAAAAAGAGGCTGCCACTCCCCTCCATTCAAGTCTCTCATTAAACTCAAGATTTGGGTATAGCTTGTTAGAAATAAGTTGAGACCAGCGGGTGAGATGGTTCATGCTTTAATCCAGCACTCAGGGGGCAGAGGCAAGTGGATGTCTTTGGGGTCCAGGACAGTCAGCAGCAGTTTTAGATCAGGAGTTTTATGATTATTATTCCCATGTTGGCAGCATCAACATCTCCTGGGAAGTTATTAGAAGTGCAGGTTTGTGTATGCATGTGTGCGTGCGTGTGTGTGTGTGTGTGTGTGTGTGTGTGTGTTTTACAGATGATAATCAAACCCAGAGATTTGCAGTGGTAGGCAAATCTCTCCTACTGAGCAATGTTCTCCTGCCACTATTTTTGCTTTATTTGGAGACTGGCTATTGCTATATAGCCCGAGTTGTCCTCAAACTCATAATCCTCCTGCCTCTGCCTCCCAAATGTGGAATTACAAGCATGAACTTCGAGCTTGGCTTAGCTAGGAATGCAAATTGTAAAACTCAGAAATCTGGGTGTGACAGGTCCTCCAGGTAATTTGGATACGTGCTGGATTTTGCAAGCTTTGATCTTAGGGTTCCTTTCTGTGTCTACAATTCTAATTACCTAGACAACTTTAAATGAATAAAGCCTCAGCTCATTTTCAGAGTCCAATTTCAGTGAGCGTTGGATTTAGCTAAGGCCTTGGGATGACAACTAATGCCAAGCAAACACAATCCAAAACTCCCCCAGAACAGAGGAACACGCAGCGATTGAGAAACACGATGTGTCTTACATCACGGATTGTCTGTGTCACACAGCACTCTGGCTCTGAGCACTGCTTACTACTAACATCTAATCTGCCATGTGCACTTACGGCAGCCTCCAGTCCTGGAGTTCTCAGATTGGACCTGGCTACTCCCAGTCATTTCAACACCAAAACAGAGCCCCATCCTTACAGAAAATTTTTACAAAAATCATCCCCACACTAAAAATTTTTACAAAAATCTACTATGAATTCCTCATTTCAAGACAATATGTTTAATAACTGTGCCTTTGAGGTTCCTTACAGTAACACATTATATTATAGAATAAATGTCATATAGGAACTCGAACAAGCTTAATGCAACTGTATCCTCTCCAACAGAAATCGAATCAGATTCTGTAATGTCTTACAAATAGCGTCATAGCTTTGCCATAGATATCAAACTTGGTGGGCCCTTATTCTCCACCTCCACTTCCACTTGTCCAAGGCCAATCCCTTTGTTTACTGTCTCAGCTAGGAGGAGAGAGGCAAAAGAGACTGTTACAGCTGGGGCCAGGCACTGCTAGGAATGAAGTTGGTTGCTTAGCAACACACCCTCTTATCACTGACCTCCAGATATCAATTTGTGATGTTCTGTTCATCCTGACCTTCTTACAGTGCTACTCTAAGTGTTCATTTTAACTAGATGTTGCCTACATACAATCGCAAGGCAGGCAACCCATAGGTGATATTCTTATAGTAACATAGTAAAACATGAAATTTGCATGGTATGTAGAAGTAAGTATACAATTTTTAAAATGCAGGTGTGGTGACATGAATAGGAATGGCCTCACAGAGTTCTCTTTGAATGCTTGGCCCATAGGGAGTAGCGCTATTAGAAAGTGTAGCATTGTTAGAGTAGGTGTGGCTTTGTTGGAGGAAGTGTGTCACTGGGGGGTGGGGCAGGATGCTCAAGCAAGGCCTATGGGTCAAGGTGTTGTTGGACCCCCGAAGGGAGACCCTCACTCAAGTCTCAGGGATCTCGAGCCCAGAAAGCCACAACAGTCAAGCTTGCTGCAAACACACGAGGTTTTAATGGCACACAAACCAGCATGCTGAGGTCAAGACCCATACACCATGCAGGGGTAGAGGAGTCTGACCATGACCCTATTTTCCAGCAGGCTTATAAAGGCAAAAAACACAACATAGGGGGAGGATCAGAGAGGAAATAGGGGAAGTCTAGGGGCAGATATTTACTTCAAGGCACCTGGGACATTGAAACATTTTGTGGTTGTTTTTCTCAAAAGTTCCGGGGAATTAGGCCATCTGGCCAGGGGCCAGGGCCCATGTTCTCAGGGCAGTCATTATTTTATTTTTTACTCTTCAGTGTTCTAACTCTCAGCTCCTTTACAAGCACCATGTCTGCCTGAATGTCATCATGCTTCTGAAACTGTAAGCCAGGCCCAACTAAATGTTTGCCTTTATAAGAGTTGCTGTGGTCATGGTGTCTCTTCACAGCACTAGAAACCCTAACTAAGACAGCTTTGGGGTTTTTTGTTTGTTTGTTTTGTTTTAGCCTTTTCGGGAGTAGGGGGTTGAGACAGAGTTTCTCTTTGTAGCTCTTGCTTTGTATGTAGACCAGGTTAGCTTTGAATTCTGCCTTCCAAGTGATGGGATTAAAGTCATGCACCACCTCACCTAATCCACTTAGTCATAATTATTTGGTAGCTATTCACGAATGACTACAGCAGGCTTGAGACTTAGCAAAGCATTGTATTAGACCTTCTCAGGGGCACTAGCACCTGGGATGAAGAGGCAGGAGAACCAGGAATTCAAGGCCATCTTTGGCTACACGAGACTGTCTCAAAACCAACAAGAGTTTCCAAAGGTAGGCTTTAAAACAGAAATCAGTATCTTGCTTTCTCCCCTGACCCCACCCCTGTGTGTGTGTGTGTGTGTGTGTGTGTGTGTGTGTGATGCAAATATATGTTAGATCAGACCAGATTAACAAGTAGATACAAAGCAGGTTTATTGGGTTCACCAGAACCAAAGAACAAGGCTAAGGAAGTCAAGAGCCTGGGCTAAGCGAAGGGAGATTTATAGATCTTCGGTGAGGGGTAGTGAGGTATAAGCCAGGAGCTGGGACTGTGCCCAGGTATGGTCAAAAACTGAGCACCTGGGTGGGCAGACACTTGAGCAGGCTGGCCATATCAGAACTGCAGTTGCATAGGAATGCAGAGCTGAGCTTTTGGCCTTGCCTTTGTTCTGAATTCATTTGTCGGCAGCAGGGGTGGGGTGGGGTGGGGTGGAAAGAAGGCAGATGGGGTTTCCCAGTTTGTGCAGGGGATCACAATTGAACAATCAATTCATTTTTATATCCAAGAGGGGCTACTGGCTGAAGAGTCATATAATGAAATTTGAATTTTCAGAAGATATATGGACTGCAATATGTAAAACAGCAAAAGTTAATTGTATTACTACAAATTAGCAGAAATATCTAAAAAAAATACCATCTATAACTGTAAATCCCTAGGTACTTGGGAATTAAACTAACAGACACTATAAAAGATTGAAAGATTAATAAGACTTACAAAGCTCAATAGAAAACTGAAACTTACACAGAGCTGTCTGACGTATCTGTGGACAGGAAGACTCAGAATCGTAAGGAGATGGGCTGAGGGCCAGGCTTGATGCTGGAATACTTACCTAGCATATGAAAACCCTGGGTTTGATGCCACTGAACTACGGAAGAAAACAAAATCTTAAATAAGTTACTTCTCTCTGAAATAATTTATAACTTGGATAAAACATAGGTAAGATCTTACTGGGCATCTTGAGGCTCTTCATTATCTTTTTAAAAATATCATACAAAGAAGTAAAGGACTGATAATAACACTGGCAATTTTGGGTACAGAGCACATGATGAGAGGCTAACCCAGATGTTAGGATGTCTTATACATCTGCAGGGATTCAGGCAGGGTGGTACTGGCACAGGTATGGAAAAATAGACCCCTAGAGTGGAATGTGAGACACCTGAAAGACCAATGTTTGCAGAAGCCTTGGTTAGTGACCTCTAGTAACTGATACTGGCAAACAGGTTCTCCATGGATTAAAGCAAAATCAGTAAGTTTCATCCCTACATCATATCATAAACAAACGTACATTCCAGAGAGCTTTATATAATAAAAGTTAAATTGTAAAAGAACCAAAAAATGTATATGAGCATACCTTCTGGATCTTGCAGTAGGGTAATGGCATTATTTCTTAAGAAACACAAACAATGGAAAAATATTGACAGGTTTGTTAAAGAACAATTTTATAAAAGTTAAATTCACGACTCTCACAGATATAAAATTAATGAGCTAAAGATTATCTTTACCTCATCCCAATTGATATGGGTCTGGGGTCTTCAGAGACTCACCAATCTGAACATTAATACATTTGAACAAAGAAGAGGTTTTTATTCAAACACTGGCACCAGGTTTACACCTGGGACTCTCGATTGTAGCCCACAGCTAACACAGTGAGTGGTTTATAAAGGCAAAGAATACAAAGTTACAATTTGTTCTCCTGAAGGCAGAAGGTCCTCTGTGCAAAAACAAGCATGTCTATAGAAACAGAAACAGCAGGGGGGCAGGGGGATTAAGCTCCATTTGGAGGTCTTAAACACAGAGATTTTAAATGTTTAAATATCAGGTTAGCGATTAACATACTGTGTATAAGGTGTTATAGTCCATTTGTACTGCTAAAACAAATACCTCACACTGAGGTAATTTATTTTTATTTTATCTTATTTTTTTTTTTTTTTTTTTGAGACAGGGTTTCTCTGTAGCCCTGGATGTCCTGGAACTCACTCTGTAGACCAGGCTGGCCTCGAACTCAGAAATCCCCCTCCCTCTGCCTCCTGAGTGCTGGGATTAAAGGCGTGCGCCACCATGCCTGGCTTGAGTTAATTTATAAAGGTTGAAAATACATTTCACAGTTCTGGAGACTGGAAAGCCCAAGATGAAGGCACTGGCAGGTTGCTTGTGTGTTGTCTCCTAAGGACTGGGTCCTTCCAAGATGGTTCTTTAAGACCAACATTCCCTCACAGAGAAGGCAGTAGGGAAAAACAAAAAGCCCCCATTTCCTCGAGCCAATCCCACTCCAGTGGATGGCATCCTCTGGCCTCTCTGCTCTTGCAGCCCCACCTTTTAATAGCACAGTGCTAGGGCCACCTGAGTTTGGCGTGGACACATTCTGCCCAGAGCAGGTAGCTGGTACAGTCCTTATGAGGAGACAGTGGGGATCCACACATATGCACAGGGGGATGAAGAAATGGAGAAATAAATTCACAAGTAGGAATGGAACTGGACAGGGTTGGGGTTGAAATGAAAACATACAGATGGAAGGAGTCGGTTCTGCAACCATCACTGGTCAGGCTTTATTTCCATATCTAGAGACAGGAATTACTTTGCACTGCTATCTACAGTATCTGCAAATAAAAAGGTTGTAAACCAGCTCAAATCGAATGAACAGCCCGCTGACACTGGATAACCTCCATAGCCTGGAGTTATTCTGCTCCATTCAAGAAAGAAACCACACAGTCCAGCTACATCAAAAGAACGAGTTGTTACTAGTGCTTAGACTCAGCACAGGAAAGACAGTGTACAGATGAATGCCTCTAGCGGCTCCCAGCAGCAGCAGCCAGGAGTAAGGCTGACAGAGCTACTGACGGGCTACTGCATCTTGCTGGACTTTGGCTCTCATCACATTGTGTGGCTCAGGGATCTGCCCAGAGCACTGGTTCATTTTTGTAGGTGTGAAAGATGACAGATATTTGTACAGTGTCCACCCCAAGAAGGGTGTATCACCTGGGTAAAGGCTTCAGGAAAATCACTTTGCAAGCTCTGAAGGAAGCAGGTTGCTTAAAGAACATGACCTTAGGATGCAAAGACCTGTCTCTCACTAGAGACAGAAAACAGCAGAAATCAGACCTACCTTGCTGTCCCAACCTAAATAAGTAAACACTCCATGGTGGTCTACTGAAGATTGCAGTCACCTTTCTGTTTATTGCAAATGTTCTTATATATCTAATGTATTTTAAAAGTTTTAACCTATTTTTTTGTCTACCAAAGGACATAAGAAAAATAAAGTAATCCAACACTGAGCAGAAGACACTGTGTGGGAGCTCCAAACAAAACCCTAATGCAACGAACACAACGGGTTCCTATCGCCAACAGGGATAGAGCACCTGCTGGACTGTGGTGAGGCTTCGAGGAGAATGCAGAGAAGAGTCCCGAAATCACAAATAAGTTTCTGCCCATCACCCAGTCTCACCTGGAAGCAGGAAAAGGTAACTTAGGAAAGGATTACAAATACTGGAGATAGCCTAGAACTACGTGGACTGAAAAGTGTTGAAACCATGAACTGATGCAAACACTGGAAAGCAAGTTGTTGTCTATACAACTTCAACACGTGGTTTGATGGAGGCAAGTTCTCCAGAGAGGCTCCTCTTCCCAGACCACTCTGTCTTGTGTCAAGCTGACGAAACCCAGCCAGGACACCATCTAAAGAAAGATTCTCCCTAGAAATAATTCTTATGCAAAAGAAAAGAAGTTAAGTTGTCATGTTGTTATTTAGAAAGTCAATTTTAAGTCCCTTTATCTGGTGCCTGCTGGCAGGCTGGCATCTCTCTGGAATGAGGTGGAAATATTGCATACTTAGACAGTGGTGTTGATCTTATCATTGTGTGACTATGCTCAAACCACTGAACTGTGCCCTTTAGAAGAATGGATTTTATATCTGTGAATAATGTGCATTCTTAAAAGTATCCTTTCAATAGCTAGGCCCAGCTGGCACGTGACGAGTGCTTCACAAATGGCAGCTGGTTTTAAAAGACGCTTTGGGGTTTTGTCACATATTTTTTATTATTTTATTGCTTTGCATATGGGTGTTTGCCTGATGTATGGGCACTATTTTGTACACAGTGACTGCAGAGGCTGCAACAGGAGATAGTATGTTGTAGATAGCATATCTGCAATTCCCAAGAACTAGAGATATAGAGGCTTGTGTGAGTGATGGGTATGAAACCCTGGTCCTCTGCAAGACCAGTCAGTGCTCAGAACTGCTGAGCCATCTCTCTAGCATCCTGTACTCCTTGTTTACACACACACACACACACACACACACACACACACACACACACACACACAAACACACACATATACACACGGGGTGGGGGGGAGATCATGATCGAGGAGTAGCAGTGGAGGTGGAAGAGAAGGAGGAATGATGAGGTAGTAAAGCTGATAAGGTTTCCTTCACAGCCGCCTTCCCCCTACCCCTCCTGTTTGGTGCTGGGTACTCGGTCTGAGCCTCCTGCAGTCTGAGCACCCGCTCCGTTGTGCTTAGTTCCCACGCTTTTCTCAGTCCCCATCACCCACACCTGTGTCAGATCACTGACCAACTCAATGGCAAACCCTTGCTAGCCCTCATATCTGATGTACACCATGCCCTGCTCTATGAAGTTGTCCTTGCAATCTTGGATTTCTGTCTCGGTGAGAGAAAAGTATAAATATTTGTACAAGCTGATCTGTTATCTGAGATGACAGAATTTTCTCAAATCTGCCTTTGTTCAATGTAATGAATATTTATTATCTTCTCAATTTTAGGCATTCTAGGGATTTGGCAGTGGATATATTGATTCAGTGGTTCTAAGAGTGTGAACACAGGGCTGGTACATTTGTATTATCTGCAATTCTTTATTTTATTATATTTTATTTTATTTTTATTTTTCGAGAGAGTGGGTGTTATGTAGCCCACACTGGTCTTGTTATATCTAATCTATGCAGTCAAAGATGACCTTGAATGTCTGATACCCGACTTCCATCTCCCCCCCCCCCCCGCCCCCCTACGGAGTGGAACAGCAGATGTGGGACAATAAGCTTAATTTACTGGTAAGTGCAAATTCCTCACCCATGGCTACTGTTTGTCACAATTTTCCATGACTATATTGAAATGCCTGGGACAATTAAATTATAAATTGTTTTATAAATTATAAAGAGAAAGGTTTTATTTTAACCTACAGTTAATTGTGTGAAGAACCAGTGTAAAGGAGCAGGTGACCTGGTGTGTCCCCTCCCTGCAGGACCTCCATTACTCCCCTGCCTCTTAAAGACTGTATCACCTGCCAGCACAGTCCCCGGGATGGGGGGTGGGGGTGGGGGAAGTCATCAACACACCTGAGAGCGAATCCAGACAGCAGCAGCTATAGAATGGAACAGGTGGGGACTTCTTAAAAACAAGTCATTGGGGTGACAGAGTACACTAAAGTTTGAGTTATTTTTTTAAAGCTATATTAAGAGATGATTTTCAATATAATGTCTCAGCCAGGCAGCTGTGGCGCATGCCTTTCTAATCCCAGCACGTGGGCAGCAGAGGCAGGTATATCTCTAAGTTCTAGGCCAGCCTGGTCTTTAGGATGTCTAGGGCTACACAGAGAGACCCTGTCTCCAAACAACAATGATGATGAGAACAACATATCAATGTAATGCCTCACATATGACTGTTCAATAAGTAACAATGAGTGGATGAGTGAATTACAAATGGAGAGTATGAGCTGTTGGTAGACTTGAGGCCAGGATGAAAAGTCCTTGTCTGTGTTACCTTCTGCTCTCATATGGCTTGCAGGCTCCTGTTATCTGTTGACTGGTTTATTGACAATTGTGTGAAGAACCAAGCAAGCAAAACCAAAGTAAGTATACTAACAACAACAGGAGCTTTGGGGAATTATGAGACACCATTCAGTCTTAGTGGATACAGTGGGTGAAAGCGCATCCCGTTGGTTTATAGTACAAGACAAATGAATTCTTTGTTAACTCCCTCAGTCCTAGAGCCCAGGAGACAGCCACCTGTCTTCTCAGTCCTTCTGGAAGAGCATTGAACTGGTTGGCATAGCGTGGCTCAGTATTTTTAACAAAGTTAGAACTTAGTTGAAGACCCGGGACTTCCTCCACAAAGCTGGTTTTTTTTCTTGAATGAAGGAAATGCTTGTGTCCTTGCTGGGCTCCCACTGGCCCTCTGCCTGGCTCCCTATAAGGCCTTTCTCCCTCCCAGACTGACATTGCAGGCCCTTTGAAAGCCACAGAACATTTGTCTCTGCTTCAGAACCTCTTGAGAGTGCTTCTGCAGCGTCTCAGATGGAAGCTACCCACTGCCCCGGGGTAGAACTGAGGTCCTTAGGGGTGAAGAGGCTTCAGTTTTGCAATGTGACATTTGTCACAGCAAGGCATGTTTTCAACTCTCACTTCCTGTTTTAATTCTACTTGGAAATAAAATCTGCTGAGATTTAGTTTCAAAAGAGCTTTCTCTGCCAACTAGAAAAAAGCGAAGGACAAAACAGCAGTCAGCTGCAGTTGGCAGGCAGGCTTCCGCTTCCTGGGCTGGCCCTGGCTTTGTTGAGATAGGGAAGACTTTGTCTGGAAGGAGCTGTGAGGGGTCTAGAGGTGAGCCAAGGTTTCCCTGGTGGAGCAGACCTGGGAAGAAGGAGCAGGGCACTGGGGTGATGGTGTAAGGAAGTGGGGTTTATGGGAAAGAACTAGAATATCAAAGACTTGAAAAACCTTTGGGGCCTCCAGAATTGAGAAAATTGAATGGTAACTTATGAAAAAAATTATATCCAAATGATGTTTATGGGGCTGATGAGATGGGCCATCAGGTAAAGGCTCTGGTCACTGAGCCTATGGACCTGAGTTCCATCCTCGAGCCTATCTGGTGGAAGGGAAGAACCAATTCCTACAAGTTGCAATCTGACCTACACAAATGCACTGTGGCACCCATCTCCATAAATAGATGTAATCTAAAATGATTTTAAAGGTTGACTCTGAGTAAAAGAAGGGAGCACATGGTTGCTGGAATAATACAGGGAGTCCATGAGCTAAGACACTGTTTTTAGTATCGAATAATACAGGGAGTCCATGAGCTAAGACACTGTTTTTAGTATCGAGATCTGAGGTAAAACTGTAAGGGGGCAGGGGTGTGGGGGCCACCTGACTTCTGCATACTGCCCTCAACCACTTCTGATCCAGTGCTCTTTCCCCTAGCCTAGAGCGAGGGGAATGTTTTTATTCCCCTACATTTATTTGTCCCCTGGGGCTCTCCTTGGCAGAGCACACAATATCTGCTGAACTCACTGCTAGCACAGTGGAAAACAGAATATGGCAGACCAGCAAGTTATCTGAAGTGTTAAGTTTTGTCTAGAATAAAATTCAAATATCTGCGGTCTGCTCTATAAAACCTGTGTTCTGAGCGTGTGCTGTCTCCCCCAGGGTGGGAAGAAGCTATGTTCTGGTGATGCCAGTCCGTGGGTGTTTCCTCACAATACAGGAGCAAGGTTGTCAGGCTCACCTTTGCACAAACCATCGTGTGTTCTAGAGACCAGAACTTTCCCTCTTTTGGGTGAAAATATTTACTAATCTGGATTTATTCCGCTTACCGCCTTTTCGCCTGTATAGATGAGTCAGGTGTTCACGGATGCCCAGTTAAGCGGCTTTACAGATCCACAGGCAGCTGAGTGTGAGTAGAAGACACCAGTTCCAGTGTAGCATGTAGCTCTAATTCCATGGCACAGTGCTCTACACAGTTAGTTCTTTCCTCTTTGTAGCTAACTGTAGCTGTCTTTGGTTACTTTGTGGGTTCTTCCTTCTCCACACCTTTTTTTTTTTTTTTTTTTTTTTTACATTTTCAACTCCCTATCATTAGATAGGAGAGAGAAAAGGATAGAAAGGAAAGGGGGTGATGTTATCATTAGACTACTTCCTCCTGATTAGGGATGTTGAGTTCCTTGGAGCAAGCTTGGTTTTCACAACTAGAATATCTAATTTCTTCCTGTTGTTTCTTTGTTGTGAACAACTACTTAACAAATCTCCACCACCACCAACCAATAACCCACCATCTCTCTCAGGGCCCTAGCATTTTATACCCTTTAAAAAGGTCCTAGAATCCCAAACATCATACAATTTCAGAACTAGCTACAGCTGGCAAAATCACACTTCTCCTAGAGCACAAGTCAAATCATAGTCAGCTGCTGTGGACAATCTGAAGCAGCCCCATACTCACACCTGGGATTAAAGCAAAAACATTCTTTTAATATTTCTGTGTTTTAAAAAAGAAATCAAGGGCTGGTGAGATGGCTCAGCAGTTAAGAGCACTGACTGCTCTTCCAAAGGGCCCGAGTTCAAATCCCAGCAACCACATGGTGGCTCACAACCATCTGTAACAAGATCTGATGCCCTCTTCTGGTGTGTCTGAAGACAACTACATACATATAATAGATAAATAAATCTTAAAAAAAAAAATCAAAATTCCAAAACTCTCACTACAGGTAATATATTCCCAATCTCCTCATGAATGCTGGAAACTGCAGATAGTATCAAATCCTATACACAGCATGCTCCTTTCACCCCATTGTAAGGGTTTGTGATTTGCTGAAGAATGGCACTCTAGACTCAAATAGTATGCGAAAGCAAAGTGTTTCATTCTGCAGAAGTCCAGCATGCAGGGTTCTACCATTTACCAAGATGGAGACACCCAGGTGAGCTTGTAGGTACAATTTAAAGCAAATTAGGAGAATTCTGGGGAGGGGTAGTGACCTTTATCTTGATTGGTTGGCTCAATCTCTAGGGATATGGGGTCTTTGGGATTGGTTAGTGCTCTGGGAACATTCCAGAACCACTGCTGGGGGTGGGGGTGGGGGTGAGGGTGGGGGTGGGGGTGGGTGGAGGTTGGAAACTGTTGCTGGGAAGCCTGGAAACTGTTGCTGACTCACTACACTTGCCTCAGGTCAGGTGGTGGGGCAGCTTCTGATTGACTGCAGGAGGCTGTGGTTTTTCCAGTAACTGACTTACCCAGTTCTGGGAAACAGAGATCTAGGACTAGTCTCCTGAACTACTACCAGTTTGAAGCCTGTCATGGAACCAGCCTGTGCCAGTCCTCTCACCATTACATAAACACAATCTGTTTTTCTTTGTCTTTCCTTTCCTTTCCTTTCCTTTCCTTTCCTTTCCTTTCCTTTCCTTTCCTTTCCTTTCCTTTCCTTTCCTTTCCTTTCCTTTCCTTTCCTTTTCTCTTCCTTTCTCTTCTTTTCTTTCTTTCTTTTTTTTGCATTTCTTTTCTTGGTTGATTTTATTTTTTAAATAGATATTTTCTTTATTTACATTTCAAATGTTATCCCCTTTCCTAGTTTCCTCTCCGAAAATCCCCTCCCCTTCCTTCTGCTCACCAACTCACTCATTACAACTTCCTGGCCCTGACATTCCCCTACACTGGGGCATAAAACCTTCACAAGACCAAGGGCCTCTCCTCCCATTGATGACAGACTAGGCCATCCTCTGCTACATATGCAACTAGAGACATGAGTCCCTCCCTGTGTTTTCTTTGATTGGTGGTTTAGTCCCAGGGAGATCTGGGGTTACTGGTTAGTTCGTATTCTTGTTCCTCCTATAGGGATACAAACCCCTTCAGCTCCTTGGGTACTTTCTCTAGCTCTTTCATTGGGGACCCTGTGCTCTGTCCAATGGATGACTATGAGCATCCACTTCTGTATTTGCCAGGCACTGGCAGAGCCTCTCAGGAGACAGCTATATATCATCAGGCTCCTGTCAGCAAAATCTTGTTGGCATCTGCAATAGTGTCTGGGTTTGGTGGTTGTTTATGGGATGGATCTCGAGGTGGGGCAGTCTCTGGATGGTAATTCCTTCAGTAATTGCTCTGAACTTTGTCTTTGTAACTCCTTCTGGTTTTCATCATAACCAAGGACTCGCCACATACAAATGACCATATAACTTCTGTAGTTTGAGGTCAACAGAAAACCGGCATGAATATATTTTTTCTTCTACACAATTTCTTGTTATGGTGGCTTGAAAGACAATGGACCCCATAGATTCACACATTTGAATGCTTGGTCTTCGTTTGGTGGAGCTGTTTGGGAAGGTCTAGGAGGTGTGGCACTGTTGGAGGAAGTGTGTCACTTGGGGTAAGCTTGAGGTTTCAAAAGCTCATGTCATTCCCACCTAGCTCTCTCTCTGTCTCATGCTTGTGGGTCAGATATAAGGTCTCAGCTACTCCCCACCATGCCTGCTACTTCCAGGCTCTCTGACACGATGGTCATGAACCCTCACACATTTTCTTTTCAAAGTTTCCTTGATTATGGTATTTTGTCACAGCAATAGAAAAGTAGCTAAGGCAGAAGCTGGCAACAGGGGTGCACAATTGCATGACCATGCTGGAGATTTTTGGTGGGGAATGTCAGGGTGAACGAAGAAACAACGATATAAAAAAGGAAGGAACATGATTGCTCCTACCTGTGGTGGAGGAGAAAGTTTATTATAGATATATAGGAGAGCATAGCCACAGGCTGCCACAGCTGGGACAGTCCAGAGTGGTCACGAATGATCCTGACCCACGTGAGAAGAAGGGGAGGGGAAGGGAGAGAGGGGAGCCAAGTACAGCAGCCAGGAAGCCAAAGGTATAAAAAGAGGGTAGGTGACCAAAATGTCTGGGTTAGATAAGGAAGAGCTAGAGAGTTCATGGTAGAGGGTGGGGTATGCCAGCCATACCCTGTAACAGGTAGGGACTGAGGGATGCTGGGAGAACCTGGAGATCAGGTCTTCTTTGATATGTTAAATAGGCACCTCAGCCACTCGCCCTAGGTAACTGGGGGGAGGGGGTAATATGGAAGACATTGAGACTTTGGACTAGGAAAGCAGTGAGTACTGTCAGCAGGGTTTAATGAGTTATCCCAATTGCAGTTTGGAAGACAGTAGTCTTAAGGGCAATTTGGACTATGGTGGCCCAGCTCAGGAGGTATCAGAAGGGAAAAATAGCAGCAACTGTGCTAGATTCTTGTGATATTTTGGCAAAGAATGTGACTGTTTTTTTTTTTTTTTTTTGCCTAAGAATTGTCTGAGGCTAAACTGAAAAGTTTTGGACTATTTTCATCAGCAGAGGAGATTTTAAGACAACTTAATATTGACTCTGTAGCACAGGTTATTAATAATGATTCTATAAAGATCTACAATGAAAAGGAACAAGTAGGAAAAATGTAATATAAAATGTACAGTGTGAGGAGAAGAGCACCAGGGAATTTAACGTTGGAGGCAAGGCTTGTGCTGAGAGATAAGAGGTCTGGCATGAAATGGAATAAAGGGAGCAGTGCCCTCAGGGTGAGACCCACTTAGCCAACCATCCAACTTATAAAGAAAATATCTAAGCGATTAAAGGAAAACTTATGCAACAAAGGGAAGTGTTGGGGTGACCTTACACTATGTGAGATGTGTCTCTGTATTTTCAATTGTTAATGCTGTACCGGTACAGAGCTAAATGCTGGCAGGATAGTAGTATTTTCAATTCTATGGCCCATCACCAGACTTGTATTTGTAAATATTTGTCCTTCTACATCTGATCAGATACTTGAAGGTCAAGCAGTCCTCCATGCCTAGAGGCAATTTAGAATTATATAAGCTGTCTCACTGCCAACTGGTTGCAATAAAGCTGGGAAAGAAGTGGGAGGTAGAACTTCTAGAGGGGAAAGAGGGGGAGAGGGAGAGAAAGGGGGGGTGGAGAGAGAGGGAGAGAGAGAGAGAGAGAGAGAGAGAGAGAGAGAGAGAGAGAGAGAGAAGATATGTAGACAAGGAAAGGAACAGACATGGACACAGTGGAGAGAAGGGTATAGTGGCACAGATATACTCACTGGAAATATCGAGAGTCATGACCTCAGCAAAGCTGTGTGCATTGCTACAATCACTGTCCATCTACTCTAAGTTTTGGGTTTTGGTCTCTGTGTGCTGCATTATTGGGGACTTTCTTCATTATGATTTATTTTATGTCTTTTTCTGAGAAAATTATGTCTGAGTCTTTTTAGGAAAATGTTGTTGCCATTTTTAATCCCAATTAGGGTTTTTACCCCACCTTTGATCATTCAGTCCTGAATAAAAGATACACAACTTTTATTATTTACAGTAAGCCTTAATCAGCACTAGAGCTGGGCAGATATCTATCCTCTAAGGCATTAAAATCTATTTCCTATTGATAACCCTGTATTATCACTATGTTTTATCTGGGCTGCTCTTTACTCCAGTTGGGCAGCCCTTAACTCCTAACCCATGGCATCTCCTCCTCTTCTTTTACCTTCTTCTTCTGGTCTCCCCTCTCCATCCAGATCACTCCAAACCCACCTACCTCTAATCTCTCTAGTAACTGGCATAGCCAATTAACTGATACTCTTAAATCAAGGAATAAGATTGGCACAATCAAAGATTGTATACGTGAGAAGTCACTTATAGGCCTAGACCTTCAAGTACAGAATTTAGCATTACAATACATAACAACAGACCAAACCTCAACAGTTCCCCATTTTTGGTATAAATAAAACACACTCTAGGAACAATTATGAAAATTATTAAGTAAAAGTTACACTTAAATAATCCAGTCTAAAAGAAAAAAAAATCCAGTCTATTTGTATTTGGCAACTCAGGAGAATGTATTCCATTATCTATATTATCTTTGTGAGTTCAGAGTTCTGTATCTAAATCAATTTCTATCCAAACTTTTATTATACTCCTAAAATTACCTTCTTAGACCTAGAACATCCTTTAAAATCCTAAACAACTTAAGCTTATAGTAAGACTATACCTATTTATTCTTCAACCCCATCAGAAGCCTGAGAAGAAAATATTACCTGAGTATGTAGAAAGCACAAGAACGCAACTTCCAAAAATTATAGAAGTGACAGAGACAGCTGAACTCCTGGATAGTCCTCAATATTCTCTACAACATTGGAGCATCTATCTTCTGCCTTCTGGCCCAGAACATCTGTCAGACCTTTTGTGAAGCAGGAATTATGAAGGCCTTGCTTACTCTGTCTTGGCAGAGCTTGACACTGGGCTTCACTGTATCTGTTTTTCTATTCTGGGCAGCATTATGTCTGTAGATAAAGTTAGAGCATTTTCTTGCCCAGTGGCTAGCTTGCCACAGTTGAAGCAACTCCACATGAGGCCTTTCTATGCTCATCATCGACTTCCAAGTCTTTTTTTTTTTTTTTTTTGGTTTTTCGAGACAGGGTTTCTCTGATAGCCCTGGCTGTCCTAGAACTCACTTTGTAGACCAGGCTGGCCTCGAACTCAGAAATCCACCTGCCTCTGCCTCCCGAGTGCTGGGATCAAAGGCGTGTGCCACCACGCCCGCCCGGCTGACTTCCAAGTCTTATGGGGTGCCATCAGGAGTGGACATGTCTCAATGTCAAAGAAGCTTAAATTAATGGAAAACATCTTTAAATGCCAAAGTCTGTGAGCCTCTGATGTTTTGAAGATCATCTATCTATTCATAGCATATCTGAACAAGCAAATATTGCTTGTCTCTAGCTACCTATTATCTGTACAATTTAGGGCATATATTTCTGTGATAGTCCAGATTAGAATTTAACATGATCATGACTTTGACTGACTGGCAAGTAACTTGCATTACTTAATTATCCTAAACAATCTCTAATAGCAGCTATTAACAGGATTGGAATTAAACCTTGGACTTTTAAATGAGTTGCATAGGCACAATGCTTATCTAAGACTTGAAGCACATATATTCTGTTGTAACAAAATTAATCTTAAGTTTTTGCCTCAATATTCAAAGGTTTATACCAATGAAAACCTTAAACCTGTATCAATATACAAAATTCTGTACCAATGTAACAAACTATAACCTTATTTTCTATCAATATACAAAATTCTGTACCAATGTAAGATCATAGCTATAAAATGCTTTTGTTTTAAGAGTTGATTCAATAATCTATCCCTATTTGTCTAACTTCTTATCACAGTCCTATATTCCCCCTTTTTCTTTTTAATCCCCTTTGCCTTCTCTAGGAAAGAAAAAAAAAAAAGATAGAAATCCCTGAGTCTAAACTCCCTATTTTGTTTCTTCGCTACCCAAGACCATAATTATTTGTAATCATCCCTTAAAATGATAATCTATAACTCAGAAAATGACCAAAACCATCCACCCCAACTTAAAGGCATGGGACAGTGGTCTTCTTATAATTGCTTTCTGCTGATTTGGGGCAAAGAATTCCCTTTTGGGGGCAAGAAAACCAGAAAAATGGTTAGTCTTAATAAAGTTAGCTGTCATTATTTGTTGTCCAGTCTTTTTTTTTTTTTTTTTTGAGATAGGGTTTCTCTGTATAGCTCTGGCTGTCCTGGAGCTCACTTTGTAGACCAGGCTGGCCTCGAACTCAGAAATCCACCTGCCTCTGCCTCCCGAGTGCTGGGATCAAAGGCGTGCGCCACCACGCCCGGCTTGTTGTCCAGTCTTTATGTGTTGAGAAAGTTCAGGGCATAACTGAAGTCCTAAAGGGGACAGTCTGAAAGCCTGGATGAAGCTGTTCTGGAAGCAAGCCTCTGGAAACAGCATCAGCTGAGGCAGGATCAGGCAGGGAGCTGTAGCATTATAATACGTAGCAACAGATCAAACCTCAATAGGAAAATCCTAAAATTAACTTTATCTGGCCACTATTTGGAAGCCTTCCTTTGGCCCTGAAGATTATTAAGCACATATAAGCACATAGCTAGCTGAGGCCATCACTTCAGGAATCTTCTTGGAGAATCTGCCCTTGAGCAAACTCAAACAGTACAATTGGTGCAGGGTAAACAGAGACAATTGGCAAACTCTGGCTGGCCAGGAGAATAGGTTATAGATTTAAGGTCTCTTTTTATTGTAGGCTTGGAGGTCTCTGAAAATGTTGTTTAAATATAGGGGCCATATAGGGTACACCCCTGGAGAAATAGAACTCAGTAAATAAGATAGATTGACTAAAATAAACTTCCTAATTCATAGCATAGATAATGAAACATACAGTAAAAGGTATTTTTGTATTCATAAAAGACCCCTTCAAATATTTTCTGTTTGTCTGAAATTCTTTAAACCTACAAATATTGCCAACCTAAAAGCAGCCCATCATATAAAAAAGGTGTTTGCTTTGGAAGAGACATTTAGATTCTTTAAATTGAGTTATAGGGCTGATAATAATAAGAGAATCTGTTTTGTTTGTATTTTCTTTTTGTTTGTTTTTTAATTGTTTTATTTACATTCCGAATGTTGCCCCTCTTCCTGGACTTCCCTCCAAGACTTCTTCACCTCCTTCCTCCTCCCCATTGCCTCTGAGAGTATTTCAACCAAGTAAATATATGAAGACGCAGTAGTCTTAAGCAACCAAGGACTATGAGAGCTCTCTTTAAGAACCATGTGAGAAACTGAAGACAACTGCAAAGGAACAATGGCCTTTGAAAAAAAATTTGATGCCTCAAACTTATGGCCAACTAGACAAGACCTGAACAAGCTCAGCATCAATAGACACACTAATCTGAAAGGAGGAAATCATACAGGACACACCCATCAACAAAGAGCAGCTAAGGGATGCTGAGAGTGGAAGAAACAGTCTTTTGTTGCGATGAGCCCCCTAGTTGATTATCCAATACTAAGTGGTCAGCTCTAAAATCATAAGCACAGGTAATGTAAACAAGAAAATTGTATTTATATATTTATGCATACATATCTCAATTAAGGAAAAAGAGCCCATACATTTGAGAGGGAGTATGGAGTAGACCAGCATGGGCATGAGTGTCAGGAGGAGAGGGAAAGGGGAATTAAGTAATTATATTTTAATTTTGAAATCATTGAAGAAAATGAAAACAGAGACTTAAGTAAGCATGCACACTTCATGTTCACTGCAGCACTATTTGTAACAGCTCAGAGGCCCATCAAGGGATGAGTATATACATGTCCCAGTTAGGTCTCACATGCTAGGGTAAACACCACACCCAAATACAAGTTGAGGAGTAAGGGGTTTATTTGACTTCCTTGCCCATGTGACTGACCATCACTGAGGGGAGCTAAGGCAGGAAACTAACGCAGGAAGCTGGAGACCAGAACTGAAGTGAGACCATGAGGAATGGGACATTCTTAGCCAGAGATGTTTACTGTTTACTATCATTCTTCTTACAAAGAAAAATAAATAAAGCAAGAATATTAGTAAGTATAAAGATTCCTCCAAACTTAGCCAAGTGAGTTGTGAGCAAAGTCCATGCTCAGTGAAAGTCCATAAGCTTTTGTGAAGTGTACGCCTAGTGTTAGGGATGTTTACTCTATGTGAATCCATCTGACATCTCCTATCCCACTATGAGTCACTAAAACAAATATTTGTGAATTTTTGTCAATTTCCCATTTCTAAGGAAGAATGGTTCTTAAAATGTCTCATAAAAATGTTCCAGAAGCTTTGGAGACATCAAAGAATTAAAAAACAAAAACAAGGGATTGGTTTATTGTATGGAGGTGCTGGCAAATATCACCTAGTTCTTTCTTCTTCTTCTTCTTCTTCTTCTTCTTCTTCTTCTTCTTCTTCTTCTTCTTCTTCTTCTTCTTCTTCTTCTTCCTTCCTTCCTTCCTTCCTCCTCCTCCTCCTCCTCCCCCTCCTTCTTTCTTCTTTCTTCTTGGTTTCCCCAGACAGGGTTTCTCTGTGTAGCCCTGGCTGTCCTGGAACTCACTCTGTAGACCAGGCTGGCCTCAAACTCAGAAATCCACCTGCCTCTGCCTCACAAGTGCACTACCACTGCCCAGCCTAATTCTTCTTAATAAACACAGGATGACCCTTCTTAAAGACAGTTCCAGAGACTTAACTTGTGGGGCAGTGTACCCAGAACCATGTCTAAGTGGGCTATACAAATGGATGTTGAGAAGGCCCGAAGCTTGTGTGGGGAAGAGAAAAATCTCATGGGAAATCACATACCTCAGCCTGGTAGACTCACTGTCAGTTTGAGTATAATAGTTGGGAAGCTTCCAATTAAAGACTATTTTTAAAAAAAGAAAGTAGAAAATAAATGTCTGTGATATAACATTTAGGTCTCAGACCAGCTTTCTCAGAGGTGACAGTGAAATAAAACCAAAACGCTGGGCAGCAATACTCTGAAACCTTTGTTCAAAGGGCCACAATTTAAGTTAGAGACCTTTAAGACTCAACAAGGGATGCCTGGTGTGAGAAGGCTCATCCTGAGCCAGGGCTATTGTATTCTGACCTAGATACCCAGAATTCTGGGTGTTGTAACCCTCTTTACACAGGCTGGTTCTCTAGGAAAACGACAACATGCTAATTATAGGTTAGCACCTTAGTCCAAACATTCCCAAGTCTAAAATGCTCCAAGATCTCAACTTCTGTGAGCATTAACACCTGTCAGAAACAGGCCTTCTGAACCTTTAATGAAGAGAGGCAGCAAATGCAGGCCAATACTGTACAGTTTATCTAGTGTCTCCAGGGACGGAAAGCACAGCTTTGGACCTCATCAGCCTTAATGTGCAGGTTGATTAGCCAGGGTTCTCTACAGGAACTTGTACTGACTGGTTTTGTGTCAACTTGTCTCAGGAGTCTCAGGTGAGGAAATGTCTCCATGAGATCCAGCTGTAAGGCATTGTGTCATTTAGTGATCAATGGGGAGGACCCAGGCCATGATGGTTGTTGCCACCTCTGGGCTGGTTCTATAAGAACACACTGAACAAACCATGAGGAGCAAGCCAATAAGCAGCACCCTCCACTCCTCTGCATCAGCTCCTGCCTCCAGGTTCCTGCCCACTTTAGTTCCTGTCCTGACTTCCTTTGGTGATGACCATAAATGTGGAAGTGTAGGCTGAATAAGCCCTTTCCTCTCCAACTCTTTTTGGTCATGGTGTTGTTGCAGCAATAGAAACCCTGACTATGATAGGACAGAATTGATGGACTATATTCTGTTCCTTTAGAGAACCCTGACTGCTCGTTTGCAGTGTCACTTTTACAGTCCACAGCCTAAAAAGCACACACACACCACACACATACACACCACATACACACACACACACACACCACATAAACACACGCACACACACACACACACACACACCACAAATGCACGCACACACATACATACATATACACACAAAATAGACATGTGTGGGGAGAGACAGACAGAGAGAGAGAAAGGGGAGAGAGGGAGGGGGAAGGGGAGGGAGAGGGAGAGGGAGGGAGGTTGAGATTATATATGTGGTTTACAGGATGTGGTCCGAGTAGTCTAACAATGGCTGTTTCCCAGTGGAAAGGTCAAGAATCTGACAGTTGTTCACTACAGAGACTGCATGTCTCAGGAGTCCTAAGTGCTGGAGTTCCCAGGAATCAGCTCTTCCCCCTATGGTGGAATATTGAAGAAGTAGGTTTTAATACAACTGAAGAAAGGCTTCAGCAGCAACATAGATGCACTTGTCAATAAAAGTGAAGGCAAATAGGCAAAAAGCAAGCTCTCTTCTTCTGTGTCATTTTATGTGAGCTGCCACCAGAAGGTGTGACCCAGATTTAGAGTGGATCTTTCCAACTCAAATGATCCAGTCAAGAGAATCTCTCATAGGCTAGCCCAGCTGTTTGGGTTTTAGTTGATTCCTAATGTTTTCAAGTTGTCAACCAAGATTACCCATCACCACAGAATTATTAAAAATACTAGATATAATTACATTTAGTCTACTAAATGTCAACATTTAGCCTGTAAAAACAGATGAGAGTTTTGTGTTTCGACTTGACTTTCCTTTCTGACGTATTTCATTAGCTAAATGCTGCTGCCAGCTATGCCCAAGACAAAGTCTGGTCTAGGAAGTGTACACTTGGCCTCAGGGCTGTAGGTGAAGAACTGTTCACATCGAGGACAGACACCAGGACACTTGAAGATATGTATTGACTGACAAATGTTCTTAGCTCTTAGGCTGGAAAAGCTGTTGACGGCGAGTAAAAAGTTATTGGTGATTCTCTCTCTTCATTGTGGTTTGTTGCATTTTCTCCAATGAGTTCTATGATCCCAATAACCAGGAAAAAAACTTGAAGGAATGTAAAATTTTAAATTAATTTCATGTGTGCACATTATTTTCATGACTGCATCCAGATTTCCCTTCACTTCCTCCTCCGTGACACTGCTTCTGGAAACAATTGCAGTAGGAAGATCTGGAGAATTATTCTGCCTGTGGCTTTGAGATTAGTCGATGGTCTCTGACTCTAAAGCTGAGGAGGACCTAAAGCGTTTGATGTTCCAGTTACACTGGGGGAGGAAAGGTTGCTGTGCTTGGCTTGACTGAAAGAGACAGTTGGCATCGTTCTGGAACTGTTCCATCCTGATCCGCACCCCTGACAGGGCAGCTGTGTCTGTCATTACCACCCTCCGCAAGAGCCCATTCGCTTGTCACCATGTTAGGGTTCCAGAAATGTGTGAGAACTACTGCATATCAGACACCCTGCATACCAGACATTTACATTATGATTCATAACAGTAGCAAATTTACCGTTATGAAGTAGCAATGAAGTAACGTTCTGCCTGGGGATCACCACACGAGGAACTGTATTAAAAGGTCACGGCATCAGGAAGGCTGAGAACCACTGCTCTACTGTACATCACTGCTCTACTGTACATCACGGCTCTACTGTACATCACGGCTCTACTGTACATCACGGCTCTACTGTACATCACGGCTCTACTGTACATCACGGCTCTACTGTACATCACGGCTCTACTGTACATCACTGCTCTACTGTACATCACTGCTCTACTGTACATCACTGCTCTACTGTACATCACTGCTCTACTGTACATCACTGCTCTACTGTACATCACTGCTCTACTGTACATCACTGCTCTACTGTACATCACTGCTCTACTGTACATCACTGCTCTACTGTAGATTTCTTTGGAGTCCTTATGACAAGTGGCTGGGAATAAGGAGTGAGTATCACAGTCATATCTCCTCCCAGCAGTTCCCTTCCCCTTCCCCTTCCCCCAGGTGCTGATTACTAGAGAGGCAGAGAGAGGAATGTTAGGGTCTCCTCTTCTTCAAGACTATGTGATTAAGTCTGGGACATCTGCAAATGAGGTGAGGCATATCATTGTGTTTAATGAGGGCATCATGTTGCACCATTGAGATTGGTCGCTAGATTCCCTCCCTCTATGGTTACATAGAAATGATGGCTTCAGAGATAAAAACCCAGTTAATGGGGCTGGGGAGATGGCTCAGCAGGTAAGAGCATCTTCCGAAGGTCCTGAGTTCAAATCCTAGCAACTACATGGTGGCTCACAATCATCCAAAATGAGATCTGACCCCTTCTTCTGGTGCATCTGAAGTCAGCTACAGTGTACTTATATACAAGAATAGATAAATCTTTGGGCCGGAGCAATCAGGGACTGAGTGAGTAGAGTTGACCAGAGCGAGCAGGGTAAACTGGAGTGATCAGAGGTCCTAAAAATTCAGTTTCCAACAACTACATGAAGGCTCACAACCATCTGTACAGATACAGTGTACTCGTATACATAAAATAAACAAATAAATCTTTTTAAAAATTAAAAAAACCAGTTAATGGAAAAGAAAGTTAAAAATTCCCCAGGCAACTATAAATTAAATACTGAAGACATCTCTGAACTATCTGGAAAGTATGCTTTGTTAGTTTTTCTTCTGTTTGTTTATTAACAGTTGCAGATATGAGAGGATCTAGGAGAGCAGCGACATTATTTCTGAATGTCTGTGTGACAAGGAAGATGCTCCTGGGGCAATACTGTGTAGGTGGTGGCAGCAGAGATGTCATGTTGCCATTTATTGGCATCAGTGAACAAGGATGAAATTTGTTAATTTGTTGCTTAATCAATTAAATTTTCAACACACTACGTTAACAATGGCAACTTACTTTTGAAGACAATATTCATCATGTAGACAATATTTCTTATTAACATGTTGTTGATTTTTTACATTTGTTTTTATTATTACATGAGGGCTATATTTCTGTCTACTTTATATTTATAGTTGTTAAGAACATAGTAAAAACAATAATTCTACACAACTTGTTCATAAGAATAATTTTTCTTTACAAAGGCTCTGTATAATATTTTTCTTTAAAGGAATTCATGAATTACTTAATATTTGATAACCATATATCATCCAGGCTTTAAAATGAGATAATTTCATAATCAGTCATTTAGAGATTTGTTGTTTTTAATGCTTCATTCTATTATAGGGATGGCTAAAATTTCTACCAATTCCTTTATGTTTTTCTTGTTGATGAAAGCCCATTTATTAGTTAGCCACTTCAAGGATATTATAAGGACCCATCTCAAGATGCAGCCTGGAAGAGCATCAGCCTTGAATGCACGAGGCCATTGGTTCAATCCCCAGCACTAACCAAACACATAAACAAACGAGAGAGAGAGAGAGAGAGAGAGAGAGAGAGAGAGAGAGAGAAAGAAAGAGTATTCCATAGCATTTTCCTCTCTCTCCTGATAGCTGAATTAAGAAACACTGTGAAAGGGCTGGTGAGATGGCTCAGCAGTAAGAGCACTGACTGCTCTTCCGAAGGTCCTGAGTTCAAATCCCAGCAACCACATGGTGGCTCACAACCATCCGTAATGAGATCTGGTGCCCTCTTCTGGTGCGTCTGAAGACAGCTACAGTGTACTTACATATAATGAATAAATGAATAAATTTAAAAGAAAAAAAAAAAGAAACACTGTGAAAAACAGAAGAAAATGTCTGGAAGCTGAGTTTGCTGTAGATTTCTCCTTTTCTCCTCCTTTTTTCCTTCTCCTTCTCCTTCTCCTTCTCCTTCTCCTTCTCCTTCTTCTCCTTTTCTTCTCCTCCTCCTCCTTCTCTTCCTCCTCCTCCTTGTTTATTGGATATTTTCTTTACTTACATTACAAATGCTATCCCCTTTCCCGTCCCCCACCCCTGAAACCCCATACACCATCCTCCCTCCCTCTGCTTCTATGAGGGTGTTCTTGTACCCACCCACCCACTCCCACCTCTCCATCCTCAGTTCTCCTACACAGGGGCATCTATTGAGCCTGCATAGGACCAAGGATCTCTCCTCCCATTGATGCCTGACAAGACCATCCTCTTCAACATATGCAGCTGAAGCCATGTGTACTCCTTTGTTGATGGCTTAGTCCCTGAGAGCTCTTGGGGGACTGGTTGGTGATTTTAGTGGGATTGCTTCAAGTTTTTCTCCATTTAGTTTGATGTTGACTACTGGTTTGCTGTATATTGCTTTTACTATGTTTAGGTATGGACCTTGAATCCTGATCTATCCAAGGCTTTTAACATGAAGGGATGCTGAATTTTGTCAAATGCTTTCTCAAAATCTAATGAAAGGATCGTGTGTTTTTTTTTCTTTGAGTTTGTTTATGTAGTGGATTATGTTGATGGATTTCTGTATATTGAAACATCTCTGCATCCCTGGGATAAAACCTATTTGTTCTTAGTGAATGATTGTTTTGATGTTTTCTTGGATTCGGTTGGCAAGAATTTTACTGAGTATTTTTGCATCAATGTTCATAAGGGAGATTAGTCTGAAGTTCTCTTTCTTTGTTCGGTCTTTGTGTGGTTTAGGTATAAGTGTAATTGTAGCTTCACAGAATGAATAGGGTAGTAATCCCTCTGTTTCTATTTTATGAAATAGTTTGAAGAGTATTGGTATTAGGTCTTCTTTAAAGGTCTGATAGAATTCTCCACTAAACCCACCTGGTCCTGGGCTTTTTTTTTCTTTTTGGCTGGGAGAGTTTTGTTTTTTGTTTGTTTGTTTGTTTGTTTTTCCGAGACAGGGTTTCTCTGTGTAGCCCTGGCTGTTCTGGAACTCACTTTGTAGACCAGGCTCGCCTCGAACTCAGAAATCCGCCTGCCTCTGCCTCCCGAGTGCTGGGATTAAAGGCGTGCGCCACCATGCCCGGCCGGCTGGGAGAGTATTAATGGCTGCTTCTATTTCTTAGGGACTATGGGGCTGTTTAGATAGTTTATCTGATCCTGTCTTAACTTTGGCATCGTGTATGTGTCTAGAAAATTGTCTGTTTTATCCAGATTTTCCAATTTAGTTGAGTATAAACTTTTGTAGTAAGATCTGGTGATCCTTTTTTGAATTTTCACAGTTTCTGTTGTTATGTCTCTCTTCTCATTTCTGATTTTATTAATTTAGATACTGTCTCTGTGCCCTCTGGTTAGTCTGGCTAAGGGTTTATCTATCTTGTTGATTTTCTCAAAGAACCAGCTCCTGGTTTTGTTGAGTCTTTGTATAGTTCTTTTTGTTTCTACTTGGTTGATTTTCAGCCCTGAGTTTGATTATTTCCTGCCTTCAACTCCTCTTGGGTGTATTACCTTCTTTTTGTTCTAGAGCTTTCAGGTGTGCTGTCAAGCTGCTAGTGTAAGGTCTCTCCAGTGTCTTTTGGAGGCACTCAGAGCCATGAGTTTTCCTTTTACCACTGCCTTCATTGTGTCCCATAGGTTTTGGTATGATGTGTCTTAATTTTCATTAAATTCTAAAAGGTCTTTAATCTCTTTCTTTCTTTATTTCTTCCTTGACCAAGTTATCATTGAGTAGAGCATTGTTCAGCTTCCATGTGTATGTGTGTGTGTGTGTTCTGTTGTTTTTGTTGGAATTTAAGTTCAGCCTTAGTCCATGGTGATGGGATTATTAGGGTGCATGGGATTATTTCAATCTTTTTGTATCTGCTGAGGACTGTTTTGTGGCCAATTATATGGTCAGTTTTGGAGAAGGCACCATGAGGTGCTGAGATGAATGTATATTCTTTTGCTTTTGGATGAAATGTTTTATAAATATTTGTTAGATCCATTTGGTTTAAAACTTCTGTTAGTTTTACTGTGTCTCTGTTTAGTTTCTGTTTCCATGATCTGCCCATTGATGAAAGTGGGGTGTTGAAATCTCCCACTATTATTGTGTGGGGTATGGTGTGTGCTTTCAGCTTTAGTAAAGTTTCTTTTATAAATGTGGGTGACCTTTCATTTGGAGCATAGATGTTCAGAATTGAGAGTTCATCTTGGTAGATTTTTCCTTTGATGAGTATGAAGTGTCTTTCCTTATCTTTTTTGAAAACTTTTGGTTGAAAGTTGATTTTATTCAATATTAGAATGGCTACTCTAGCTTGTTTCTTGGGACCATTTACTTGGAAAATTGTTTTCCAGCCTTTTAGTCTGAGGTAGTGTCTGTCTTTGTCCCTGAGGTGTGTTTCCTGTATGCAGCAAAATGTTGGGTCCTATTTACGTATCCAGTTTGTTAGTCTATGTCTTTTTATTGGGGAATTGAGTCCATGGATGTTAAGAGATATTAAAGAAAATTGTTACTTCTTGTTATTTTTGTTGTTAGAGGTGGAATTATGTTTATGTGGCTATCTTCTTTTAGGTTTGTTGAAAGATTACTTTCTTGCCTTTTCTAGGGTGTAGATTCCCTCCTTGTGTTGGTGTTTTCCATCTATTATCCTTTGTAGGGCTGGATTTGTGGAAAGATATTGTGTAAATTTGGTTTTGTCATGGAATATCTTGGTTTCTCTGTCTATGGTAATTGAGAGTTTTGGGTATAGTAGCCTGGGCTGGCACTTATGTTCTCTTAGGGTCTGTATGGCATCTGCCCAGGATCTTCTAGTTTTCAGTCTCTGTTGAGAAGTCTGGTGTAATTCTGATAGATCTGCCTTTATATGTTACTTGACCTTTGTTACTGCTTTTAATTGCAGATTTCTTCTTAATCCTTTGATAGACATGGTGTACTTGCTAGTTTTGTGTCAACTTGACACAAGCTGGAGTTATCACAGAGAAAGGAGCTTCAGTTGAGGAAATGCCTCTACGAGATCCAGCTGTAAGGCATTTTCTCAATTAGTGATCAAGGGGGGAGGTCCCCTTGTGGGTGGTGCCATCTCTGGGCTGGGAGTCTTGGTTCTATAAGAGAGCAGGCTGAGCAAGCCAGGGGAAGCAAGCCAGTAAAGAACATCCCTCCATGGCCTCTGCATCAGCTCCTGCTTTCTGACCTGCTTGAGTTCCAGTCCTGACTTCTTTCAGTGATGAACAGCAATGTGGAAATGTAAGCTGAATAAACCCTTTCCTCCCCAACTGCTTCTTGGTCATGATGTTTGCGCAGGAATAGAAACCCTGACTAAGACACATGATTTCCTGTAAATGTTTATACCAAAAGAAGAGAGGGAAGATCTGAGAAAGCCATAGAAAAAATGCCAACAGAAAAGCTGTGCTGGTTGATGGGAAAAGGGAGCGTGAACAAGTGGAGGAGAGCCAAGAGCACAATGGGAATGGAAAGCAGAAAGAAGGAACTCACAATGACACACTTCCTCCAACAAGGCCACACCTCCTAATAGTGCCACTCCCTGGGCCAAGCTTATTCAAATCATCACAGTTGCTGAAGTCATGGTGTCTCTTCCCAGCAATAAAACACTGATTAAGACAACCATGTTAGGTTGGTTTATTATTTTCAATTCGATACAAAGGTATTCTGGGAAGAGCAAACCTCAATTGAGAAAACGCCCCTCTCAGATTGGCCTGTAGGAAACCCTGTGGAACATTTTCTTGACAAATGATTGATGTGGAAGGACCCAACCCATTGAAGGCAGTGTCATCTCTGGGTAGGTTGGATGTATAAGAAAGCAAAAGAGCAAGTCAGTAAATGGACTTCCTCTGTGCCCTGAATCCCTGCCCTGGTTTTCCTTCATGATGGACTATAACTGTAAGTTGCTTTTACTTATGGTACTTTATCACAGCATTAGAAAGCAAACCAGAACTGACAAGTAACTCTATAGTCCTTCCTAACCCTGCCTCGTGGGTCCACACTGATGGGCAGGAATCAGCTACAGTGAGAGTGGTGGGTGTGGTGGTTTGAATAGGTTTGGCTCCACAGATTCATTGTTTTGAATGCTTGGCCTTAGGGAGTGACACTATTAGAAAGTGTCGCCTTGTTGGAGGAAGGTCATTGTGTAGATGTGCTTTGAGGTCTCCTATACTCAAACTCCACCCAATGTGGAAGAGAGCATCCTCTTGGCTGCCTGTGGATGACAGTTTCCTGTTTGCCTTTGGAACAAGACTGCCTGGATGCTGCCATGCTTCCTACCATGATGATAATGGACTGAACCTCTGAACCTGTAAGCCAGCCCCAATTAAATGTTTGCCCTGGTCATAGTGTCTCTTCCATAGCAATAAAACCCTAACTAACACTGATGGGCTGGAATTGGTTAAGGTGGGAGTATTTCATATGTAAATCAGCAAGTGATTTAAATCAGGGCTTAGGATAGTTGGTTAAGTATCTATGATGAAGAATTCATAATGCAGGTTAAACTTTGTGTTGTGCCTATAACTATTATATTGTAGATGATCCAAGAGACAGGGGAAACCTATTATTCAAAAGCAATTATTTCATACATGGAAAGATCACATACGTCATTGAAGAACCAATATCTTAGCATATGGCTTTGCTCTTTCACACTTGCTTCTCTTATTTTAGGAAAGTATTAACCTAGCTCTTGTCAGAACTACACTTTTTCATCAGATAGATATACATTGCCTGGCTTCCTCTTTCTTCTTAAACAAGAGATTGTGAGAACAGGACCCAGAAAGGTCAAGATTGGCTTTTGAGTATGAGACTGAGTGATTTTTTTGCTGATGGTTGTAGTCTGGACTCCATACTACACACTGTAATATCCTCCTGCAACAGGGTGACAGATACTGCAGGCGGCAGTGTCTGGTGAGCCAATTGTTTTTGATATTGGGAGATTGTGGTCTCAGGGGATGAAGGAAGCAGCCAAGGGTTTAGAGCCCTCAGGGACAGGAAATGCCTCTAACTGAAAGGCTACAGTGCTGTGGATCTATATACACTTTTTTTTAATTGCTGGAGATAAATTATCCCGACTTGTGCCTAGTTGCTGAAGAAGTGATTACTCTTTCCCAGATGGAAAAAACTATTTACTATTAAAAAATTGTTTTAAAATAACATGCCTATCACCTTGTTTCTTTGTCAGATTTTTTTGATCCCTGAAACAGTTAAAAAATAAACTAGATCATGAGGAAAGTTTTCTGTGTATGTGTGCATATGTATGTGTTTTCCAGAAGGAGAAAAAGAGACATTTTTGGTTCTTCTGAGCAGATAGCAGAGCTATGTTCAGCAGGGCACGGTCAAATGGTTTTTAGGTGACATCAAAGCTTGGAATGGAATCAAAGACCCTGAGATGAAGAACACTTTCATAATTACTTTTAAATCTTCTGTCAGGCTTAGAAAAGCTAGCTTCCTCAGTTAGTTAGCCAGTGCTGGCTTCTGCTGATATGGTACGAACTTTGATAAGACGGGGAACTGAAAAAAGATTGCCAAGGTTACAAAATGCTTAAGCTGCAGCCACCTCTGCACTGCCCTTTGTAAAATCTGCTTACTGAGACCTCCGATTACAGACACTCAGAGTTCTGTCCTTCATTCCTGTCTACATCTCCTGGTCATGGCCTTGTCTGGAAGACCCCAAATCTGAGTATGTTCTGGACACAAATACCACAGACTTAGCTGTAAGCCTCTAGGGATGTTCTCATTTGTGCCATTCCGTTGCCAAGCCCAAAGCTATGGAACACAGACAGTTGCTCTGCGTGGAAACTATCCAGCTCAGTCCTAGTCTTCATCCAGAGCAGCTCCTACCTGTATTTGATGCCTGCAGTCAGTGTAACGGAGATGAATAAACAAGGCCTCAGAATCTTTAGCCCCCAGAGAAGGGGTAAGGGAGAACCATTCCTCCCCTTGCAAATATTCAGATCCTCAAGTCTCCGGTTCTCTATAGATAACACCTGGTGCCCATAACTTACTTCAGCTGTGACACTGCCCAGAGTGGAGTTGCAGTGGCCTCCACAATTGAAGAGTTTGGTCTATTTCCCACTCCATATTGTGTGAAGCATTGCTTTTCTATCCATGATTTGCCCTAGCAGACTCCACTTTACAAGCAGGTCTGCACCCCATTTTGTGGAAAAGGAATGACTTCAGTCCTTGGTTGGATTGACAAACTGCATTATCTGTCAATTACTCATCTAACCCAGAATGACCAATTTATTCCTGGAAGTAGAAAGACCACCATCCTAAAAGTTATTCGGGTGAATTTAAATTGTGGAGGCACATGGGCATATTAAAATTTTATCATGGAGCCTAGACCCAAGAGTTAACTGGACATACCAATTGATGAAAGGGTGTGATTCCCTCAGCTGGACCCCATAAAGCGATGGGCTGCTGACAGAGATGGCATGGCCCCACTCATGACCTGTCATCTGAGCACTCCTATGCTCCATCCCCTGCTCAATGTAGCCTTCTCAGCTGTATGTTCACTTGGACCTGACATGACTGGCTGATTCCTGCTCCTGAATGACTTCCAACTTTGGACCTAGTTGGCCTTTTACCTTACAACTGACCTCTGGAGTCACACCGCACTCACAAGTAACTCTGTCTGTACCTGTCTGGTTCAATATCTTGTCAATATAGAATCAGTTCACTTCAGAAACTCTTGAACTCATGGCAGCCTCTTTACCTTGCATTCATTCTGTAACCCACATATATGCATATAGATTTTATAGATATGTTTACTGTAGGCCGTGTGATATGAGAGTTAATATTTGTAAATAAGATAGGGATAAACTCACATCTGACTTAGCCAGGCTACTAAGTTGGTGGATTTTATTACAAATTGCTGCCATTAAAACTGCTGTTGGTTGTTGTTCAATAAACTCTGACACTGTGGAAAGCGATAATGTGCTTTGGCTGTTCTGTGTAAAGGGTGCTCTGACTCAGACAGCACTGCTCCCTACTCAGGCCAGCTGCAACTTGGCTGTTCAGGATACCCAGATAGCTACTGGACTAAAGCAATCAGGTGGCTCCAGATTTCTCAGTCTTGATAATTTTCTCTAAAAGTTTATAGAGCACATGGAAACTTTCTATTTATTTTTGCCATTTTATTATGAAGGACTTTAAAGGACACACATAAGTGTCTAGTAGCATGTCACAGGAGTGAGGTCCAGAAGGGTTATAAGCACAGGGGCTTCTGTCCCTGTGTCTGTGGGCACCTCCGAGCTTGGTTTTATGATAATCCCTGTGAGGGAGGGATTATCAGGTAAGCACTGGTTACTGATGATTAATCCAACCTTCACCTCCTCTCACAAAGCTGGATTTTGGGTGGGATATGAGGTTGATGGTTCCAACCCCCAATTTTTCCTTGTTCTTTCTGGTCACTGGAAGATGTTCTATTTCCCAAATTACAAAGACTTAAGGAGCTCATGTTATAGATGTACACACACACACACACACACACACACACACACAGGGGGGCGGGGAGAGAGAGAGAGAGAGAGAGAATCTCATCAGGTGACTAGAATTAATCCTTATCACTTTTGAAGTTGCTGTGGAATAGGGCTAACTTTATTTCATAGCAATTTCAAGAATAACATTTGCAGGTTGGAGAGCTGGCTCAGAGGTTAAGGGCACTGGCTGGTCTTCCAGAGGTCCTGAGTTGAATTCCCAGCATCCATATGGTGGCTCATAACCATCTATAATGAGAACTGGTGCCCTATTCTGGTCTGCAGGTATACATGCAGGTGGAATGCTGTATACGTAGTGTGATGGTTTGTATTTTCTTGGACCAGGGAGTGGCACCATTTGGAGGTATGGCCTTGTTGGAATTGGTGTGACCTGGTTGGAATGGGTGTGTCACTGTGGGTGTGTGCATAAGATCCTCACCCTAGTTGCCTGGAAGTCAGTCTTCCACTAGCAGCCTTTGGATGAAGATGTAGAACTCTCAGCTCTGCCTGCTCCATGCCTGCCTGGATACTGCCATGCTCCCACCTTGATGGTAATGGATTGAACCTCTGAACCTGTAAGCCAGCCCCAATTAAATGTTGCTTTTTTTTATAAGACTTGCCTTGGTCATGGTGTCTGTGCACAGCAGTATAACCCTAACTAAGACACATAATAAATACATACATCCTTTAAAAAAATAACATTTGCAAGAATGCAGATGAGATTCTTATTGATAAAAGTGAGCAGACTTTTACTTAAATATAAACTAATATTTAACATGTACAGTTTTAAAAAGAGTAAGTACAATGTAGAATCTGACAGCATAACAAGAAAGTTGTGTGCCTGCTGTGTGTGTTTGCACCATATGTGTGCGCCATCCAGGACGAGGCCAGAAGAATTTGACAGGATAGCTATTAAATATCCTGGGACTGGAGTCCAGATGGTTATGAGCTGTCACGTGGGTGCTGGAAACTGAACCTAGGTCCTCTTCAAGAGCAGCAAGTGCTCTTAAAAGCTGAGCCAACTTTCCAGCACTAAGCATAATTATTTAACATTTTACTTTGATCATTGGGGAAAAATCAGACCGTTAGCAGTATAAAACACCACTAACAAAACAGCAAAACTGTAATTGTTCAAATTTCACAGTTTCCTGCTAATGGAAATTTCCAGGCATGGATCCAGGATCCCATGTGGCATGGGGTTGCTACAACTCCTCAGCTTCCTTTATTCTGTAATAATTTCGTTAAATCATTCTTAAGAAAAAAAAAAGAGCCTTTCCCATCATGGCAGCATTCAGTAGTGGAGAATGTAACGGCCACTATTTGATTTAAGTACAAAAACTACCTGGTGTTGCTTTTGTGCTATTGGTAGAAGTGTTAGCATAGTGGAAAGGCAGTGCAGTGTTACTTATTAAACATTGCCCACAGGATTGTCTGAAAGCACACAGGGTTTCCATGGCTGGAGGGACACTAGATAAATTCCTAGCCTGGGTAGTTCTTCTCTGACTTTTCCTTACAATAGCAGGCCTGTAGGGCTCTGTGCAGCATTGGAGGCATCAGATACAGCAGTTCAAAGCTCCTGTGGATAAACACTGTTTCTACCTGAGGAAGCCAGAGCCAGCCACAGCCACAGCCACTGCCACAGCCACACCACAGCCACAGTCATAGCACTTACCTGGGAAGCTTTCCTTTAGTGTCTTCCCACCCATGCCAGATGCCTAGTGCTTCCTGCTGCCTGAGGCCACATGGTAGAGTCCTGTTGTGCAGAGCAGCTGTCCAGGTCTCAGAACAACCCTGTTACCATTAACGCTAAGCTCATCCACAGCATAACCACAGAAGCCTCAAGAACAAACTGTTGGTGCCTCTGGCTGTCTGAGCAATGCTCAGACCTTTGGCTTCGGGGGCAGGATTTTGTGACTCCATTGTCAGACATTTTCCTCTTCTTTCCAACATTGCACTCTCAAGAAAACACTTTCTTGAAATTCTCTTCTTCATGGTAACCAGTGCCTGAGCAATGGATAACTAAAGGGAGAGTATCTGTTGAAAAGTGAGATGATTCATTGGGTAAAGGGGCTCACGACAAAGCCTGGCCTACTCAAGTTTGATCCCTAGGACCCAAAGTGTAGGAGAGAACCAAATCTTCGCAAAGATCCTTTGAGCTACACACATGTGAGGCAGTGAGCTGTGCACAGGCAGCCTGGTACCTGGTTGAACACAGGCTTTGAACCCCAGAGACCCAGCAGGTGACTTTTGCCTTCATGGGACAGCAGGTGTTTGGCCACGCCCCTTGGACCCCTGGCTCCTGTTGCAGCTACAGCCGCCCACAGCACCCCCCAAGCCCCCACAGAGAGGTGTGTGGCCATCAGTCACATAGGAGTAGCACTAAGCCCTCCCACATGCAAATAAGGTTTCCCTAAGCTCTCAGATCAAGCCAATGAGAAGTACCTGTTGTCAGACCCTGACCCACCCCAAAACTGTATATAAGAATTCTAACTAGAAGGATTAAAAGTATGTGAGAACTACTCAGTCGCCTGAGAGCTTCTGTCCTAAGAGCTGTAACACTTGGGAAGAGGTCTGCTCTCCTGCACGCCTTCTGAAGCTCTGCCCCACTCCTTACTGGCTAGTTGGCCTCTCATCAGCCCAGCCCAACCTAACTCAGTACAGGGCAGCATGGAGTAACCGAGATGGCACAGTAGAGACAGAGATAGAGCCAACTTCAGCAGTGGCAGAGAGAGACAGAAATGACTTCCCCTCCCTGCTCACACTTGCTCCCCTTTGCATGAACTCTTACACCAGGCCAGGACAGCATGGAAAGCCTTTGGTACACAGGCACACACACACACTCACACACACGGACACACACACACAATTATACACATACATACATACCATGTGTACACACTACACATACACCACACACACATGCACACCATGCATACACACACACCACACTATATACACACCACACTACACACACATACACCACATACATGCACATGTACACCCCATGTACATGCTACACACATACCACATGCACACATACACACCATGTATTCACATACACATCATGAACACAAACACACTACACACACACCACATACACATACAACCCACACACAAACACATATTCACATGTAAAAAAAATATGTGTGAGAGCTCATGTGTCAATAAGAGACTCATACAGGTAGAATGAATTAAAAAGAAAACAGTCTGTAAGGGGAACATTTCAGGTGAGGCTTAGAGACAAAGGTGATTGTGGAGCTGCTGAAGTTGCAGCAAGGCCAAATCTGAGGAAGTAAATGATTAAATGATTAGAGGAAGGAGACAAAAATGTTATGTATCAGTAATGTATCTCCTTGTGAGATGAAAGTTGTGAGTTTAAAAAATTTTAGTTTCTTATAAATGAAAAATATCCATTGTCAAACACAACTAGAATCATGACATCTGTCTCAGTTTATACAGCTGATTTCATAGAGAGCAATATTTTTAACACTTTCACGTTGTTCTTCCTTGTGATGTTTGCACATTACTTATGTAGGGTATATTTTAACATTTGAGGGACAGGTTCCCATAGCTCCCCACCATGCTGTTTTTCTGATTAAGGTTTCCCCATGGGCTGTGCAAAGGTGGAGGGAGGCTTGTGGCGGGGAGTGGCCCGGGATAGGGGGCATCCTTGGATAATTCAGCAGCTGTGTCATCTAACCCAGCCTCCCCTTCACTCTATCTGGAACAAACGGATGCATAGGAAGGTCCACTTGAGGGAACAGGTAGTACGGCCAAGTGGACACCCTGTACCTGAAATGTACACCTGTCTACTAGCAGAGTTATCAGTACTGCTGCATCTGCTGAAAGGTCAAAGTGGCTTTCCTTTCAAGCTCTGAATTATGAAGCAGGGCTGTGCATATTTTAGAACATTCCCTCTGCAGGTGTTTCGATGACTGTTTGTTTACAGACAGGGTTCTTTTGGCTCGTGGTCCTAGAACTGCAGGGTCTAGGGAGCAATTCTGAAGGTGGCCCTATCATTGGCAGAGTCCTGAGTGGCACAGGGTATCGGATACCAAGAGCCATGAAACATACCTATGTTTCTGACAAGGAATTGTTCTAAAGGCGTTAACTTGGCTTTTCAGTTTCCATAGACAGTGGTGCTTTGAATATATTTGGCTTAGGGAGTGGCACTACTTGATGGAGTAAGTGTGGCCTTGTTGGAGGAAGTGTGTCTCTGTGTGCTTTGAGACCTTACTTCTAGCTTCCTGGAAGTCAATCTTCTGAGTGCCTTCAGATCAAGATGGAGAACTCTCAGCTCCTTCTCCAGCACCATGCCTGCCTGGACACTGCCATGCTTCCTGCCTTGATGATAATGGGCTGAACCTCTGAACCTGTAAGCCAGTCTCAATTAAATGTTGTCCTTATAAGAGTTGCCTTGGTCATGGTGTCCCTTCATGGCAATAGAAACCCTAAGACACAGACCCAAGAAGATTGCCACACCTGTCTATTCTCTGTTGACTTTGTTGTGAGTAAATAAGAAGTGATCAGTTAATATCAAGTAAAATCTATTCTTCAAAAGAAATAGCATTTACAATTACTCTGGCATCAAATGCAAATAAATGTTCAATATCCTTTCCCTACATCCTTGCAGAAAATAGGGAGTACCCAGGGTCTTTATGTAAGAAAGTCACTTTGTGTAATGGACAGCTTTGCTTTTCTGCATCTCCTAAGTATATGGTAGTGCCCTGCTGGCTTCTCCTGCCTAGGAGGATTGTGATCCTACAGCTCCACCACCACTTTCGACACCCTTCCTGGGCCCTTCAGGCTTTTGCTTGTGTGACCCTTTATCATGTAAGAAATCTTGACTTAACCTCCCCCAGATTTTATCTGGTCTTCAAGGTCCACCATTCTGACTTCGCCTCTTACATCTCTACTGTAGTGACAAAAATTTGAGAATGGCAGCCTGATTACTGAGGTCATCATGTTCCAGGCACTGTGGTGAGAATCTACATCATCTCATTTAATCCTCATAATTCCCTTGCTGTGACAAATGCAGAGTCACTTGTCATAGCCTACTCTTCAGTGATGGAACTGCAGCTCTAGTCTTGTTTTCTCTGAAGATGGTAATCGCCTGCTGTATTAGTTAGGGTTTTACTGCTGTGAACAGACACTATGACCAAGGCAAGTCTTATAAAAAAGCAACATTTAATTGGGGCTGGCTTACAGGTTCAGAGGTTCAGTCCATTATCATCAAGGTGGGAGCATGGCAGTATCCAGGCAGGCATGGCGCAGGAGGAGCTGAGAATTCTATGTCTTCATCCAAAGGCTGCTAGTGGAAGACTGACTTCCAGGCCACTAGGGTGAGGATCCTATACCCACAGTGACACACCCATTCCAACCAGGTCACACCTATTGCAACAAGGCCACACCTTCAGATGGTGCCACTCCCTGGTGCAAGGATATACAAACCATCACAGCTGCTCTCTAGTTTTCGCCCACAGAGGTGCTATTATGTAAGTGTGGGGAGCTGGGAAGCTAGGTGGACTCACAGGCCACACCAGCTCATCTCTTTTACCCACAGGACTGCCTAAAGGCACAACAGGTAATCTAGGTCAAATTACTACAGGGAAGTTTTGGGTGGTCTAGACAGATATTCACTCTTGTGGTTCTTGAGCTCATTAGTCACCCAACAAGGTATGCTATATTCTAATATATTCAAGCATGTTGCTGGCCTGCTAAAACTTTCTCTAGGAGTTCCTTTCATTTTATTCTTTATTGGATATTTTTAAAATTTACATTTCAAATGTTATAGACTTTCTCGGTCCCCTCCCCCAACCTCCATATCCCATTTCCCCTCCCCCTGCCTCATGAATGTGCTCCCTGACCCACTCACCCACCCACTCACACCTCCCCGCCCTGGCATCCCCCTACACTGGGGCATAGAACCTTCACAGGACCAAGGGCCTCTCCTCCCACTGATGCCCAACAAGGCCATCCTCTGCTACATGTGCAGCTGGAGCCATGGGTCCCTCTACCTTGGTTGGTGGTTTAGTCCCTGGGAGCTCTAGGGGTCTGGCTGGTTGATATTGTTGTTCTTCCTATGGGGTTGCAAACCCCTTCAGTTCCTTCAGTCCTTTCTCTAACTCCTCCATAGGGGACCCCGTGATCAGTCTAATAGTTGGCTGTGAGAATCCCACCTCTGTATTTGTCAGGCTCTGACAGAGCCTCTCAGGAGACAGCTATATCAGGCTCCTGTCAGAAAGTACTTCTTGGCATCCACAATAGTGTCTGAGTTTGGTGACTGTATATGGGATGGATCTGGAGGTGGGACAGTCTTTTGATGGCCTTTCCTTCAGTCTCTACTCCATACTTTGTCTCCGTATTTCCTCCCATGAGTATTTTGTTCCCCCTTCTAAGAAGGACTGAAGCACCTACACTTTGGACTTCCTTCTTCTTGAGATCTGTGATCTTGGGTATCCTGAGCTTTTGGGCTAATATTCCCTGTCTTAGTCAGGGTTTCTATTCCTGCACAAAACATAATGACTGAGAAGCAAGTTGGGGAGGAAAGGGTTTATTCAGCTTGCACTTCCATGTTGCTGTTCATCACCAAAGGAAGTCAGGACTGGAACTAAGCAGGTCAGGAAGCAGGAGCTGATGCAGAGGCCATGGAGTGATTTTATGGGCTTGCTTCCTCTGGCTTGCTCAGATTGCTTTCTTTTAGAACCCAAGACTACCAGCCCAGGGATGGTACCACCCACAAGGCCTCCCCCCATCACTAATTGAGAAAAAGTTGACACACAAAACCAGCCAGTACAATCCACTTATCAGTGAGTGTGTGTGTCCTTTTGCGATTGGGTTACCTCACTCAGGATGACATTTTCTAGTTCCATCCACTTG
This sequence comes from Mus caroli, assembly GCF_978045245.1. Classification (NCBI taxonomy): domain Eukaryota; kingdom Metazoa; phylum Chordata; class Mammalia; order Rodentia; family Muridae; genus Mus; species Mus caroli. The sequence continues at coordinate 8,931,467 of NW_028227274.1, read as the reverse complement.
CCTAAGAATTTCATGAAGTCATTGTTTATAATAGGCTGAGTAGCACTCCATTGTGTAAATGTACCACATTTTCTGTATTCATTCCTCTGTTGAGGGACATCTGGGTTCTTTCCAGCTTCTGGCCATTATAAATAAGGCTGCTATGAACATAGTGGAGCATGTGTCCTTGTTATATGTTGGAGCATCTTTTGGGTATATGCCCAGGAGTGGTATTGTTGGATCCTCAGGTAGTAGTATGTCCAATTTTCTGAGGAACTGCCAGACAGATTTCCAGAGTGGTTGTACCAGCTTGCAATCCCACCAACAATGGAAGAGTGTTCCTCTTTCTCCACATCCTTGCCAGCATCTGCTGTCACCTGAGTTTTGATCTTAGCATTTTTGACTGGTGTGAGGTGGAATCTCAGGGTTGTTTTGATTGCATTTCCCTGATGACTAAGGATGTTGAACATTTCTTTAGGTGCTTCTCAGCCATTCTGTATTCCTCAGTTAAGAATTCTTTGTTTAGCTCTGTATCCCATTTTAAATAGAGTTATTTGATTCCCTGGCTTCTAACTTCCTGAGTTCTTTGTATATATTGAATATTAGCCCTCTATCAGATGTAGGGTTGGTAAAGATCTTTTTCCAATCCGTTGGTTGCTGTTTTGTCCTATTGACAGTGTTCTTTGCCTTACAGAAGCTTTGCGATTTTATGAGGTCCCATTTGTTGATTCTTGATCTTGGAGCATAAGCCATTGGTGTTCTGTTCAGGAAAATTTCTGACAAATACAGAGAGGCGATGCTCACAGCCAACCATTGGAGAAGTTAGAGAAAGAACTGAAGGAGCTAAAGAGGTTTGCAACCCCGTAGGATGAACTACAATATCAACTAGGCAGACACCCCCCCCCCCAGCTCACAGGGACTAAACCACCAACCAAAGATTACATGTGTCTCTAGCTGCATATGTAGCAGAAGATGGTCTTGTTGGGCATAAATGGGAAGAGACACCCTTGGTTCTGTGAAGGTTTGAAGCCCCAATGTAGGGGAATGCCAGGGCAGGGAGGCAGAAGTGGGTGTGTGGGTCAGGGAGCACCCTCATAGAGGCAGGTGGAGGGAGAGGATGGGCTATGAGGATTAGGGGAGGGACCGAGAAAGGCTATAACATTTGAAATGTAAATAAAGAAAATAGCCAATAAAAAACCATTATCAAAAGCAACTTGGGAAGCCAAGAGTTTATTTGGTTTAGCCTTTCACATTACTGTTCCTCATAGAAGTCAGGGCAGGAACTCCCTCAGGTCAGGAACTTGGAGACAGGTGCTGAAGCAGAGGCCATGCAGGGGTGCTGCTTACTGGCTTGTTCCTTATGGTCTTCTCAGCTTGCTTTCTATAGAACCAGGGACCACCAACCCAGTGATGGCCCTACCAACAATATGCTGGGGCTTCCCCTATTAATCACTAACTATGAAAATGTCTTACAGGCTTGCCTACAGCCCAATCTTACAGAGGAATTTTCTCAACTGGGACTCCCTCCTTGATGATTCTAGCTTGTGTGTCAAAAGTTGACATAAAACCAGCCAGCCCAGATCTATAGCTCATTTGATTTTTGTTGCTCTGATTATCTATCTGCTGGTGAGAATGTACTGAGATCAATCTGTGCTGTTATAGCCACAGTATTTATGAAAAATAGTTTTGCTGATTTTTGGAATGTAAATGACTAGAATTCTTGATTAATTTTTAAATTAATATGAATTAATTAAATCCTAATTTGTTTTAAGGCTGATTATGTCAGCAATAATACACCTGTTTGCTTTCCAATTACCTTTGTTTAGAGCATCTTTTTCCATCCCTTTACCCTTAGGTATTTGTTTTTGTGAGGTTGTTTTGTATAGTCAAGAAAGAAATATATTTTTAAATCTCATGCTCTACATTCTTATTTATTTATTTATTTATTTATTTATTTATTTATTTAGAGACAGGATTTTTCTATGCAGCCCTGGGTCTCCTGGATTAACTTACTGTTGCAACATATGTATGTATAAGTATGGATATACACATCTGTACATATATGTGCTCAGGCTATACATCAGTCAGAATTCCAATGGGGTGGGGGCTAAGAATCTATACTTACCAAGCTCCTGAGTCATTTTTATGATTAGACTTGTAGCCCTCACAACAGAAACATCAGCTGGAAATGTAAATAATAGAATGTTAAGAGGGGGGATGGTAATGTTTAATTTCAGACACCTTTTAGGTGATTCTCGGTTAAAGCCTGAATGCCAGTGAATGTCTTAGGGATGTTTTAGAATTTGGCTGCACACCAGAACCATTTACAAACTGTAAAACAACACAGATGTCTAGATCCTTCTCTTAGATACTCTGATGAAGTGTGGGGCTTGAGAGATGCAATAGCTCAACAGTTAAGAGCACTGGCTGCTCTTCCAGAGGACCTGGGCTCACTTCCCAGCACCCACATGGTTTTACACCAACTGTAAGTCCACTTCCAGAAACTCTGAGACCTCCCTTCTGGCTTCCAAGGGCAATGTGTGCAGCTGGTACACTTACAAATATGCAGGTAAAACACATTGAAAAAGAAAAAAGATGGTGAGGCTAGTGTAAAATGTGACCTGCCACCTGTTTATATTTAACTAGCCTTACTAATTGAGTTTATTAGGTGACAGGACTAAATGAACAAAATAAGTTTATGCCATCAGTGTACCACTGTGTAAACAGGGTACGGTGGTGAGTGCCTCTAATCCCAGCACTTTGGCGGTAGGGAAAGGAGGATGAGAAATCCAGGGTCAGGTTCAGCTGGATAGTGTACAAGGCTGAAAACCTGCATACTGAGGCTCTATGTAATATTTAGTGCAAATAAAAGAAACCATGGACTTGAAAGACTTCTGTCAGAACTCTCATATCACAAATCCAAATTGAGGTCTTCTCTCACTAATAAGTCAAAGGAGTTCTAAGCTACTACTGATACCTACATGTAGACGGGGAAGAACAAACTGACATCCTCGATGCACCACATTCTAGCTTTAGTTTTTTTAGAATCACAAAATCTTCATGCTACTGTTAATCCATTCTACAGTGTGAGACTGTAACTAAATTGTTGCTAAGGGTCTTGAGAGGTTTAGTGTCTCATCTCCTAACTATGCTGTTCTTTCTTCTGCTTCTCCAGGCTAACTAACAAGATAATATGAGTTCTGATTATTTTTCAGTTTTTAGGCACTCAGTTTGAATTTTTTTGGACTCTTAGGTGTCTTTTTATGTTTGTCTTTTCTCACTGGGTATTTGGAACTCTGGTATTTCTTTGTACCTCAAACTCCAAGCAAACATTTGATGATATATTCTCAAAACCATAAACCTTGATTTTGTTATTTGCTCTATTATAATAGTAGCTATAATGAACTGTCTTTGATCCAGTAAATTTTCACTATGGAATCAGACACCCAGTTATTCTGTTTACTCACACAGTTGCTTTTGTGGTTACCTAGCTACATTCTTACGTATTTCTCTAGAAACAGCTCTCTTCTGCCCTCTGCTGGTGTGATAACAGATAACAACTTCATGGGTTCTGTTAGACTTCACGTTAAAGGTTGTTTAGGAATAGGAATTATTCTAGTTGCCATAAAGATGGATGCTGAGAGTCTTTTAAATTGGTATGTTGAAAAGACAACTGAAGCCAGGAACGGTGGCTCACACCTTTAATCCCAGCACTCAGGAGGCAGAACTCTGAGGTTCAAGGTCTGCTTGGTCTACAAAGTAACTTCCAGGATAGTCAGGGATATTACAGAAAAACCCTGTCTAGGAAAAAAAAAAAAACCCAAATCAACTAACCACAAAAAGATTTTGGTCTGGAGAGATTGTTCATCAGTTAAGAGCAGTGACTGTTCTTCTAGTGGACCTAGGTTCAATTCCTAGCACCCACATGGCAGCTCACAACTGTCTGCAATTCCAGGATTCAACACCCTCACACAGACATACTTGAAGGCAAAACATCAATGCACACAAAATAAATTAAATAAATATAAGAGACACAGCTGAATGATAGAATATGAGATACAACTCGCATCTTTAGTTTACAAGTGACATTTTTCCAAGTTTAATTCATGCTGTGCAGGTGCCAGGGATAATGAAGTAGAATACTCAGACACGTGCTCTTTAAAAGCTTGCTTTTATGGTGGTGGTGGTAGGGAAGCTTTGTATTCTGTTTGTTTTTTGGGACAAGGCTTCTCTCTGTAGCCTTGGTTGTCCTGGAATTCAGACATCCACCTGCCTCTGCCTCCTGGGTGCTGGGATTAGTGTGCACACCACCATGCCTGGCTGCATGCCGACAGTGCATTTAGTATTGTGCTGGGTAAGGATAAGCCCTTTGTAAATGCTTGATAAATGAAGTGGTGCCCTCTAGCTTATGTAATGTTATTCTTTTTATAGCTGAATTTTCTCTAAAAGGCAATCTTAAGAGGAATCTTTGCAGTCTTTTAGAGTTTAGAGAGACTAAGAATACCCTATGTGCTAACTATAAATTAGACTCAGTTACTAAAACAATAGCCCTCAGCAGCAACCTGTCCAGGTGGACTTTGAAAAACAATTTTTTTCACTGCTTAAGTGGCATTAAGAACTGTTTTTGTGTTCAACATCTTTACTCATCAGGGAAATGCAAATCAAAACAACCCTGAGATTCCACCTCACACCAGTCTGAATGGCTAAGATAAAAAACCCAGGTGACAGCATTTGCTGGCGAGAATGTGGAGAAAGAAGAACACTCTTCCATTGTTGGTGGGATTGCAAGCTGGTACAACCACTCTGGAAATCAGTCTGGCGGTTCCTCAGAAAATTGGACATAATACATAAGAAGATCCAGCAATACCACTCCTGGGCATATACCCAGAAGATGCTCCAACCTGTAATAAGGAAACATGCTCCACTATGTTCATAGCAGCCTTATTTATAATAGCCAGAAGCTGGAAAGAATCCAGATGACCCTCAACAGAGGAATGGATACAGAAAAATGTGGTACATTTACACAATGGAGTACTACTCAGCTATTAAAAACAATGAATTTATGAAATTCTTAGACAAATGGATGGATCTGGAGGATATCATCCTGAGTGAGGTAACCCAATCACAAAGGAACACACATGATATACACACACTGATAAATGGATATTAGCCCAGAAACTCAAAATACCCAAGATATAATTTGCAAAACACATGAAACTCAAGAAGAAGGAAGACCAAAGTGTGGATACTTCGATCCTTCTTAGAAGGGGGAACAATATACTCATGGAAGGAGTTACAGAGACATAGTTCAGAGCAGAGACTGAAGGAAGGACCATCCAGAGACTGCCCCACCTCAAGATCCATCCCATAAACAACCACCAAACCCACTATTGCAGATGCCAACAAGATTTAGCTGACAAGAGCCTGATATAACTGTCTCCTGAGAGGCTCTGCCAGTGCCTGGCAAATACAGAAGTGGATGCTCACAGTCATCTATTGGATGGAACACAGGGTCCCCAATGAAGAATATAGAGAAAGTACCCAAGGAGCTGAAGGGGTTTGCAGCCCAATAGGAGGAATAACAATATGAACTAACCAGTACCCCGAGAGCTCCCTGAGACTAAACCACCAATCAAAGAAAACACATGGTGGGACTTGTGTCTTTAGCTCCATATGTAGCAGAGGATGGCCTAGTCAGCCATCAATGGTAGGAGAGGCCCTTGGCTCAGTGAAGGTTCAGTAAGCCCCAGTATAGGGGAATGCCAGGGCCAGGATGTGGGAGTGGGTGGGCTGGGGAGCAGGGGGAGAGGGGGAGGGGATATGGGATTTTTGGAGGGGAAACTAGGAAAGGGGATAACATTTGAAATGTAAAAAAAGAAAATATCTAATAAAAAAGAACGGTTTTTGTTTCACACACTGTCCCTTACTCTCTTGACATTATCTTCTACAAACATTTAGGTATTCTTGATTAACTTATTTAAATAGTCGCAATAGGAAATCTTACGTTCTAAGGTTTAATCAGAATACATGTTTCTCAAAGACAGGAGTTACTGAAATGTGAAGTGCTGATATATAGGTTCTGCATATTTCCAGCATTTGAATCAGAGTTCTTCAACTTTAAAAAGCTTCTAGGCAACCTGAAATCACACACACACACACACACACACACACAATATATATATATATATATATATAGTGTGTGTGTGTATATGTAATATTATTATATTATATACATATTCTCTATATATAGTGTGTATATATAGTAAATAGTGAGTGAAATTTATTCAGAAATATCTCCTAATGTCTATGTTAGAGATGAATCATTTACAAGTATATAAAGGCTCAATTCTATACCTTTAAAGAATGTATACAGGTGTTTGTCTAAATGTAAGTCTGAACCATGTGATCACCAGGTGCCCATGGAGACCAGGATTTAGATCCCCTGAAACTATATGATTATGAACAGCCATGTGGGTGTGAGAAACTAAACCAGGTCTTTTGGAAGAGCAGTCAGTACTCTTAGATTTCCCTCCAGGCTTCTATACATTATCTTTTTTTCCCTTAAATTTACATTGGTGCTCTGTCTCCAAGTTTGTCTGTGTGAAGGTGTCATATCCCCTGGAATTAGAATTATAGCCAGTTGTGAACTGCCATGTGGGTGCTGGGATTTGAATCTGGGTCTTCTGGAAAAACAGCCCGTGCTCTTAACCACTGAGCCATCTCTGCAGCCCCCTATACATTATCTTTTAAGTGTATGAGTGTTGACTGCATTTATGTGTATCACATGCCTGCCTAGTGCCCAAGGAGCCTAGAGGGTTCTTGTTCCCCTGGAACTAGAATTATGGATGCCACATGAGTGCTAGAAACCAAACCTGGGTCTTCTGCAAGAGCTGCAAGTGCTCTTAACCACCCAGCCATAACTCTAGCTCCTACATATTATGTTTTAAAAGCTGAGACTGCACTGTGTCATAAACTTCCATTTTCATGTAAATGATTTTAACTCAAGTGGCTTTAAAAAGTGTTATTACTTCAAGACAAGGCTGGTTGATAGTAGCTAGAAGGAATCAGTTCACCCAACCTTACAAGGGATGGCAAGATAAAATTTAAAGAGTTACTAGACAACTGTCACATGATCATCACAGACAATCTTCCTTTGCTTAGGCAGCTTTTTAGAAGCAGAGTTTCCTGGAGGCAGACACTGCATGTGTGTGGCACCCTGTTTAAATGAATAGATCCCTCAGACTCCTAGTCCCTAGTCTCTGCTTCTGATAGGAGGCAGCCATGGGTCTCATATACATGTGACAATTCTGGCCACTGAAAAGCAACAGGGCTTTCTGTAAAACCTTCTTGTTTTAATATTTACTTGTGATTTTGAGAAGAGTCTCTTTATGTAGTCCTAGCTGTCTGGAACTTACTATGTGAACCAGGCTGGCCTCTTCTGCCTTTGTCTCCCTACAGGGATTAAAGGAGTAGGTACCTACACCTAGCTCTATAAAACTTTGTAAAGGGGACAAAAACAAATAGCACATACCTTTTTTCTTTTCTTTTTTTTACAGAACATAAACCAGATTCTAGACACCACTTAGCTATTTTACAGCCACAAAGATAAATGTTACAGAGTTTAGAAGCATAGAAAGCCAGGAGACATCCAGGTCACTGTAAAATCCAAAATAAATTCAAGACCACCTAGCCCCTTCCCCCTCTGAAGGGACTTTCCAAACTATATAGTTTAGTGGTCAAAAAGACCAGACTAAGTCTGCAGCTGCCAAAACAAGATTAGCAGTTCCCAGAAAAATTCCCCTACCCCACCCCACACTGAATTCTGAGAAAAACCACAAATTGCCCTGACCTTGTCACTAGAATTCCCCATGACGTGTTAATAGCTGTGACGTTAATAGCTGACCCATAAGTTCAAAATGTACTGCTTCTTTGCTGACCAATAATAATAACCCACCATAAGGGCAGGCAGAGCGAGTCACTAGGCCAAAGGTAGTCACCCTATACAAACCAGCCAATGCCTGAAAAGGTTACTTGCTACACCAATTAGAATAAGCCAGCTAGCGCTGTTGCCTAAATCTGCCCCTTACAAGGTATAAAAAGTGTGCTCTTTGTTTGTTCAGGGTCTCTCCTCTTGCCTGCATGCTGAGGCGGGGGTGGTGGTGGTGGTGGTCCCCAACGAATTGGATCAATAAAAAAACCTCTTGTGGTTTGCAGTGATGTCGGTCTCGATGGTCTTTGTGAGTGAGGGTCTTTTGGTGGACTCCAACATCACCAGCGCACAGGCTATTTAAAAATTAAAAGAGAATCTAGCAGTGGAGGCACACACCTTTAGTACTAGCACTTGAGAGGCAGAAGCAGGCTCTGAGTTCGAAGCTAGCCTGGTCTACAGGGGGATTTTCAGGGCAGCTAGGGCTACACAGAGAAACTCCTTCTCAAAACAAAACAAAACAAAACAAAAACCAAACAAAGCCAACCAACCAACCAACCAAAATAACAACAAATGAATTAAAAGTGAAAATCCTTTGTGAAGAACACAGGTCCTGGAATACAGTGACCAAAAAGATGGTTAGTTGTTCATACAGGAAAAAAACCAAACACTGGATAAATAATTATTAAAGGAAAGAAATGTGATGAACATATGCTACTACAGTGGTGTAAAAATTTGAGTCAAGTAATGAATCAATAAATTCATAGGCTAAGCAAGAGCATTTTCACAACTCTGAGAAGATTTTATGTTATGAGGTTACTTAGATCTTACTACAGCATTCTCTGTAGTCTTTTGTATTCTGGTTTACATGAAACTCTGGCAAGATATGGGTTAAATAAACATGTAGAAAAAGAGACAGGCAACTGCCACAAAAATAGGTGGTACAGAATCTAGCCAGTCAACTCAATCACCACCCAGAGGAATATAGTTACTAAAGTCTCTGAAGCTAAACTGAAGTTCCTTTATAACATTTGGTCAGTCTAGGAAAGTCAGACAGTATGTTTGAATATATAGGCAAAAATGTATCTAACAGATGTGGCTCGAAACTACTAGAAAACATCGTGGAAAAAACAAATGATGAGCTGGAATACTGTGATCAGGTCAGGGGACACACTTAGAGTCTGCTGTGATCAGGTTAGAGGGCACATGCTTATGTAGGGGAGGTATTGATTTCCTAATTGGTTCTTGGTTGTGTCAATAAAAATGTCAGAAGCTAATCGCTAGGTGAAGGGAAAAAGGTGGGACTTCTGTGTCCCAGGAGGAAGAGAAGAGGATGAGAGGGAGGAGGCAGAGCAGGCAGTGGAACGACGAAGCTGCAGACCTGTGGGTCTCAGGGGCGTGGGTGGAGGCCAAGGAGGATGGGTTAGGATATTCTTCACCCAGCCATTATCTGGCTAGTTTTAAAATATTAAGGCCCTCTGTTGTTTTCCATTCATGGCGACTAAGGTGTGCAGGAGAAAGGGCACAGCCTGGGCGGTCGGTCGTTTGGCAGTTTGGTGGAGACAGCTGCTAGAGGTTGAGGGAGCAAGCATGTTATTAAAATTACATGCAACAGATGATGCCTAACATGGTAGGTGAGAATCCACTATTAATTTAGTATTCTTGAATGAACCACATACAGTGAATCATGTCAAGGAGAGAATTGGTTTTTCAGGGAGTGGAGTCACATGGCTCCAGCGTGCGAGGAATCTTAAAGAAACAGGGGCAGGCTCAGCTCACAGCCTCTGAGTAATCCCTGCTGGGAAGAGAGACAAGATGGCTGCTCTGAGGCTGAGAAGCAAACAGTAAAAGCTGCCTGCTTCCTACAAGCAGGTAACCATAGGATAGAATTCCAAGTTTGGGTTAATTGTTTTTAAAGATAGAAGAGTATACATATTTTGCCCAAGCCACATGGGGAATTCTTCCCGTGGATCAGAACTAGTGTAGGGAATTTGGGCCCAGAGGTGCTGGGAGTCCCTGCTGTGCAAGGACAGGCCAAGCTTGCTCCCTTGGGTTAGGTGGAGAGGCAGGGCTGCTGCCTCCAACAGAAGATGCAGGGAGGTTGTATGAAAATAAAATGCTTTAGGAAAAATTTAAAAGGTCTTGCAGGATAACTCATTTTGTTCGAACATGGGCTCCATAGGAATTCCGGGTTAAATATCTTGGCATGACAGATTAGGCTCATAGAATATTTGATTACTACTTTGGGAGAAAGGCTCTACTTTTGTGTTCACAGTGAAGGAGAATAAGCTCTAGACCCTTCTGGAGTTATATGGATCAGATATGACAGAGGGAACCCCCCTGAAAAGCTAGAGAAACTCAAAAGAATCAAACAGGACAGATATCTTGATGGTACTTAAATTCTGTTTTGAGATTTGTATATTGCAGAGTGTTCATCATGCTGAACTGACCTGTATGGACTCCTGGTGTCATGGATTCCAGGTCGCCTTGTCTCATTCAAACTTTCAGACTTATCCAGTCAGAACTTAGACATCAGAGACTGAATAGTAATGGTTGGCTTGGCTTTCTTAAGGCCTAACCAAATCTATTTCCCCTTCCTTTCCCCTCCCCTTTAAAGATATTTTATCACCCCTGTTCAGCAGGAAGAAGCCATGGAGTTGGCAGCCCAATTCCCTGAGTTTAGAGGACTGGAAGTGATTATTCTAAAGGTTGTCATTCTAGGGAATTTGGGAATGGTCATAAATTTGAACAGAGAGGAAATAGGTTGTGTAGCCATAATCTTAATTGGTAGATATTTTTATGATTGATGCAAAGTTAAAACTATATTTTCTTACATTGAAACATTTCATTGGAATGACTTTCTTATACTGATACACATTTGAGATTAATACTGTTACCCTTAGACAGGTATTGTGCCTATGCAACTCATCTACGAATGTGAGGCTTAGACCCAGTCTTTCTAACTGCTATTACAAACTGTTTTTAGTTGATTGAACAATACAAGGACCAGATAAGAAACTCATGGTTCTGAATAAATTATAAAAGGGTATTTTCAAGATATTTCAATAGGAAATAGCTAAGAGAGGTCAAGGTTTAACAGTCAGATATACTTTATATAGTCTTTGACAGTATAAGAAATCCACATAATTAACACTTAATATTATTTCATTAATGGTCATCTGACTATGAGACATGTCTGCTCCTGACAGTACCCTCTTCACAGTTCAATAATTTTGAGCATCTTCATCTCCAGGCAAGGTTGCTTTCATGGCAAGGCAGCCCTGGCAAGAAATTGCCCATTTCATCGACAGACAATACTGTCCAGAGAAGGACACATTTTGCAGAATAGTTGACTCCTGGCTTTGTCAAGACAGAGATAGTGGCCCTTCAACTTTCTGCATAATAGGTCTGTCAGATAGAGATGGTTCTTGGCCAGAAGGCTGGAGATGGATATTCCTGGATTCTGAAAAATGGGGGGCTGTCCAGATAGTCAGCTGTCTCTACATTGAGTTAAGTTTGGAAGCTGTTTCATGCTTCCTATGTTTTCAGGTAATATTTAGTTGTTCTTGGATTTCTGATGGGGTTGAAGACTAGTTTTAGTCCCATATTCAAACCCATGCTGCTTAACATAGAGTTTATAGAGTGGATGACATGGTTTTCAAGTGATGTTGCAAGCTAGAATTCTAAGCATAATCCAGGTACAGAATTATAATTCTTGCAGTTAGGAAATCTGGTATTTTATCTAAAGTGACAAATTGGTGGACTGGATGTCATTTGTACCTTCTACTGTGTAATTTACTTATTTATTATGGTTTTGTTCAATTTATATATGGGAGAGAATTTAAAAAAATTTTTTTTATTGGACAGAAAAGGTGAGATGTAGGGGGACGTATTAATTCCCTAATTGGTTCTTGATTGTGTTAATAAAGATGTTGGAAGCCAATTGATGGGTGAAGAGGAAGAGGTGGGACTTCTGGGTTTCAGGAGGAAGGGGCAAGAAGGAGGAAGCAGAGCAGGTGGTGGAGTGGAGGAAGTGGCAGACATGTAGGTCTCAGGGGCACTATGATGGTTTGTATATTCTTGGACCAGGGAGCGGCACTATTTGGAGGTGTGGCCTTGTTGGAATTGGTGTGACCTGGTTGGAGTAGGTGTGTCACTGTGGGTGTGTGCATAAGATCCTCACCCTAGTTGCCTGGAAGTCAGTCTTCCATTAGCAGCCTTTGGATGAAGTCAGAGAACTCTCAGCTCCTACTGTGCCATGCCTGCCTGGATACTGCCATGCTCCCACCTTGATGGTAATGGACTGAATGTCTGAGCCTGTAAGCCAGCCCCAATTAAATGTTGCCTTGCCTTGGTCATGGTGTCTGTTCAGAGCAGTAAAACCCCAAGATAGGCCTCTGCCATGGGTGGAGGCCAAGGAGGATGGGGTAGGATATTCTTCGATCAGCCACTGAGTTATCTGGCTGTCTGGTGTTTTCCATTCTACAGCAACTAAGGTGGGCAGGAAAAAGGGCATAGCCAGGGCAGTGGTTGGCAGTTTGGTGAAGCTAGCTGCGAGAGGTTGAGGGAGTTCAGAATGAGGTCTCGAGAAAGAGCAAGCATGTTATTAAAATTACATTCAACACACTTAACTTAGAGTCTTCTGTGATCAGGTCAGAGGGCACATGAACTTAAGAGTCTGATCAGATCAGGTCAGAGGGCATGCTTAACTTAAGAGTCTGTTGGTATTTGTGGTCTCTGAGAGGAATTTACTGCAGACTGGCACTGCACTCGATTCAACAACAACAACAAAAGAGATGCTGGGCAGTCAGAAGGACTATATTGAAAAGTTAGCTTCCACCCCTTAAAAAAATACTTGCATATCAAAAGCTGGTATGATCTACAGGTTAATGAATAAACTGAGAACCCCTAAAGATTACCACGAGGGCTCTTCTGCAGAGAAACACCAAAGGAAACAGACGATGAAGATCCATACAGAATAAATTATAGACTACCACAGCCGTATTTCAAAAGCTATAATTACCAAATAAAGTAAATAACCCTAAATTTAGAGTGCAAAATGAAACACCCTACTGCTTGAAGGTACAAAAGAAAAAACACATCCACATTTTAGTTATTTGTATGGTTGGTATATGCCATTTAAAACATTTTTAATAGAAAACTCATTTATAAATCATTTTATAGAAGATCAAAAAATATCAAAGATCAATGTTTATTCCAACTTTAACTATAAATAACTAAGTGAAACACAAAAAGGCCTGCTCCCCTGCTTTCACGCCAGTGTCTAGGTCCTCTGCTCTTTGCCTTTTGGAGAAAAGACCGCGTTGTAAGGCTGCCGTCTTTTGGGACGAGGACTAAGATCGAGATCTTCCTTGATATAACCTGAAAAACAAATTATGACTTTAGAACAGTGCATTATGAACATACATCTCTTTCAGCATGGGTGAGCATGGTGGCTCATGTCTGTGATCCCAATGCTTAAGAAGTGGAAGACCAGGAGTCCGAAGGCAGCCTGGGCATGAGACACTACCTTACAACCAAACACACAACCTATCCAGGTAACAAAACCAACAGCATTTCTTTCAGTATATATTCACTACATATTTAACTTGTGTAATGTCTAGTTTTCATGATACTTCTGATTTTTAGCTGTGTGATACTGGTGAGTGATTTCACTAGCTAGCACCAGAGTTTCCTCATTTATACCAAGAGAGGGAAAAAAAAAAGCAACAAAATGTATAAAATAGTCAGTATCCAGGATCTCAGACAGTTCTCATGCTTCTTCCAAGTAGCTTCTGCTACACTGATTTCCCACACGAGTGATGGAGACCTGCAGAAATCAAATCACTTGCTCAAGTTCACAGAACTGGAACAGGTGAGAATCTTGACCACCCTCTAACCCAGAGTTCTTAGGCGTCTCTCTTTTGCCTGTCTCCCCTACCCCCAACAGGTTTGTACATGGGGCCATATTATTAAATCTAAACTCTACTATTATAAATTTCCGTGGTTCCCCCAAAGTCTTCTGTGGTAGCTATTTCATAAGGTGAGAAGTCTGTGTTCTCTACACTCAGATTTTCCTAAGAAATCTCCAGTCGTAATTTTCAGGGGAGGACTGTGCTCTGGGCCAGGCTAGTAGGGTAAACAATGGTTGTAACCAGCTTATCTGATTCTGTGCAATGACCGGGAGGAGAAATGGTGTCAGTGACTTTGTGTGTTTCCTACAGTTAAACATATGGCGCTTCTCCAAAAGTGGGGAAGACACCTCCTGGTGTGAGTCACAAGTAGACCTTTGGGAGTTTGAAAATACTCAAAGTCTAGCTGGTCATCTTATCACTGTATTTATTTGTTGTTTTATCTTTCTTTGGGTAAAAGTTTTAAATATTAATAATTTAAATACAGGCTTAAGACCAAAAGGCTACAAGTAAGTTAAATGCCATAGATGTCATAGTCAATTGTAATCTGAGCACTGTTGTAGCTGCCAGTCATATCACACAAACTCAGAATTACCATCTGTTTAGCACCATGCTGCTGGGAACGGTGAGAACAAACATCACTGCTCCAAGAGCGAGCTTTTATGACACACAGCAAATGAAAATGCCCACTTTGAAGGCGTGTCACTTATACGTCATCCTGACAGGATAAAACTGCTTTCTGAAATCTGAGTGACAAGCCAGGCTAATGTATACATAGTCACATCAAAGTGATTATAAGCAATGCCTAGTCCCAAGTCAAATAACAGGACAGGTGAAAGAAAGCCTTTCCCATGCAGGAATTCATTTGTATGTCACAGAAGCAGTATTTAACTTATAGCACAGGAAAACGTGAGTTAGAGAGAAAAGGTTTATATTCAGATTTAAATCTTATACAATATTTAAAAAAAAAAACCCTAAAATCCTGAAATCGATAATCCTACCTCTTTCCAGACACGTCTGAGTAGAAGGAAAACCAACTTCCCAGAAATTCTCTGGTGTGTTGGGCGGAATGTAGCGAAATCGGTGTCTTGAGCAGGAAGCCAACTTCTTTTCTCTTTCTTCTGCTGGCAAATCTGCATAATACTAACAGTAACAACAGGTAAGTTTCCCACTTAGGAATAATGACCAGAGTGGCATGTTTACTGATTATAAACTAGAAACTAAAAAACTATTTAAATTAAACATTCTAAGGAAATAATATGTACTGGTGATACTGCAGTAGTAGTAGTAACAGTAACAAAGTCAGTGGTGAGTCTGTGAAATGCTTGCTTGTAAATGAGAAGCAGCTTTGTGAATCAACGCTGTTTCCTTATCCATAGAGGTTTTGCACTTACAACTGCCAACCCTGCCTGGCACACCTGGCACTGAGCTATCCCTGGGTTTGGGCTCTACTTAGTAAGCTGAGAAAATACTGAAAGGTACTGGCAGAATACTGGCATAATTTAACTTTTTTTCTAAAAGATTATTAGGAAAAAATACAACAGGCCATTATTGTGTTTAAGAAGAGAAAGAACCAAAAGAAAGGGAGAACATGGAGATGAGCATTTCTGAGGACAGTTTTTCTGCTCGAGTTCTAAATGGTGAAGTGTGTTAAGGAAGGCCATGTAAGATGAAGCCTGGGTGTGTACCTGGTGGTGTTGGTGGAGAAAGTAAGTGAATACGGAGCAGAACAGTCTGCAGGTAAAAACCAGTGGGGTTTGCTGAGAGATGTAGAGAATAGACATTGGCATAAATTTACAGATAGTACACTACAGGTTACATTTAAGTACATAAAATTTGTACTTTAATCATTTTTTTTGCCATTAAAAAACCTCTTTTACAGTAAATAACTAGCAGAACTACATAAAATGAAAGAAACAACCATTTTCAATGACTGGACATCAAGAAGACACTGATCACTGAGAAGGAAAATAGAGTAACAATGTTTGTGCTATAAAATTTCAAGATATAAGTGGTTTCATTTGTACTGATGTGCTGGCAATTTTTTTTTTAATCAACTCTATGTCAGCTAAAGTCATATGGAAGAGGAACATCAAAATTAAGGAAATGTCTCCATCACACTGTTTGTAGGAAACTGTGTGGGGCATTTTCTTGATTAGTGACTGATATGGGAGGGCCCAGCTCATTGTAGGCGGGGCCACCCCGAGGTTCTAGAAGAGAGCAGGATAGATAAGCAAGCCTTGAGGAGCAAGCAGTAAGCAGCACCACTCCATGGCCTCTGCTTCAGTTCCTGTCCCAGGAAACTGCCCTGAGTTTTTGCCCTGACTTCTTTCCACGCTGGCCTGTTGCACGGAAGTATAAGCCACACAAGTCCTTTCCTCCCCAAGCGCTTTCATCACAATGCTTTACAGCAGAAAGCAATGACTGCAACTGTCCAACTGTTTCTCAAGATGGTTCCATCTGTACTCCTTCTGTAAGAGCATATTTCCACAAAGCCCTTACTATAATCAAGTCAGACTTTCCACATGCTATTTTAATGTGTCTTGACTATTAAATTTTCAAGATAGCAATTAATAAGAAAATCTAAATGAGGAAGGTAGATGTTGAGGAGGGCATCTAACAGCTGATAGTGAGACAGAAGAAAACCAGCACATTATAAGATATTAAATAACCTATCTGGGACAACATATTAATAGGATAGTCAGTATTGATTTCTTCAGCATAAGCTAGCCAATGCAAAAAGGTAAAAATATAAGTGTTCTAAGGATGAAGGACTTATTTTTATCAATTTGTGATGAAAATTATCTCAGAGAAAAATGGGGCTTATAGTGGTACTGATTCTTTAGAAAGTTATGGGTACCGCTACGTCCAGATAGTGAAAGGAATAAATGTTCTTTTCCTGCTAAAGCGTCATTTTTCCCTAAATGGTGTATGTACATCAGCATTTGCAAGTGACTACAGAAAAGAAAAGAGGCACATAATGTCCTAAGAGAGCCATAAGAATTAGAATGTAGGGTACCTGCAAAATGGCTCAGCAACTTATTGTTGCTCACCAAGCCAGATGACCGAAGTTCAGTCCTCAGGACGCACATGATGAGAAGAAAAAACCAACTCCCACAAGTGATTCTCTGACCCCACCCTCACTGTGGTACACATGTACCCAACTCCACATTAAAGTGAATAAATGCAATTTAAAATGGAATTAGGGTTAGGCCTCAGGCTCCGGGACAAGCTGGGGGCTTTCACTCTCATTTTTTTCTATCTATTTATTTATAGATGCTAGTTTCAGCTGATAGGTTCCTTATTCTTTCTATCATTACTGCAGTGAGCAAAGTTTCTGAATATAAATAGGATCTGTGATTTTCAAATCAGGCACTTACGATCTATAAAATCACACTTCAAAAGAAGTGTTTACATCAGTACTTACAATCTCACATTCTTTACATGTGTGCCCAAGCAATTTCCTTCTCTCTTCTTTTTTCCGAACTACCTCAATATGAGGAAAATTCTGTATGCTAGTTTCTCTGGAGGGAAAAAAGGAATCAAGTTAACCTATTTGTTACTAGAAAGATATTTGGTTTAAAATATGAATTAAAACTGTAAGAATTTGAAAGAGAAATAATCCCCCCAAACAGTCATTTTATTTGAGATGTTCTTCTGTATATTAGGAAAACAAGTGATTCTTTTCAAGTCTTTATTGTTTCTGTATGTCAAGTATTATTCTAGATGAATATTTAATTCAGGAACAGGTTTCACTGTGCCCTTTCAGGCATAATTTCTTATGCGTTCCCTTCCTCTCTTGCTCTCTTCCCTCCATTTCCCTATGCTTGCTGGCCTGGCCCTTCTTCTCTGCCAACTGCCTCCTCGTCTCTCCTGTCATAGGCGGTTCACTCACTGTCTCTATTTCCCCATTCTTTCCTTTAAGACTCATCTTCTCTTAATGGTTCCCTTCTTGGTTTAATCATTTGTATACATACATACACATTTAAATCTAAGTTTTTAGAAGACAACTACATGACACATTCTAAATACTTGGAAACATAGAAGATGATTTTTAAAATGATTTTCCTTGGGAATACATTTTCTCTTCCGAGTATTTGGATATCATGTCCGTTTAATTGGAAAGCACTTTTCTTCAAAACAAATTTTAAATACTCTATTTCCAACTATACTGAGTTATAGGTCCCTTCTATTTTAACTTCTAGAAACTCCCACTTTAGAGTAATGTATGATTAAAAAATGGAGAGCATGAATGGATAGATAAAACATATTGCTATACAATATTTTTTCAAAGAATCTAGGCTTATGTAGAATCCATTTTTGCCATATCCTTTCCCCTAAGTATAATATATGAAGCAAGGAATTCACTAGAAGACTAACATTCATAGCAAACCTCAAAGGAAGCATCAGTTAAAAGGTTAGTAAGCCTGTTCCCCTGACACGACACAAAACAGGTTACTGTTTGATGTATGATAGTGTCAACCTGACAGAATCTAGGATCATTTAGGACATCTATGAGAGACTATCTAAGTGAGGGTTAGCCTCTGGGCATGCCTAAGAGTACTATTTAGGTTGAGGTAAAAGACCCACCTTAACTGTGGGAGATTCCATTCCATGGGGCCCAGAGAGTGTAAAAGGAGAGTTAGCTTAGTGTTAGCATTCATCACTCTCTGCTTCTGGACTGGGGATGCAATATGCAAGCTGCCCTCCGCTCCTGCTGCTGTGACTTCCTTACCATGATGGACTCCATCTTAGAACTGTGAGCCTAAGTAACTCCTTCCTTTCTTCAAGTTACTTTTGTGAGCTATTTTGTCACAGCAATGAGACAAGTAGCTAGTACCCCAGGGTTTTCTAGAATTCTCAGCAGGAGAAGCAATCAAGATGAGACTTTTACCACCATTCTACCCTTATCCACTTCCTGTTTCCTTAGCTATCCATTAGCTTCAGAAATAAAAGTACTCATATATTTTTTTTTTTTGGATGGAAGCATGAAGAATATAATGCCTCATTTATCTAAATGAGCAAATGAGTTTGCTAGAAATGATCACTATACCTTTTTCAATTCACAAACCATCTCACTTGGGCCAGCCCAGAGGTCCAACACATTATTTTCCCAATCTTCTGGCAGGCACCTTGTGAGACTGTCCCACAATATGTTCTACTGTAATATCCTGGGGCCAAATGCCAAGTCTCCTTGTCTTTTATACCATCTGGAATAGTCTTTTAAGCGAGACAGCCTTTTCCTTCACTTTGAAGAGCACAGAATAAATTTTCCAAAGTGTTGATCCTGCTCTCCATAGCCCCCCAAAGTAAAATATTGAATACAACAAAATTATCAGAGTATTCCTTGAATTAAAAAAAAAAACCCAACTATTTCAAGGCACATTTAATTTAATATCAGGAATTCGATACAAAAGGCCCAATACAATGAAGGAACACATTCCCCCATTTCACACCAACGACAATGCTGTTCAACATGTGCCTGCTGAATGAGATGAGGGTTTACTGAATAATGGGAGTCTCATCACAGCCAAATACCATATACAATCTAGTTGTGAAATGAATGCTTATAATGCTTCAAACACTTTAAACCTGAAGTGTGAGATAACACCTTCACGTTTGTACAGTCCTCGGTTAAGGTGATCTACAGTTTCCACCATTCAAAAGACAAACCATTGATAAAAACCACATAGATTTAAGGCTCCATTCTATAATATAGAGCCCAGAGCTAAATGGATAAATATATGCTCTACTTGTACTGGTAGCTATGACGTGATTGTCTCATGGCTATTAGTTGGTTCTTAGCAAGTAAATCCTTTAAAGGCAAATTCACCTCATTTGAGTTTTGACCCAGTAGTTCAACAATCATGAAGTCCACAGTCTTATTGGCATAACTGATGTACAGTGTCTCTAAGTCACTATGCTCATGGTTAAGAGCGATGCATATTCCATTTTTACATTTTACTGGAATTTTACATGTTCAATTCATGATTTAAAACCTCTAGGATTTCAATCCTCCAAACTGTCTGAAGACACAGTGTGCCACAGACTTAAGACTTGTTTTTCCCTCTATTTTCTTCAAACAGAAACACTTCTCAAAGTGTCTACATGTCCTAGAAGGGGAATTTTTCGGAGTTGGCCTCTTCTTCGGAATAGTCCGACGGCATCAGGCCTCTGAAGCAAGGGGGAGGGGAAGAGAAAAGCTGAAACACAAGGTTCATCTGGTAAGTTTTACATTAACCATTACAAGCTGGACAGTATAAGAATGTGGCTTTTTTGGCTCAAAAAGTCTGAGTCTTGGTGTGGAAACGAGTACTTGGCTGTCCCACCACAGCTTTCTCGAGGTGGGACTGTCAGGGAAGTCTTGACTGGGGAGTATGATTTGTTTACCTATCAGGCGTAAACTTCCAGGCACTCAGTTCATTTTGGGCTTGTTCCAGTTTGTCTTTAGTCTGTTCCAGTTCACCTTTCATTTTTAGGAAAAACAAGTTGATCGCTGGGTCTACCATTGTTGATCTCAGTTGGGCCACACTCGGCTGCTGAACTTGCTTGAGGTACTGGATTTGAGTAGTGCACTCTTGCATCTCCTGCTCCTTGGTTGCTAGCCGCATGACAAGAATGTTCTCCCTGCGTGCAGACTCCTGCTGTTGCTGCTTTAGTTTTTCTTCAGATTCCCTTAAACCAGTCACATCGTTTGAATTAAGATCTGTGTACTTTCCCTCCAAAGCTTGAACATATGCTTCATATTGTTTCCATCTTAGAATTAACTCATCCCGTGCCATAACTTTGAAGTCTGTTTCACTCAGTCGGACCTTTTTAGGAAGAGGTTCTTCGTTGGTCATCTTGCACCCTTCCCAGCCCGAGGCTGCGCGGGCACCGCCAGTCACACAGGCCGAGGCTGCGCCGCCGCCGGCCCCCCCCCCGCGCTCCTCAAAAGTACTCATATTTAAAACTTAGTGAAACTCTACTAAGAAACATTTAAAATAGAAAGTATTACTCTGTAATGTCATATTAATCTACAACTCTGTCTAAAGATGTGGAGCAAAGATATTTACTGCATCATTAGGTGTACTAGCATCATGGTGGACAAAGCGCGTGTTTACTGCTAGAGAACAAGTCATAGCACACACATATGACACACCTAAAAACTACCACTATTACAACTCAACTAATTAACTTCCAGGATATACAATCAGATGAAAACTAGTAAAGTAGAAAAAGGCTTGCACACACAACCACACGCATTTCTGTGTTTCTCACACTGGAAGTCATCTGATGTGGTTGTTGGGAACCAAACTCAGGTCTGCTAAGCCAATAATTTCCCTAGCCCCAGCCAAGAACATCTTTTATCAGACACAAGGAAGCTGTAGAAGATGTATAGGGAACTGCTTGTGCCAGGAGGATCAGGACAGGTGTGGACTTGTCAACTGTAGTTGAATAGATAATAGAACTACGGTGGTTCCTCATTTGTAGCTTCATTTTCTGCTGTTTGTTACCCAGGTCTAAAACTATTTATCACATGGACACTTTCAGGACTAACTAATGTAAAAGTTTTAAATGTATGAAGTTCTCTGCATGTAGTATGAAGAATCCTGCACCACATGCTCCATCTTGTCCTAGATGGATATGCTCCCTTTATCTAGTATCGACCTGTATGTTACCCTGTCTCAGTCACACTTGGGACCAGACTGGCCTTGGCAAGTCTTGTGTTTACGTCATCTTTATTTTACTTCATAATGCCCCTCAAATACAAAAGCTGTGGTGCTGACAATTTGGATATGTGAGAAAAAGTGCTGTAAAATCATCTTCTAAATGGGGTAAAAACGTTTCATAAACATGAATAGAAAAAATGTTGCACACACAGGATTCAGCGCTATTTGTGGTCTCAAGTAGCAGGACGGGTCTTAAATATATTATGTTGGTTAGAGGACTGCTACTATAGGATGCCAATTGTAACAGAGGCAAAACCACACGAGGTGTTCAAGCTTATGAGCTTCTGAAACAAATAAAACACTACCTATTTACATTTGGGATTCTAGGGCTCCATTTCTTTGGAAAAGTGACAAAGAAAAAGAATTAAACATTTAATGACAAAATGTCAACTTTTTTCTTTTAGAGATTCATAAGAATCAATAAAAATTCATTTTGGGTCTGCTGTGCTGGTTGGGCCTGTAATTCAAACACTCAGAAGACACCAGCAGATCTCTGTGAGCCAGAATTGTACAATTATACAGTGAAATCCTGTCTTTAAAGTAGAATTAATTAAATTTTTGTTTTTTAGATAAAAATTCTTAACAGAAATGTAAGTATGTCTACCGTGGGCTGATGAGGTGCCTAGCAGATGAAGGCAGGCATGGGCTTTTGGACCCGACAACTGAGCGTGACTTGTAGGACCTACCTAGAGCAGGAAGAGAGGGAGCCTGCTCCTCCAAGATGCCCTCCCCAGTAGTACATAAATAAATGTAACTAAAAATGAGTAACTGGCTAAGTAACTCATTATGAGAACTTCATAAAGAAAAAAAAGCATAAGTTTTCAGGAATAAGTATTATGTCTTAAATTTACTTAAAAAACTTAGAGAATATAACTGAAAGTAACAAAATTTACAATCTTTGTAAAAAAGGCAGGAAGTAGCACTGGTGATCAAAACTAAGTTGAAGTTTATGTTCCAAGGATTCAAAATTCTCTAAACTGAAGCCTGGCTCACGACCAGGTATTACACACGTGAAGCCTGGCTCACGACCAGGTATTACACATGTGAAAGTTACAAGAACATGGTTCAACAAATTCCCAAAGTTCAAAATAAAATAAAACAAAATGAAAGATTATTATTTGTTACCAACGCAGAGAAAGCATCACTCCTGTGAAAGAGAAGTGGCACTGGTAAGGCTTGCCTTTATGTTAAGTCAGCCTCACTTCCAGTCTCCAGTCTCTGTCTGCAGTGCAGAGGATGTGTCATAGGAAAGGCAGTGAGTGAGTATGTGTGCGTGCCCACCGGGCACGTGTGGAGGTCAGAGGTGGCCGTCAGGACGCCCTCAGATGCTCGCCCACCCTTTGTTACTTGTCTGAGAGTTTCATACAATGTACTCTGATCATATCCCTCTTCCCCTCCCACCCAACATAGTGTCCTCAGTTTTGGAACAGACTCTAACTGAACCTTAACTTCTCTGTGAAGTGGGCAGTGCTGGGGTTGATGAACTGTGCCAGGCACCCTCCATGCCCGGCTTTCCTGAGGGTGCTGGGGTCTGAACTCAGGCCCTTATGCCTGTGAGCTGAGCATTTGACTCACTGCTCACTGGCCTTATTCTCAGCCCCCATGCCCCATAAATCATTTTTTTTTTTTTTTAATTTTTGAGATAAAGATTCACTGTGAAGTGAAGCTGGTCTCAAACACGCAGTTGCTCTGCCTCAGTCTCCCAGTGCTGATATTAGAGATTTGAGCCTGGCTTTAAATGGTTCTTTTTGCTTTTTCATTTGACACAAGTCTTTGTTTGTTTTTGTTTTTACTATGTAGCTTTGAGTCTCCTTATAAATTTTTTGTTTTAATCAGAGCAACAATTAAATAGCTTACAGACTGACAAAGACAGCTCTGCTGTATTTCCAATCACATTGGTCATATTAAGCAAGAACCACTTACCTCTCCTTATCTTTAAAATATGGCCCCACAAATGCTTTCTGTTTGACTCCATCTTGTTTGTCACCGTGTACTGTAAATACAACAAGGATTCATACATACAGAGCTTGATGAGAAAGGATTAGTTTGCTTGGAAAAACCTATTGCAAATACCAAACTTCCCTTGATACTGATTTTCACACTTCAGTCCTGGCGGGAAGGGAGCAATTCATCTAAATTTTCTATTTTTCATCTACATAAAGGCGATGCTTATCTTACCTTAGAGTCATTAAACTAAAAATTATATTTCAGGAGATATTTAATTGATTAATTAATTTTGAGACAGGGACTCACTATGTGGCCTTGGCTGGCCTCAAACTCAGATCCATCTATCTCTGCCTCCCCAGTGCTGGGATCAAAGGTGTGTGCCACCACACCTGGCAACCAAGAATTTTAGATTAATGGAATTATCTAGATGTCTGTTATTATTTGGCAGGAGATATCAATAGACATCTTTTAGTATATTACACTTATTTGCCCTATTAATTTGTGTAATGCATCTTTAAGATAGGTCATGGTTTGAAAAATTAAGAGATTAAAGACTTTTATCAGAAAATTAATGACAAAATTAAAAAATTTCTATCACTTCTGATTTTCCTGTTATTTGTTTCTAATATATAGGAATATCCTCTTGTGTTTCTCTCCCATCTCTCCCTCAACACTAATTGATTTCTTCAGCTCATAGCTTGTTTTGAATTACATACTAAAAATTTTATAATTTTTTAAGATCATTTTTATTTTCTCAGCTTAGCAAGTTGGAGGTTTATTTGTGTTGTTTTGATGTATTTGCTTGTTGATGGATATGTGGGCTGATTTCAATTTTAAGTTATTATAAATAGTACTGTTATATTCTTTCAGTGCTATAACTCTAATAAGTACAACTTTTTTTGTTTTCATATATATATATGGTCATGGCTTTATGGAGTGCCTACTTTCTGTAAACTTCTTGTCCTCAAATTATCTTCTTACTCTTGATTTCTTGCTCAAAGTTTACACTGACTTGTGACTAACATCCATTCAAATGTCTAGCAAATAAAAATCTGTCAGAATGAGCTTTTGATATTGTTCCCTAAATTTTCTTTTTCCTATGAAGGAAAATCAGTTAGAACTTTGGCAAGTGAGTTGTGAAAATGAGAATTTAAACCTTATAATTTATCCCTAGGTTGAAAAAAATAAGTAATTACTTGGTAAGAAATAAAAGGAATATGGCTCATACATTCATAGTTTAAACTGCTGAAGCACAAAGGTATCTAACAATTATCCACAAATGCAGACCAGGGATTCCCCAGAAGTGAAACACAGGAACACAGATCGGGTCTCATTTTCAGTAGTGACTAAGAAGACAACGAGCAAGAAGGCCATGTGAGGGGAATTTTCTGGGAAATAGAAATTCTAGAAACCAAAAAGTGAAAAAAGTTAATCAGAAGAAATTTTGAGATGGAGGGTGTTAACCGTAACACGAGATTCTTAACAAGATCTTAAACTTGCAGATATAATTATCTTCCTAGGCGTTCTAAGTGGGTGGAGTCCTCTTCACTGCCATGCTGCCCACAGAACACAAGCAAAGTGCTCAGAGAAGCAAATGGGCCTAAACTTTCTGTGAATCTTTTTCCTACTCCATTACAATTATAAAATTAAACTATCTCATCCTTACAATATATGTGTGTGATGGTTTGTGCGAGGGAGTGGCACTGTTGGGAGGTGTGGCTTTGTTGGAGTAGTCTGTCACTGTGGGTGTGGGCTTTAGCTGCCTGGGAACCAGCATCCTGCTAGCAGCCTTCAGATGAAGATGTAGAACTCTCAGCTCCTCCTGCCCTACACCTGCCTGGATGCTCCCATGTTCCTACCTTGATGATAATGGACTAAACCTCTGAATCTACAAGCCAGCCCCAATTAAATGTTGTTCTGTTCACGCAGTAAAACCCTAACTAAGACAATATGTATATATATATGAATTTATAGCTCTGAACCAAGATTAATTTCTTCTTTCTTTCTTTCTTTTTTTTTTTTTTTTTTGTTCTTCGAGACAGGGTTTATCTGTGTAGCCCTGGCTGTCCTGGCACTCACTTTGTAGACCAGGCTGGCCTTGAACTCAGAAATCCGCCTGCCTCTGCCTCCCGAGTGCTGGGATTAAAGGCGTGCGCCACCACGCCCGGCTTAATTTCTTATTTCTAATAAATATTTCAGTTGTATAAAATGTTTGCATAAAGAGGTATAGGTGTACACACTGACCTTTTTTTTTTTTAATTCTTCCATTAGTCTGAAATTATTTCAAATAAAAAAGTAACTGGGAGAGAGGCTCAAGAGGTTAAGAACACTGGCTGCTCTTCCAGAGGACCCAGGATTGATTCCCAGCACCAACATGGTGATTCACAACCTTCTGTAACTCCAGTTTCAGGAGACCCAATGCTATCTTCTGGCATCCATGGGCACAAGGCACATATGTGGTGTACAGACACATACACACAGATAAAACATATATATATATATACATATTTTTTTAATAACTAAAAAAGAAATTTATAAAAGAAACATGAAACTTTTGTTAATATTTCTAATCAATCCTCTATTAATTAGTCTGATGATTTAATGAATTGAGTGTAATAGAAAATATACAATTAAAGAGAAAAAAGACTTACTGTTTGTTTTCTTTGTGGTGTCAGGCAGTTCTTCCTCATCTGGTTCCTGGGAGAAGCTATCTGCCAAACAGGACTCATATTCTTCATGTGTTGTCCGATCAAACATATCTTCTAGGCTATCATTCATTTTTATGTCTCCATCTATACAAAAAAGCATCGGCTTAGCAGCAAGCAGGTACTGGCCTTATATGCAGTCCAATACAAAACGTATTAATAGCAACTATTGTAAAATAAGATCTCAGGTCTTTACATGTGGATTATAGACTATACCTTCAAGAGTGCTGAAGTGCTTACAGATACACCTGTAAAAGGGTTCTAATTCTAAGAGCATTAGTTTTTTGTCGCCTTGTCCAGAGAGAATGTTAAATGGATGACAAACCTTAATACATATAATGGAGTGTTTAAAGATACATTATAAACCCCCACACAACTGTACTATAGAGTTCATATCTATGTGTAAAGAGGTTTTACTGAATATGGAGTGAGCTGGAGGCAGTCATGGACATGCTCAAAGGAGGATTTTAAGAACAGTAGTTGTACACTGTAAAGTTAAAAGAGGAAAACTCAGTGATTCAAATTGGGTAACATACTACAATATATATAATTAAGTATTTAGAGACCTTTAAGTCAAAATTCTTTCAATGGGGCTTAATTCTCACAAGAGGCACATGAGGTAAAATAAACTCCTAAGTCCTAGTAGTTACTGTTCACTTACAGATGTTTCTGTGGAGACTTCAAGTGTTGTCCTATCACAAGAAAGCTAGTTTTTGTTATTTCATATAACTGGATCCTCACAGATGCTGATGTCTTTCCTATTCTATCTGTTCATATATAATTCACAAAGATCAAAAGAATTCTTATCAAGGAAACTGGGAGGACTAGAAGATATACTACCATATATGATGAAAAATGATAAATATAAACAAGTGTATAAAAATCAGATATAAATTCTATAAAATTTCACTTATTTTTCTAATGAAGCGGCAAAAATTTATTCCTTTTTAAAAAATCACTGTTTTGGTGATTTAAAATAGAAATAAAAAAAATCCTATCTTATCTACTACATCAAAATACTGAATTCATCTTCATACATTAAGTACATTACCCATTATGTAGGCAATTTAAAACATTCTGATTTGGGCTGGAGAGATGGCTCAGCTGTTAAGAGCACTTGCTACTCTTGCAGAAGACCCATTTCCTAGCATTCGCATGGTGGCTCACAACCATCTGCAACTCCACTTTCAGGGGAGCTAATACACTCTTCTCATCGTCACAGAGACCAAGCACACATGTGGGACACATACCTATACGTGCAGCCTAGACTGTACTATGCAGAATGTAAACACAGATGGACTGTCCTCACCGCTTCCCTTTGATTTTAGTACTGTGTCTTCCTGGGCAGGCTCTGGTGATGAGTGATAACTCTTCATTTTATGTGCCTCTATAGGTAGATATGCTGCTAGGATTAGTGCCCACCAGTCCTAGTTGTTGCCTTGTCTTTTTGAAAAATCAAGGTTTTGGCAAAGAATTAACAAATTCTTCTTACTACAAAGGGGTAGATGCTCTTGATTTGACTAAGTCCTCTTTTCGGCAGAGGCAGATTAACTCATTATATGTACTTCCTTTTCTTGGTAATAATTTGTAAATCTATTATTCTCTACAGATTCCCCCATCTTATCAAACTGCATCAGAAAATAAACTAAAAAGGTTCTTGAGATTCACCATTGCACTATATACTAAAAATAGTCTACACCAGAGATAAGCAAACATTTCTCTAAAAAAAATTAGACAGGGAATATTTTAGGTTCACGGAGCCATAAAGTCTCTACCACTTAGCCAACTGTGGTCTTGAACAGAACAATCACAGGTAATGCATTCAACAAACAAAGCCATGTTCCAATAAAACTGTTTACAAACTGGCTACTGGATAGACCTTGTAGACCTCCCTGAAGTGAACTAAATTCCTGAGATAAAAGTTATTATGGCTTTTCTTTTCCTGAAATAACCAAATTGTACTCTCCTGGGGAAGAACATAACATTAACATAGCTGGTGTTGGGCATGATAATCAAGTCTATAAGATCAGAACTCAGGAGGCTGAGACAGAAAGACTGCAAGTGGGGCTGGAGAGATGGCTCAGTAGGTAAGAGCACTGACTGCTTTTCCAAAGGTTCCGGGTTCAATTTCCAGCAACCACATGGTGGCTCACAACCATCTGTAATGGGATCCGATGCCCTCTTCTGGTGTGTCTGAAGACAGCGGGTATACTCACATATATAGAATAAATCTTTTTTTTTTAATTAGGTATTTTCTTCATTTACATTTTAAATGCTATCCCCAAAGCCCCCCCTCTCCCCCCCTACACTCCCTTACCCACCCATTCCACTTCTTGGCCCTGGCATTCCCCCGTACTGAGGCATATAAAGGGGCCTCTCTTCCCAATGATGGCCGACTAGGCCATCTTCCGATACATATGCAGCTAGAGACATGAGCTCCAGGGGTACTGGTTAGCTCATATTGTTGTTCCACCTATAGGGTTGCAGACCCCTTTAGCTCCTTGGGTACTTTCTCTAGCTCCTCCATTGGGGGCCCTGTGTTCCATCCAATAGCTGACTGTGAGCATCCACTTCTGTGTTTGCCAGTCCCTGGCAAAGCCTCAC
Source organism: Mus caroli (assembly GCF_978045245.1). NCBI lineage: Eukaryota > Metazoa > Chordata > Mammalia > Rodentia > Muridae > Mus > Mus caroli. The sequence continues at coordinate 8,902,681 of NW_028227274.1, read as the reverse complement.
AAGAAACAGCTATATCAGGGTCCTTTCAGCAAAATCTTGCTGGCATATGCAATGGTGTCAGCGTTTGGAGGTTGATTATGGGATGGATCCCCAGGTATGGCCTCTAGATGGTCCATCCTTTCGTCTCAGCTCCAATCTTTGTCTCTTTGTCACATATATAGAATAAATCTTTAAAAAATAAAAAATAATTAAAAAACAAAAACAAAAACAGAAAGACTGCTAGTGCAAGACCAGTCTGAGCTATATAACAAGACCCCTTTCTCAAAATCTAAAAACCAAACCACTCCTAACATTACCAAAGATGGGGAAAAACAATTTAATATAAATATTAAAAATTGGCATACTTAGACAATGGAGTATTTTTCAGCTCTTAAAAATGAAATTATGAAATGTGTAGGTAAATGAATAGAGCTAGAAAAGTCATCATTTAGAGCAGTTGTTCTCAACCTTCCTAATGCTGTGACCCTTTAATACAGTTCCTTCTGTTCCTACTTCATAACTGTAATTTGCTACTATTATGGATTGTAACATAAATATCTGATATGTAGGATATCTGATATGTGACCCCAAAGACGTTGTAACACACAGGTTGAGAACCACTGATCTAGAGTACAGTAATCCAGACCCCCATAGACAAATATTTTGTTTTCTCTTATGTTAGCTTTTAAGCCTTCAACATGCATTATACAATCCATATAACCACAGAGGTTAGGTACAAAGTAAGGGGCTATTGGGGAAGAGAAGACTTCCCAAGGAAAGGGAAATATATTGTTATGGAGAGATGGGTTGGGCGGGGGGGGGGGGGGCAACAAATAAGGGGAACCGAAGTGAGAGGATTAAATGGGGGGGGGCATAAGAGGGGTGAGGAATGCATATGAGAACAGTAATGGCCACTTGAGGGGTCATATGGAAACTTGTTAACTGTAATATATATGAGAGGAATCTCATATAGAAAATGTAAAATATATATGAGAGGAATCTAAATGGAGTCATCAAATAATGGGAGAGACACTGCCCAAACAGACATCTTATACCACCAAATGAAACCTCCAGTGCCAAGAATGGATTATATCCAGTTGAATTGTTGGACAAAGAGGAGCCATGGAAACCCCCAAACATCTCAGGCTATTTTTCAAGGCTATTGGTGGCTCCCCACAAACTGATGATAAGTACCCCTGGCTGTAAAGAAAGAAGATGATACTTATGTATATCAGCACACATGGGGAAGTTGAGAGGGTACCTTACTACAGGCTTCACTCCTACCAGCCTCTGCTCATGGTAATGGAAGGTAGTCTGCAAGCTACCATAGGAGAAAGGCAATTATCACCCAGCTACAAACCTGTGACCTTCAAGATATGCTGCCATAAATAGTGTGGGTGGAACCATCCCTGCTCTGATTGGATGTAAGGCCCTTTCATCAGATAGAACCCAGGCCCGACACTGCTGGGGTAGCCAAGAGTCTGGATAGGCCATAGGCCTAGGGAAAACCCAAATACTGATGTTGTAAGCAATAAAATGACTCTTAACTTCATTTTGCTATACTGGGCTATGTCTGGGCCTTGCTCACCCATCATCACAGAATCTTCCTCTTGCAGTAAATGGGAATTAACACAGAGACCTACAATGGACAACGTGCAGTGTGGAGAGACTTTGGAACACTCAGTCCTAAATGAGTGAGATATAGTCATCAACACTTCCCCTCAGTGATGAGAGAGATCTATGTGGAAGAGGCGGTAGAAAGACTGTAAGAACCAGAGCCAATGCATGACTCTAAGGAAAAAGCGTCTCTCAGACACTCCGGGTCTGGGATCGATGCTCATACGACCTACAGAGGCGTTGGCAGCAGGTATAGAACCTGCCCACATAGGTTCAAGCCACATGAGGTCCCAGCACTGAAAGGAGGAGGTGCACACAAAGGCTCCCACACATAATCAAGAAGCTATTTGCAATTGATAACCACTTGCAAAGGAAAAATTAGTTTTCTCTAATGGAGTCTCACTGGGTATATAAACCACATTTCAGGTAGGCCCTATACCCAGCTGTAGTTAGTCAACATAAAAAGAACTCAATGGTATTTTTGTAGATTTTTTTTTGTCTCAGATAACTTTGCTTGGACAATTTTTGTTTTATTGGTCTACTGCTTGTATATTTTGTTTTTTGTGGTTTCTTTTTTTGTTTGTTTTTCTAGATAGAAAAAGAAGGCATGGAATTGGGTGGGTGAGGAAGTGGGGAGGGTCTGGGAGGAGTTGGGGGAGGGAAAACTGTGATTAGAATATATTACATGAAAAAAATACCCCAAAATCTACTTTAGAAAGTTACTGCACTTATCACTATGATATGACTATACATCTTATTCCACATTTGATCAAAGTAACCAAAATCAAGACAAATCTTACTTGGACTTCTTTCTTTTTGCTCTTGTTTCTTCATTTTTAAAAGCACGGTTTCACTGACCAATGTACAGTCCATGTCCACTGTTTCTCCTTCTAATCGTGAGTGACTGCTATCCTAAATATTGTAAAAATCCAAAAGTTTAGCAATTATTCCTTCATAGCCTTATGTCTGCTTTTGACGACCAAAAGGGTTAAAATTTTTTACTATTTTATTTTTTGCTTTTTCAAGATAGGGTTTCTCTATGTAGCCCTGGCTTGTCCTGGAACTCATTCTGTAGACCACGCTTGCCTCAAACTCAAGAGATCTGCTTGCCTCTGTCTCGAGTGCTGGGACTAAAGGTGTGTGTCACCACCCAACAAAATGTACTATTTGAAAGTTTTAAGCCATGTTTACTTAGGAACAGAGATTTAGGTTTTCTTGACAGTAGAACATTTTAGCCTCAATACATAAACAGTTTGTGTCAGTCTGAGGAAAAGAAGAACCACGGCCACGGAAATGGAGATTTATTCACCACTCCAGTCCTTCTGGTTTTATCTACCTTCTCTAATCTGCCTTGCAGTAATAAACTTTAATGCTCAAGAAAAGTAACTTCAATAATCAAATTTGATTTTTCCACAGTTATATGCAACTTTAATAAACTATATAATTTCCTAATATGCCACAGAGTAGGAGAGTTTCACAAACTATATGGACCCTGAACACAGGACAAACACATTTCTAGTACAATCTAAAATAAGAATAAACAAACAACAACAAATCAAATAAATCCCCCTCAAACATAGCTGAAAGTAACGATACACAACTTTAATCCCAGCACTCATGAGGCAGAGGTGAGTTTTGTGAGTTCAAGGCCAGCCTGGTCTACAAAGTGAGTTCCAATACAGCCAGAGCTACATAGTGAGACCTTATCTCAAACACAGCCAGCCAGCCAGACACACGCTATAGTTTTTTAAAAGTCAACTAGGAAAAAAATTAATGTCTTGACAGCACTTTTTCTTCCTCTTTTTAAAAGGCTAATCAAGGTGGCTGGAGGGATAGCTTAGTAGTTGAAAGTACTGGCTGCTTTTGCAGAAGACCCAGGTTCAATTCCTAGCACTCATATAGTCACTCACAACAATTTGTAACTCTAATTTCAGGGGATATGACTCCAGCACCATCAGGCAAAACTTATATATATATACATATATATAAAAATAATAAATCTAAAAATAAAATCACTTGGGATATGCAACTAATTTTCTGTTATTTAAAAGGACAATATTAATGCTTTATATCAAAGGCCTTTAAAAATCAGAAAGTATTATTAATCTTTCAAAATCAGCATTGTGCTAGAAGAAAAGGTATTATTTGTTTCCTGAGAGAATGCATGCCAGCGTTAAGAAGTTACTGTCTTGAGCTATCAGGATGACTCAGTGGGTAAATGTACCCGTCAATAAGCCTGACAACCTGGGTTTGATCCCCAGGATTCAAAATGGTAGAAGATGAGGACCCGAGGGTTATGGTCTGACATCTACATGTATGATGTAACATGCACATGGTGTGCACTAATGTGTACATGCAATAAGTGAAATGTGTAAAGTATTTCAAGGAGAGCCTGATAATTCTCTAGACTAAGAAATAAATGGGCTTTAGTTCTAGTTTTTATACTTACCTTTGTATCTATTACAGTAATGTCCATTTTATACTGAGAAAGGTCTGCTCCTGGGTCTACACTCCACTGGATATTTTCAAAGGACGTATCTTGGAAAAAAGGAGGGTGGGGTAGAGAAAGAAGCACAAATTAAAAACCCATTTTTTGCTTTAAAATGTTAGGGGTCCCACAGACTAGAGAATGTACTGCTAATCACCTGTTTGATGAAGGACATCTAGGATATATAAAGAATTCCCATAGTACATACTTAAACATAAATCCCTAGGCACTGAAGAGATGGCTGAGTAGTTAAAAGCATTGGCTGCTCTTGGAGAGGATTTGGTTTTGTTTCCTAGCATCTACATGGTGGCTCATAACTGTCTATACCTTCAGTTCCAGGGACCTGACACCCACTTCTGACAATCTGGCACACACAAAGTGCAAGTATGCATACAGCCAAAACAATCATATACATAATATTTAAAAATTTTAAAAAATAAAATAAATAAATACCCCAGTTCAGAGTATGCAAAGAATCTCACCAGACAGTTCAAATGGCCAATAATTATTATGAAAAATGTGCTCAATATATGGCTAGCTATCAGAAAAATGCAAAACAAAATGATTCTGTTCACATCCACTAAGACAGCTATACTGAACGTGTTTATATGTATTGATCTGGAGAGCCTGATGTCTTCACACAATTATAGTACTATTGTGAAATGGCACAGCTGCTTTGGGAATAGGTAGTTCCTTAAAAGGTCAAACTAGGAGGTCTGAACTATGTGGTTCAGCAATTTTAGTAGTCCCAGGTCAACTGGGAAAAAGAAAAAAAAAAAAAAGACAACATCTATTCCCAGAAAAACCTGTACACAATGCTCATAGCAGCATTATTCATAGATGTTACCTATTCATAGAGGTAACATGACAGCAAACTTGTATTAACTGATGAAAACCTGACAGCACATAAGGAAATTTTATTGAGCAATAAATAGGGATGGGATACTGATATGTATGAAAGCATGGTTGGGAACTGAAAACACAATGTCAGTGCTAGAGAGAAGGCTCAGGAGGCACAGGTGCTTGCCAGGCAGGCACGATGACCTGAGCTTGAACCTTGGAACCTATGCGAAAGGACAAAGAGAGAACTACGTAAAGTTGTCCTCTGACCTACACATCACACATGCAACAATAAAGGTAAAAGAAAACATTATGTAAAGGGAAGGAAGTCAGAAGATTTCATACTGACTAGGTCTTTTCATATAAAAATAGACTAGGTCTATTCATATCCATATTTCATATGGAGATAAAATTAGACCCATGCTAACTGGAGTTATAAAGGAAGAAAAAACCTTGAAGATGATGGATTTAAGATTGTAGAGACAGACAGCTCTATAAGTATACCAAAACCACTGGACTCAACATAAGGAGACATGATTTGTATTTTCAATAAAGTAATTGTTTAAAAGTTACAATTGTAAAGTTGTTTGGATTTTAATGTATTATAGTAGAAAACACGTGACAATCGTGAACTGTAGATTAAGAACGTGAAGCAAGATGATGCTAATTGCAAGCAGACTGCAGAGTTTATGGGTAGAGTATGATCTCTAAGGTAGAGTGAAGGAAAAAAATCAAACATAAAAGCTAAGCAAAAAGTCAGGCATAACAGTGGAAAACAAACAAACAAACAAACAAACAAACAAACATTTTCACTTTGGGGCCAAAACCTGTGTAAGAACAACTAAATAATGTGCTTCAGGTGAAAAGGGAAATAAATCAATAATGAAGGAATAACTTAACTTGCTAAAGATAAGAAAGAAAGAAAGAAAGAAAGAAAGAAAGAAAGAAAGAAAGAAAGAAAGATAAGAAAGAAAGGAAGAAAGGAAGAAAGGAAGAAAGGAATCCTGCCCCTGGAGCACAGCAGTCGTGAGTGGCCAAAAGCAGGGTGATGCCCAGCTTAGGGCAAACTCTGTCTCAACAATATGGTTAGGGGCTAGGGAGGCCTCAGAAGGTAAAGACCCTAAACTTAATCAAAAAGTCCAGGCACAGTAGAGACACAAGACAAATGGATCCCTGGGGCTTGCTGGCAGGCAGCCTACAGAGAGCTCCAGGCCAATGGGAGACCACCTAAAAATAAGATGGACAGAGACTAAGTAACAACATCCCAGACATACACACCTTCATGTGTACCCGTACAGATGTGCACACGCACAGGGGTGGGGTGTGTGCATGCACATGTAATTATAAGACTTAAGTTAAAAACCTATTAATTTGTATAAGCTTACAGACAAACATTTCAATGCAAAGAAAAAGGATAGGCTATCTAAGCAGTAAAGAAAAAGTTCTAAATGATGAATTATTTTTAAACATTATGTACACTTTCGGATTATAGATGGAGCTTAGTGGCAAGGGCCCTAGCATGCATAAGGCCCTGGGTTCAATCCCTAGTATTACCTCCCTTTAAAAACAAACTAAACTCCCTCTAAAAACTAAAAAAACAACAAGCAAGCAAACAAACAAAAACCCCAACTGAATTGTTAAAATACTTTTTAAAAGCTTTTGCGAAGGAAGTAAGAAATAACTACATAAGTAAATCTACACCCATCTAAAAATGTATCAAAGAATTTAAAATGATTTTTGACAAAGCATAAGAGCAGAAACATCTAAGGTGAGATGAAACCAGTGAGAATAATGCTGCGAACACAGATATATGCAGAAAGAAATTTAAGATTCCCCCCCACCCCCCCAACCCAAATTTTTTTGTCTAAAGACTGTAAACCAATTAAAAAGAGGAGAAATCCTGTTTTTAATGCACACACCTTGGTTGCTTGGCAGAGCCTTTGTTTTAGCAACTCTACAGGGATTTAACTGAAGAACTGATGCAAGCTCACATCCTCCATGGACTGCTCTGTTCTTTACTTTTGTTGGCACAAGAGAACCAGTACCCTAAGCAGAAATAATTATTAGCACCTAAATGAAATCACAAACAATTATAATCAAAATCTCTGAACATTTAACACAAACCTTCACATCACCAAAAAGATTCTCCGTCTCCAAACTTTCCTGTGAACATGGAGGTGTTTTGAAGACAGGATTTTCTTCTTTTATCTGTAATGGTGTTTTATGGTCTGGAGAGAATTTACTAGAGGACTGGAGGATGCGCGGCTGTAAACAGTATGTCTCCGAAGCGTCTTTGGCTAGCATGCAGTCCCCACTCAAGGCTTTACGGCCTGAGGAGGAGCCCTTTGGAATGGGCTTCAAAGCCTCGTAAATAGTCGCTTGCTTAAGTTTGTTTTTAGAAGTCTCGTTTCCGTGGTTCTTCTCTTGACGCTGAGTAGCTGCAAACCGATCTGACAGGTCCAGAGGTTTATCCATCACATGGTCTCCATTCATGGAGAATTGATTCTCCATTGGGAAAGGAAGGGCATTTTCCTTATCAAAACAGGTCTGGGGGCAGTTTACTGCATGCTCACTTTCCTCCTCAGTCCTCTTCCTTTTGGATGCTTTGCCTCCCAGTGATTTCAAAGGCACCAAATATTTATCAGTAACAGTAATATTCATGTGGTCAGCACTACACTGTTCATCTACAGAGTCACTTACATTTTTATTTGTAAGTATCTGTTTACTAGAAAATGACTGGCTAATGACCTTTACTTCTGACCCAAGACTATGTTGTGTGAAAAGGGCATTATCCTCGGATTTGGATCTAACTTTCTCTGATCTAGAAACAGCAATGTTGCTAAAGGGAGCTGTCTTCAGAAGGTTTTTTTTCCCATTGTCTAAGAGAGAGGGGGAGAAACTTGTATTCAAACCCAAATGAGTTTTCACAGTAGAGGTAGCTCCAAATACTGGAGATGACACCCGAGTAGGAAATTCTTGAGGAGGTGTCTTTGAAGCAGAGTCTGAAAATCTAAATAAATAAAGAATATGTAAGATTTTGTTTTTAACTGAAAATAGGGTAAAAATTTAAAAAACAGAAAACATTTCTTGCTACAGAATAGTAAGGCATTATCCACCTATTAGAGGCAGAGGGTTAACACAAATGTAAGATGCAGTGGTTTCTTCTTATTTTGCAGAACAGAAAATGAAAGTAGAAATGAAGCCCACTGAGGACTTTTGCTATCATTAAATTTTATAAGTAATCCCAAGAAAAAAAATTCCTAAACTACAGAACTGAATGCAAGCTCTCTCAATAGAACTTGAACAAGATAATCAATCTTTGGAGTCACATTTTTGTTATCTATTTAAAGAAAAGAGGAACAGGTGAATAAAACTCAACTTGACAAGTTATTAACAGATGTACTTAAAACCAAGCAAGATATGGGAAGGAAGCATGAGAGAAGGGGCACGAACGAGACGTCAAAAGAAATCCTCTAAGCTTCAATCAATTCATACCCTAACAATGGTTTATCAACATAGGTCCTGCTAGTAAATAGTATGAGATTTGAGAAAAACAAAACAAAAACAAAAAAGGGCTAGACAGGTGGCTCAGTGGTTGAAAGCACTGGCAACCCTTGCAGAGGATTCAGGTTGAGGTCCAGTACCTACGTGGTGGCTCAGTCATTTATAACTCCAGTTCAAGGGCTTCTGACCCGTTACCTCCTGGGAATCCATGGTGCACATCCACACGCACAGGCTCACACACAGATATAATATAAAGTGGATCTTTCACACCAGTTAGTGTTTGGAGACACAATATAATGACTGTATTTAATGGGCTAAAGCACAACTGGGAGCTCTTAATGCTGCTTGATGATACAGGAAAAGAATATAGACATAGTATCTGCAGCCCTTCGGGGGAGTACAGTATTGCTGATATTCAGCCTTGTAGGGTTTATTGAGCTACACTAACAAAACAAAACAGAACAAAACAATATATGCTCAAAATTACCTTAAGCTATCTTCGTTACTTCTTCCAGATTCCATAAAAGGGTGCTTTTTGTGATCTTCTTTGAGACAGTGGTAGAGCTCATTTCCCAGAGGGCTCATGGGACCTTGGGGTTCCTTCAATAGTAAAGTATGCTTAAAGTTGATAAATGCTACAATGCAAATAAATCCCAAAAAACATATGAAGTAAAAGGAGCCAGAATGAAGAGCTATATAATCAGACAGAATGAAGTTGCATAATATTGTGAATGTATAAATAGCATTGTATTGCAGACTTTGAAGTGACTAGTTTTGTTATTTAAATTTTATCACAATAAAAATATGGAGAAGAAAGTATTAGTATTTTATACTTTATATAACTTACTACTGCATAGAAATAGTTCAATACCAAAATACGTTAAAATGAAGGGTAGAAAACACAGTAAATGTAAAAGCAAACTTTAGAGGAAATTCTCAAGACTGCATACAAGTCAACTGGGAATCATTAAAACACAAGTTTCAATAGATCTGAAATTCTGTGCCTGTAATACATTCAAGAATGATAAAGACGCCGTGAATGGACTGTAAGAAAAGTTCTTTGATAGCTTATCTGAACTTGTTAGATCTATGGCTAGTAAGGAACTAAAGACTATTAAATACACAAAATGTAATGAAAAATGAACTCAAGTTTTAGAAACTCAACAGTCAGTTTTCTAAGAAAAAAAAAAAGCAAAAAAGGACTATTTTAAATCTGTCACTTGTTTGTTTTAGTTTTGTTAGTGGTCAAACTCAGGGCCTTGCATACATCATGCAAACACTTGGCCACTCAGCCAATTAAAATCCCCAGCCCTTAAGTTGTATCAAAACAGAACTTAATCTACATTTGGGAAGCCTTGGGTTCCAATTCTCAGCACTAGAAACAGATGAAAACCCTCTAATTTTGGGCTCCAGAACCGGCTTAGTGGCTAAGCAGCCCTTGCTCCTCATATAGAGGGCTGGAGTTTGATTTCAGCACTCTTATCAGGCAGCTCACAACTGCTTCTATCTCCAGCTTCAGGGAGGTCTCAGGACTTCTTGCAGCCTTCATTGGGTATCTGATTAGTACTCATACAAACCAACAGGTAGACATACATACAAATAAAGCGAAAAACCCAAACACCAAGAACTTAAGATTGGGAACTTTAAATGTTTTATGTTATAAGATTAAGGGGAAAGAAGTAAAGAAAGAAAGTATTAAAGTAATTAAAACAATTGTACGATCAGTCTTTGACCCAACTTTTAAGGATTATGTTTAGCTGAATTGGTAGGTTCTTAAATTCAGGCAATTTTTCAAATCAAATGAAAATTTAATGGCTGTCAGAAAAACTCAAGTTCTGAATTCAATCTAAAGGATGTTTTCTTACAATAAATATGGGGAGGAAACATGAGAGAAGGGGTATGAAAGAGTTGGCAAAATAAATCCTCCAGGCTTCAATCAATTTATAGCCTAAGGATTTGTTGTTCTGACTGCATTGAAAGGATCACATAACAGTTTTGTTCTAGGCCTTTATCCAATGATGATGGGATAAAATGATTTTTTCCTGCTCATTCTCATGGAGAGCCCTGCCTCTTTAGCACATCCCACCAGCCTGTGCCATCATAACTGGCTCCTGCCTAATTGTTTAGGAATAGATCCAGGTGGACATATGAATTATTAACAATTCATATAATCATCAAACTAAGTGGCTACTTACAGATTCTTCTTGACCACTAAGTCCAAGTGTCTCTGCAACAACAGTGTCTAGATTACAACATGTCTTCTCAGTGGGGTAACTACTTGTTTCACATATTTCTAAAGTAAAAAGAAAAAACACATATAATTTTAGACAGTAGATATAAAAAAAATCACATAGAAGAAGAATCAATGCATAAAAATCACAAAATTAGGGGAAAAACCAAGGTCCCATTTTAAAGATGACAGTGGACAAATTTTAAACTGTTCAGAAGGTCTAAAATGCTTTCTTATAAATATCAATAGGTTAAGATATTTTAGCATTCAAATTGTTAAACTTTTTCATTTGTCTAAGTTTTCTACTTTTCCTTAATTTAATACAAGATTTCAGTTATATGTCTTCTCAAAGATCCTAGGCGCTATTCTAAAAGGTAAAAACAGAACTTCTGTTTTCTAAGGGGAAAACCAAACAGAATTTGCAGAAGTATGAAAAAAAAAGACATGATAAAAGTTTAAATACAGAAGGACCCTAAATCTGCGTTGGGAAATCAAGACAAAGTATGCAACTTGATGCCTAACATGATGCTTAAGGAGAAGGGAAGCTTCATCATTTAAGGGGATTGGGGGTGGAAAGTAAGGTCTTAGGTCTCTTTAAGGATTCAGATATATGGGACAAAATGGCTTTTCAGAGAACTGCATGTGATGTAATAGCTAGGAATGGAACCATGGAAGATAAAAGCAGAACATGAACCACATTTGTAAATTAGAGGTCAGGGGTTAGATTATGCTGACGAGTTCAGAATTTCTCCTGGGACCAAGGAAAAGGGACAAGAGATTTGAAATGCCAAATGTAAATACTTGAGTAAAAAGGGTAATTCTGACTCTGACAGCCTCACAGCCAAGAAGCAAATCTAACAGGCAATGAATGAAACAAAGTCCTAAAGCAGTCTTGAAGATGCTGGTGGCTAGAATTAGTACAGAGGGTACAGAGAACATGTGGATCAGTAAACTGGAGGATGTTTGACATGAGGAGCAAGAGTCTCAGATGACTCAAAGCTTAGTACTGACGTAACCAAAAGAGATGTGTAGCCTGTCATCCACTGAGACAAGATAAAGTGTGATGTAAGAGCTTCCATTTCTGACATGTTGACGAAGAAATACATGTAGGCAGAGACTCTCAACAGCAGGCAGATCTGTGGTCTGGAATTCAGGAGAAAAGTCCTGAACAGCTACAGATTTAGGGTTTATTAGCATTATGGGTAGGAGCAGAATTTGGACTCTAAGTGAGAATTTTACAGAGAGAAAGTAAAATTACTTTACTTAGCAAGCTCTGTTGCAAACACTTCTGATAACTACTTTGAAAGCTTTCTCTATAAGCAGCTCACAGCACTGAGTGGGAGCGTGGGCAGCATGTCCTCTCTCTAAACTGTCCTTCTGTCCTCTTCCTTTGTGCTCTTCTCTTTCTGTCACAGGAGCATGGTAGGAGCAGACTCCAGAGCAGGCTGGGACAGATGAGTGTTAAACAGTGATACTGACAACAAACTTCTTTGTTAACTTTGAAAAGACTGTATAACTAAGCAGCAAAAATTAAGAGGACTTTGTTTTAATGGAAGATAATATACATGTACACGCCAATAAGAAAAGTCCGGCAGAGTAGCTAGAAATATAATAAAATATAAGCAGAAAGAATAGGGATAGTAGCAAAGCCAGTTGTCTCATATGTGCAAAGGTCTGGTTCCAAACTCTAGCATGGGGTGAGAGGGCACAACAAACAAATCTATGTCTATGATTTCTGCTTTCTATGCTTGTAATTTTTTTTTATGATAGTTTCACATAATCAGTTGTACCTTTCAAGTTTTGAATCATGCTACTAGTTTAATACCTAGTGATCTCCATGAAACTAAAGTCTATGGTGGAGTCTAAGAGGCTGTTGTCTGTTCTGATCCATCAGTGCTGTTCAATACAGTGGCTCCCTCCCTCCTCCTTTTTCCTGCTGGCCATTATTGTTAGTCCTCCTTTCCCACTGGAAGCTCATTTTCTGGCTACTTAGTTCCGTTTCCTTTTAATAACCTCTAAATCACAACAGAAACAGCTGTAATACTGTCAGTGTGTACATGTATGTCTCTGTGTGTATGCAGGGGTGTATGTGTGCAGGAGCTTTAGGAAACAAAAATATCTTTCCCCTTTTTATATAAAGCACAAACAACAGAGCACACAAACAGATATACAGTGTTTCTACAGTACTAACTTTCTATGGGGGCAATAACTAGGGTAGAAAATGTATAAAATGGTTTCTGGAAAGAGATAATGAATATCTCTGAAAAAGAAGATTTAAAAAAAAAAAAATCACTGCTTAATATAACGACAGAAGTGAGCAGGCCTCGGGACCTGAACTCGTCTCTTCCACCTACACTGACTTGCTTGGCAATCTCATGGCTTTAGATAGTATGTTAGCAACCTCCACATATATCCCAGTACACGGAGTTTTCCTCTAAAGATGAACTCATACACATGCTTTCACCGCAAAACTTTAATATCTTTATCTGAACATGTTTTGAGTTTCAAGCAATACTTTCAAAGCCAAACTCCTGAATTTTAAGCTTCTCTGAGTCTCTCCCATCTGTCAAGAAGCAATTCTATTGTTCCTCTTGCCCAAATCACTTCTCCCTTCACCCACCCTGCTCTGCCATAGACTTCCATAGTGCTCCTCATACAAACCAAGCGACACTGGACTTTTCTGAGGACACGACTCCTGGACACCACCCACTCCTTTAGCCTCTGCTAAAGTGTCACTTTAGTAAGAATTTGTGCTGCCCTTGCCGGCCTGCTTTGTCTTCAGAATACCTGACTCTACCTGACAGGAATTATTTTCCTTTTTCCCATTATCAGACTGAAGGTTCCACAAGGGCAAAAACTTTCTTTGTTCAGTGCCTGACATAGCAGACCCTGAAATATTTGTTAAATCAAAGAAAAAAAAAATCACAAAAAAGTCTTTCTTACTTAAATCATCAATACTTTACATTGGATTAGATATTAACATAAATTAATACTAGGATTAACATTACTTTCTCATATTAAGCATATCTCTAAAATACTGGCTAATTCTGACTATTGGTCATTTTTGTTTACCAATAATCACAATTTTACACTTATAACTACAATATCTTACTTACTAGACAGTGGTGAGTGATTTGGATCACAAGTGTCAGCTACTAGAATTTCATGTTCCTCAGAGTTAACTGGTGCAGGAGCTGAATCCTTAGATATTTTTCTTAATTCTAAGTGGGGGGGGGGGGGAAGAGAGGATACACAGAAAATAATGATAAAAGATGCTATCAAGATTTAGTCTGATAAGTCAAAATAAACTTGCATTAATGAATAACAACCATTATTTTATAGATACAATTTGCATAATTCTTTAGTTTCACTGAGAAACAAATTCTTTAGTTCCACTGTCCTATAGGTTAGGACAGTGGGAGAGAGGAGACTGGAACAGCTTGGTTTCTATGACCTGAGTTACCTCAGTAGTGACAGCTCAGTCACTTTTCTCATCTGAGACAAAGCACTACTAAAAATGTTAAGGGCTCGTGTTTCTTTAAAACCTGTCTGGAATGAAAACTGAAATGTGCTTTACTGGAAATCTCTATTGCTTAAATACTTAGTTCAAAGACAACCAAAGGATAAGGTAAAGGAACAGAATTATACTTTAAATATAACATGAAAATTAAAAAGTTCCCGGCACTTTTTTTTTTTTTTTTGCTTTTCCAGGCAGGGTTTCTCTGTGTAGCCCTGGCTATCCTGGAACTCACTCTATAGACCAGGCTGGCATCAAACTCAAAAATCCGCCTGCCTCTGCTTCCCAAGTGCTGGCATTAAAGGTGTGCGCCACCACCTCCTGGCTAGACACTTTTAAGATAAGTAAATATGATAAAGGGATTACCACTAGTTAAGTCATTAAATCATTTAAACTATTTTACTTTCTAAGTTAGAAAAAAAGAAGGATAAAATTAAAACCAAGTTTTAAAGTCATATGCTTGTTTTCTACAATTAGCAAATAAGCATTTTTAAAAAGAATTTATTTATTTTATGTATATGAGTACACTGTAACTGTCTTCAGACACACCAGAAGAGAGCATCAGATCCCATTACAGATGGTTGTGAGCCACCATGTGGTTGCTGGGAACTGAACTCAGGACCTGTGGAAGAGCAGTCAGTGTTCTTAACCTCTGAGCCATCACTCCAACCCCAGAAATAAGCCTTTATGGATACAAATAACTACCAATAAAAATACTGCAGTTGTTTTCTGGACAGTCATATGGATGAATTTAATCATGATATAAATTATACATATAGCTATCTATCTGCATCTCAGAGACTAACACATGTTCATTTAAGATGTAGGGTCTTATATTTTAATTTTGTTTCTACTAGATAAAGGATTTAAAAACATTTCTGCTGTTCTCCACTAGGTGGTGATAAAAACACACAAAAATGAAGGAAACTGCCAACTTCACATTTTCAAATAAAGATGTAATTAATTTTTTTAGAGTTTTAATTTTTATACAATATATTCTAATCATATACTTTCTCCTCCCAGATCCTTCCTACCAGTTCAGCCTCATGTTCTCACTCTTATGTTTTTGGTTGTGAACCTAGCCTTTAATGGCTGAGCCATCTCTCCAGCTCCTGTTCTCACGCTCAAAGACTTGAACCAGGAACCTTTTTAAACTTCCAAACCAAAACAGACTACCAACAACAACAACAAAAGCACAAACACACAGCTTTTTGTTTTTGCCAACTAACTACTCCTGGGAACAAGGGCGGCCTGAAGTGTGGTTGATAAATCCGGTACCACCCACTCCAGCAGAACATTGGTTTTCCCTCTCCGAGCAGGCATCAACTGCAAACAGTTTCTTAATTAGAGTGAGACTTTGTGTCCACTTCAGTGCTGGGAGTCTGTCTGGTTTAAGCCTGTGCAGGTCTTGAGCATACTGTCACAGTCTGTGAGTTCATATGTGTCAATCCTGTTGTGTCTGGAAGAAGCTGTGTGTTTTCAGGTGTCATCTACTAAATATTTCTGCCCCCTCTTTTGCTCGCATGCCTGAGCCTCCACAGGACTGGTTTGATAAAGACATCCCATTAAGGGCTGAGTGCTTTCAAGTCTTACACTCTCTATATGCTGTCCCTGCGAGTTCTGGGGGTCTGTTTAGTTGATGTTGTTCTTCCTACCCCCTTCTCAGTCCAATGGTTGGCTGCAAACATCATCTCTTGTTAATTACCATTACTGTAAGAAGCTTCTCTGATGAGGACTGAACAATGCTCTCTGTTCTATTGGTTCTACTGTTCAATATTTCATGAGGAGTCATTCTATAGTTATGTTCCTGTAGCAGAATAATAGTAGTAAGTTGTCCCCTAGGACTATGACCTATCTAGATTCAGGTTCTTGGCCACATTAACAGCATCGGGTAGGGATTCTATCTCATGAGGTGGGCCTTAAATCCATTAAAAAAGTGGTTGGTTGCTCCTGTAACACCTGTGCCACTATTATAGCAGTATATTTTGTAGGCAAGTATCTGTCATACTTCACAAAGTTGTAGACAGGCTAAATTATCTCTCTTCTCTGTTAATATGCAAAACCTTCCAGAACCATGAACACTAGTCAGTAGGGGTGAAGTTCCTAGTTGGGCACCATCTTAAGTTCTTTATTTTCAGTGACACAGTTTGTATCTTCAGCAATAGGGCCTTACCATCAGATTATGGAGAGTAACCAACAGCCTTGTAAATAGCCAGTGATGTTTGTGAGGTGGTGGTCTTTTACTTTATATATATGGGTGTTTTGCCTGTATGTATGTCTGTCTGTATACTACGTATGTGCCTGATGTCTATGGAGACTAGGAAAGGACATTGGATATTATGGAACTGGAGTTAAAGATGGTTGTGGGATGCTATGTGTGTATTGGGAATTGAACCTGTGATCTTAATTACTAAGCAATCCCTCCACCTTGCATAGATCTACTTACTTTTTTCTTTTAAAATTGTTTTATTTATTAGATATTTTCTTCATTTACATTTCAAATGCTACCTCAAAAGTCCGCCAGACACCCCCCCCCACTCCCTTACCTACCCACTCCCACTTCTTGAACCTGGCGTTCCCCTGTACTGAGGCATATAAAGTTTGCAAGAACAAGGGGCCTCTCTTCCCAATAATGGCCAACTAGGCCATCTTCTGATACATATGCAGCTAGAGACACGAGCTCTGGAGTACTGGTTAGTTCATAATGTTGTTCCACCTATAGGGTTGCAGACCCCTTTAGCTCCTTGGGTACTTTCTCTAGCTCCTCAATTGGGGACACTGTGTTCCATCCAATAGCTGACTGTGAGCATCCACTTCTGTGTTTGCCAGGCCCCAGCATCGTCTCACAAGAGACAGCTATATTTGGGTCCTTTCAGCAAAATCTTGCTGGTGTATGCAATGGTGTCAGCGTTTGAAGGCTGATTATGGGACGGATCCCCGGGTATGGTAGTCTCTAGATGGTCCATCCTTTCATCTCAGCTCCAAACTTTGTCTCTGTAACTCCTTCCATGGGTATTTTGTTCCCAATTCTAAGAAGGGGCATAGTGTCTACACTTTGGTCTTCGTTCTTCTTAAGTTTCATGTGTTTTACAAATTGTATCTTGTATCTTGGATATTCTAAGTTTCTGGGCTAATATCCATTTATCAGTGAGTACATATCATGTGAGTTCTTTTGTGATTGGGTTACCTCACTCAGGATGATGCCCTCCAGATCCATCCATTTGCCTAGGAATTTCATAAATTCATTCTTTTTAATAGCTAAGTAGTACTCCATTGTGTAAATGTACCACATTTTCTGTATCCATTCCTCTGTTGAGGGTCATCTGGGTTCTTTCCAGCTTCTGGCTATTATAAATAAGGCTGCTATGAACATAGTGGAGCATGTGTCCTTCTTACCGGTTGGGACATCTTTTGGATCCTCGACAGCTGAGTTTTTGATTTTAGCCATTCTGACTGGTGTGAGGTGGAATCTCAGGGTTGTTTTGATTTGCATTTCCCGGATGATTAAGGATGTTGAACATTTTTTCAGGTGCTTCTCAGCCATTCGGTATTCCTCGGGTGAGAATTCGTTGTTTAGCTCTGAGCCCCATTTTTTAATGGGGTTATTTGATTTTCTGGAGTCCACCTTCTTGAGTTCTTTACATACATTGGATATTAGTCCCCTATCTGATTTAGGATAGGTAAAGATCCTTTCCGAATCTGTTGGTGGCCTTTTTGTCTTATTGACGGAGTCTTTTGCCTTGTAGAAGCTTTGCAGTTTTATGAGGTCCCATTTGTCCATTCTTTTTTTTTTTTTGTTTGTTTACTGTATATTTTATTTTTCTGAATTTCTATACATAACAGGTTTAATTGATTAGTATTTTTAAATCTTCTAACTAATTTTCTTTTTTTTTCTTTTTTTTTATTACGTATTTTCCTCAATTACATTTCCAATGCTATCCCAAAAGTCCCCCATACCACCCCCCCCCCACTTCCCTACCCACCCATTCCCATTCTTTTGGCCCTGGCATTCCCCTGTATAGGGGCATATAAAGTTTGCAAGTCCAATGGGCCTCTCTTTCCAGTGATGGCCGACTAGGCCATCTTTCGATACATATGCAGCTACAGACAAGAGCTTCGGGGTACTGGTTAGTTCATCATGTTGTTCCAACTTCAGGGTTGCAGATCCCTTTAGCTCCTTGGGTACTTTCTCTAGCTTCTCCATTGGGAGCCCTGTGATCCATCCAATAGCTGACAGTGAGCACCCACTTCTGTGTTTGTTTGGCCCCGGCATAGTTTCACAAGAGAGAGCTATATCTGGGTCCTTTCAGCAAAATCTTGTATGCAATGGTGTCAGCGTTTGGAAGCTGATTATGGAATGGATCTCTGGATATGGCAGTCTCTAGATGGTCTATCCTTTCATCACAGCTCCAAACTTTGTCTCTGTAACTCCTTCCATGGGTGTTTTGTTCCCAATTCTAAGAAGGGGCACAGTGTCCACACTTTGGTCTTCATTCCTCTTGAGTTTCATGCGTTTAGCAAATTGTATCTTATATCTTGGGTATTCTAAGTTTTGGGCTAATATCCACTTATCAGTGAATACATATTGTGTGAGTTCTTTTGTGATTGTGTTACCTCACTCAAGATGATGCCCTCCAGGTCCATCCATTTGGCTAGGAATTTCATAAATTCATTCTTTTTAATAGCTAAGTAGTACTCCATTGTGTAAATGTACCATATTTTCTGTATCCATTCCTCTGTTGAGGGTCATCTGGGTTCTTTCCAGCTTCTGGCTATTATAAATAGGGCTGCTATGAACATAGTGGAGCATGTGTCCTTCTTACCGGTTGGGACATCTTCTGGATATATGCCCAGGAGAGGTATTGCTGGATCCTCTGGAAGTACTATGTCCAATTTTCTGAGGAACTGCCAGACTGATTTCCAGAGTGGTTCTACAAGCTTGCAATCCCACCAACAATGGAGGAGTGTTCCTCTTTCTCCACATCCTCACCTGAATTTTTCATCCTAGCCATTCTGACTGGGATTCGGTTAGCAAGAATTTTATTGAGTATTTTTGCATTGATATTCATAAGGGAAATTGGTCTGAAGTTCTCTATCTTTGTTGGGTCTTTCTGTGGTTTAGGTATCAGAGTAATTGTGGCTTCACAGAATGAATTGGGTAGAGTACCTTCTGTTTCTATTTTGTGGAATAGTTTGTGAAGAACTGGAATTAGATCTTCTTTGAAGGTCTGATAGAACTCTGCAGTAAACCCATCTGGTTCTGGGCTTTTTTTTTTTTTTTGGTTGGGATACTATTAATGACTGCTTCTATTTCTTTAGGGGATATAGGACTGTTTAGATCATTATTCTGATTCTGATTTAACTTTGGTACCTGATATTGGTCTAGAAACTTGTCCATTTCATCCTGGTTCTCCAGTTTTGTTAAGTATAGCCTTTTGTAGAAGGACCTGATGGTGTTTTGGATTTCTTCAGGATCTGTTGTTATGTCTCCCTTTTCATTTCTGATTTTGTTAATTAGGATGCTTTCCCTGTGCCCTCTAGTGAGTCTGGCTAAGGGTTTATCTATCTTGTTGATTTTCTCAAAGAACCAGCTCCTCGTTTGGTTCATCCTTCTTGTTTCCACTTGGTTGATTTCGCCCCTGAGTTTGATTATTTCCTGTTGTCTACTCCTCTTGGGTGAATTTGCTTCCTTTTGTTTTAGAGCTTTTAGGTGTGTTGTCAAGCTGCTAGTGTGCTCTCTCTAGTTTCTTTTTGGAGGCACTCAGAGCTATGAGCTTTCCTCTTAGAAATGCTTTCATTGTGTCCCATAAGTTTGGGTGTGCTGTGGCTTCATTTTCATTAAACTCTAAAAAGTCTTTAATTTCTTTCTTTATTCCTTCCTTGACCAAGGTATCATTGAGGAGGGTGTTGTTCACTTTCCACTTGAATGTTGGCTTTCTATTATTTATGTTGTTATTGAAGATCAGCCTTAGTCCATGGTGATCTCATAGGATGCACGGGACAATTTCAATATTTTTGTATCTGTTGAGGCCTGTTTTGTGACCAATTATATGGTTAATTTTGGAGAAGGTACCATGAGGTGCTGAGAAGAAGGTATATCCGTTTGTTTTAGGATAAAATGTTCTGTAGGTATCTGTTAAATCCATTTGTTTCATAACTTCTGTTAGTTTCACTGTTTAGTTTCCGTTTCCACGATCTGTCCATTGATGAATGTGGTGTGTTGAAATCTCCCACTATTATTGTGTGAGGTGCAATGTGTGCTTTGAGCTTTACTAAAGTTTCTTTAATGAATGTGGCTGCCCTTGCATTTGGAGCATAGATATTCAGAATTGAGAGTTCCTCTTAGAAGACTTTACCTTTGATGAGTATGAAGTGTCCCTCCTTGTCTTTTTTGATAACTTTGGATTGGAAGTCGATTTTATTCGATATTAGAATAGCTACTCCAGCTTGTTTCTTCAGACTATTTGCTTGGAAAATTGTTTTCCACCCTTTTACTCTGAGGTAGTGTCTGTCTTTTTCCCTGAGATGGGTTTCCTGTAAGCAGCAAAATGTTGGGTTCTGATTGTGTAGCCAGTCTGTTAGTCTATGTCTTTTTATTGGGGAACTGAGTCCATTGATATTAAGAGATATTAAAGAAAAGTAATTGTTGCTTCCTATTATTTTTGTTGTTAGAGTTGGCATTCTGTTCTTGTGGCTGTCTTCTTTTAGGTTTGTTGAAGGATTACTTTCTTGCTTTTTCTAGGGTGTGGTTTCTGTCCTTGTATTGTTTTTTGTTGTTGTTGTTGTTGTTGTTGTTGTTGTTATCCTATGAAGGGCTGAATTCGTGGAAAGATAATGTGTGAATTTGGTTTTGTCATGGAATACTTTGGTTTCTTCATCTATGGTAATTGAAAGTTTGGCTGGGTATAGTAGCCTGGGCTGGCATTTGTGTTCTCTTAGTGTCTGTATAACATCTGTCCAGGATCTTCTGGCTTTCATAGTCTCTGGTGAAAGTCTGGTGTAATTCTAATAAGCCTGCCTTTATATGTTACTTGACCTTTTTCCCTTACTGCTTTTAATATTCTATCTTTATTTAGTGTATTTGTTGTTCTCATTACTATGTGTTGGGAGGAATTTCTTTTCTGGTCCAGTCTATTTGGAGTTCTGTAGGCTTCTTGTATGTTCATGGGCATCTCTTTCTTTGGGTTTGGGAAGTTTTCTTCTATAATTTTGTTGACAATATTTGCTGGCCCTTTAAGTTGAAAATGTTCATTCTCATCTACTCCTATTATCTGTAGATTTGGTCTTCTCTTGTGTCCTGGATTTCCTGGATGTTTTGACTTAGGATCTTTTTGCATTTTGCATTTTCTTTGATTGTTGTGCCCATGTTCTCTATGGAATCTTCTGCACTCTTCTATCTCTTGTATTCTGTTGCTGATGCTCGCATCTATGGTTCCAGATTTCTTTCCTAGGGTTTCTATCTCCAGCTTTGCCTCACTTTGGGTTTTCTTTATTGTATCTACTTCCCTTTTTAGGTCTTGCATTGTTTTGTTCAATTCCATCACCTGTTTGGTTGTGTTTTCCTGTTTTTCTTTAAGGACTTGTACCTCTTTAGCAGTATTCTCCTGTATTTCTTTAAGTGAGTTATTAAAGTCCTTCTTGATGTCCTCTACCATCATCATGAGATATGATTTTAAATCCGGGTCTAGCTTTTCAGGTGTGTTGGGGTATCCAGGACTGGCTGAGGTGGGAGTGCTGGGTTCTGATGATGCTGAGTGGTCTTGGTTTCTGTCAGTAAGATTCTTACGTTTGCATTTAGCAATCTTGTAATCTCTGGAGTTAGTTGTTATAGTTGTCTTTTGTTAGAGCTTGTTCCTCCTGCGAGTCTGTTAGCCTCTATCAGCAGACCTATGAGACTAGCTCTTTCCTGAGTTTCAGTGGTCAGAGTACTCTCTGCAGGCAAGCTCTCCTCTTGCAGGGAAGGTGCACAGATATCTGGCTTTCAAACCTGCCTCCTGGCAGAAGATGAAGGCCCGAAACAGGGCCTGTCCCAGAAGCTGTTAGCTTCTGTAGTTCACACTCTCATGTGTGCAGACTAATCTCTGAGGGATCCAGGAACCAAGATGGCTCCCCCAGGTGCTCCGGCAAAGCCCTCCTAGGTGGGGTGGACACCTCTCCTCTGGCAGGGAAGGTGCCCCAATGTCTGGAGCCCAAAATGGGGTCTTTCCCAGAAGCTGTGTCGCTTTGCTTCTGCCTGTCCCAGAAGCTGTTAGCTTCTGTAGTCCACACTCTCACCTGCGCAGACTATTCTCTGAGGGATCCGAGGACCAAGATGGATCTACTTACTTTTTAAGTGCTAATTTAGCAAACCTCCTTTTCCTAAATGTTTCAAATAATTTGGGTTAAGAATTAAGTCTTTGTCATTTATTTTAAATGAGCAATAAAAGAAATAATCACCTTATCATGCCACATAAAGCTACAAGTACAAGACCATTTTAAAAAGTAGTTTTGAAGCATTTAGGTAAAACAGTAAACTGGAATGGAGTTAGAAATAGGTTCTATAAGCCAGCCATAATGGAGCATGCTTTTAACCTCAGCACTCAGGAGGCACATGCAGGTAGATCCAAGTTCAAGGCCAGTCTTGACTATAGAGCAAGATCCAGGACAACCTGGGCTCTACAGAGAATCCTTGAGAAAAATAAAAGCAAAAATTAAACAAAAGGGTACATTAAGCTAGGCATAATCGCATAATGGCATTCAATTCCTGTGGCAGAGGTATGTAGATTTCTATGAGTTCCAAGCTAGCCTGATCTACACAGTGAGTTCTAGGATAGCCAAGGGTATAGAGAGACTCTGTCTCAAAAATAAGAGAAATAGACTCCATAAAGCATATACTTTAAAAAGTCTATGCAGTGGGCTCTCATCAAGTAAGAGCATTTTCTGCTTTTACAGAGTTCCTGGGTTAGCTTACCAGTACCCACATTAACATGGCAGGCAGCTCACAACTTCCTATAATTTCAGTTCCAGAGAATTCAACACTATTCTGACCTCTGTGGGTTCCAACCATATACATATATATATACTCAGGTGCATACATGTAAAATTATGCAGATGTATTCAGATTAACTATTGTTCATGTCTGTATATAATGGTAGCAAAAAATATCTTATTAGTCACTTTATGAATGGAAGTTAAATTCACAATGATATTCTTAATTATCTGAACAATGTCCATCTTCTTTCCATCAAACTAGGTTAGATACAAACAGTAAGTGAAACTTTACAAAACCCAAGTCTGATCCTTACCATTTGTACATAGAGAGCGCTCCAACTTAGCGTGTGTTTGTTCCACATATCGGACATGGAGATTCTCCTTCCTTCGTAGCCGGTTAATGCCAGAAAAGGAAAAGGATGTTACTGGTGAGTCTGGAATAATGTTTTCCTCACATGCAAGTTCAGCTACTTGATCCTGTTGACCATTTCTAGTGCAAAATGACAGATAAAAAGAAAATGAATTCTGTAAATATTTATTAAAATGTCTACGGAATAATGTGTAACTACAATAGAACACAAACACCAAAATATCAGAGATGTTATCCCTTGCATCTAATGCTCTAAACTCAGGGAATCGAGATGTATGCAAATAAGTTTGTACAAAGTGGGGAATATTAGTAGAATTCTTGACCCAAACTGTTTGAAATATTTGGAATTTCAGAGCGGAATGGGAAATTTAACAGCTGTGTACAAGACTGACTGGAATAGGAAGAAAGGGGGAGACAGCAATCAGACAGTCATTGTAAAAGAACAGGTCAGATTCTGTGATTTGAACTGTAATCCTCACGTATGAAAGGAACTGAATGTTGTAGAAGAATCAACATGACTCAGTAAATGACACACAGGATGATAATGCTGACAGGAAAACTGTCAAATTCTCCATGAATTATCCAAAATGCTATGTGTATGACTTTAATTATTATAGTTGTGTGAAATATTATTACTGTCATCTTGCAATTGTGAAATAAAGAGGTAGAAGTAAAGTAACTTATTCCAATAGTAAAAGAGCTAGGATTGGAATTCAGCATAGACTCTGGAGGCTCATTATTAACCCAGTGACAAGTTATTCTTAGTATATAGGTCCTGAGTCTAAAGACCAACCCATGAGGCTTCTGTCCCTGCTTCTGTTAAGCTCTGCTTAGCATCTTCTCTCAACACTGCAGTTTACAACAGTCCTACTAAACCTGAAGTCATAGCTGCTGAATCTGATTGAAACCCTGCCACATCTTTCCACTTCATTAAGAATACAAGCCAAAGTTTTCTGACTAACCCACAAGAACCCATGTGCTCTCTCCTCCACTAACTGTACTCTACACTCTCTTCCCTGAGGTTCCCCAGCATGCCAAGTGTATTCCTGTCTTCAGCTCACTGTTCTAGCTATGCCATGGGCAGTGCCCTTGCCCACATCATTACTGTATTTTTATAAGGTAGGAACTAACTTATGCAGCCCAAGATGGTTTCACACTTGCTATCCTCCTGCCTCAGCTTCTTGAGTGCTGGGATTACAGGCGTGCTTCACTGTGCTTGGCTTGTGCTAAAATTTTAATATAAAATTGCAACCCCTTCCCATAACTTAGTCTCCTTCCTATTCCATTAATTTTTATCTATTTTAAAGATGCTGTCTATCGAAGTATGTAACTTGTGATGTTATTGATTACCAATTATAATACAAGACATAAAAGAGCAAGGACCTTTGACTTATAATCACAAAAGCAAGTATGTAAGAGGCACTACATAAGATGTGTTGAGTGAATGAACATGAGACATTTTCAGGTTTCACTAAAGAAATATTTGTGCTGATCTCAGTAACTGTGCTTGCCTAACTCGATTCAAGACCAAATGACACCAATCAAAAATTTGGATCGAACTGTATTACTTAATGACCTATGCCAAACCATTGTTGATCTTATTAACTAATCAATAGAACTATTCTGTCAGTCATTTAATTTTTGATAAAACCAAACTAATTATTTCATTTGAAAATTAATTTGTCATATGACTTCAAATACTATATAAGAATTTTATAAACTATGATTACCAGAGGTTGGTAGAAGGCTGGCAAGACATTTCAGTAGGAAAACCTGAGTTTGCACTCCTGAAAACATGTAAAGATGAAAGGAGAGAAATGACTGCACAAAGCTGTCCTCTGCCTCCACAGGTGTACCATGGCACACATATTCATATATACATATCATGGACACACAGACTACATTTGTTTAAAAATAAAAATTAATCCAAGACAAAAAAATGTTTCCTAACAAATATTTATACTTTAATTTCCTGAATAATGTCAGTATTATTTGTTATCTATAATTCTGTAATGTATGGTACGAGACAAGCAAATATCTAGTTAATTTTTTCTAAATGACAAGAATGACTGTGTGTATATACACACACGCATACCCATATATGTGTGTGTGTGTGTGTGTGTGTGTGTATCATGTTTTGGTATGTTTATGCTGTGGAATGATTAAATTAAGCCAACTAATAAATTTACTTCATAAACCTATTTTATAAAGTAAAACATTTAAAACCTATATTTCTACCAAGCTTTAAGTATACAGTATGTTCTTGTTTTGGTCATCATTCTGGGCAATGTATTAAACATGTAATTTTTAATAAATTAATAGTACTCTTACTCTATAAATACAGAAGTCATATAAGAAAGTCTTGCAGGTTAATAGAGTGTAACACTTCTATGACTTGGCCTGAACTAGTCACAGCACTGTTTGCTTTCTCATTAGTCATAAAAATATAACCTGAAACATAAATGAGTCACAAGGAGAAAATTAATTCTTGGCAGGGTCTATTTACAAGGGGTTAGGAATTGTACAAGAGAAAAAAAAATTCCCCAAACAAAACACAAACCAGCTCCATGTAGCAGTGCATGACTACGTAAATGAGTACAAATTTTATCTTCTTTGGTCATAGAAGACAGGTACCACGTAAAAGCACAGATTCTGTCTTACCCAAGTTAATTCTTTAAAACATTAGGTTACACGCTGATTTTCTGAGAAAAATTAAGAGTTTCTGTCTTACTTCAGTTGATATGTACTTGCCACCTTCCTTTAGCTTCTCCTTCCAATAACGTTAGAGGGTTTGCTATTGTTTTATTTGTAGCCTGTCTCTTAAAACTCTCATAAAAACTGTGTTAGCTGTTTTTTCTCAATTATTTGTGAGGACCCAGGGTTTCTCTTCATAAGGAGTTTACATTAAATATTTTTTTAATTTAGCCTTCCCATCTCTACTTTGTTAAAACATAATTTAAACCCACTAAAGCCATGTTACAGCCACCAAACGTATTTAAAAGTTCTCATTTTCTTTTTTTTTTTTTAAATGTCAGCATGACTTTCTCTTTTTTTTTTTTTTTTTTTAAGATTTTTTTATTTATTATATATAAGTACACTGTAGCTGTCTTCAGACACTCCAGAAGAGGGCACCAGATCTCGTTGTGGATGGTTGTGAGCCACCATGTGGTTGCTGGGATTTGAACTCTGGACCTTCGGAAGAGCAGTCGGGTGCTCTTACCCACTGAGCCATCTCACCAGCCCCCAAAGTTCTCATTTTCAAAGGGGAAGATTTCTTCAAGTACAAACAATGAAATACCTTAATCCTTCAGAGCCTATAAGTTTATCATATAAATAAATCAAAGGCTAATTTTTAAAAGTAGGGTTATTAGAACTATGTTCTTAAAGAATGCTTCACTGAGTATCTGGCTAACAGGAAATCTGAAAAGTGACCCCCTTGATACCCTCTCACTGTAAACAATAAACAAAAAAGAAACCCAAACTTAGCATGAACACAGACTCCAGTCACAGGTCTTTATTAGTTGCCTCAGGGCTTTAACTGTAGGCTTACTTTGCTCAACATTTTACTAATAAGCTTGATACAAGGAACTGACAGAAGCCACTTAAACCTGTGAAAGCCATAAGGCTAAGGGAATAAAAACTATTAGTGGGAAAAGCAGCATATGGGAACCACCCTGACCTAGAATTATGAAGCAAGCCTAGAAATATGCAACAGAACAAGAATAAATGCTAGTGGGCCACCAAGATGGCTTAGCCAGGAAAGATGCCGTCACTAAGCCTGACAACCTGAGTTTGATCCCTGGGATTCACACAATGGAAAGTAAGTTATCCTATCATTACTACACACATGTTCTCTCTCCCTGTCTCTGTCTCTCTGTCTCTGTCTCTCTCTCTCTCTCTGACACACACACAGTTTCAGAGAATGAGAGTCCATAACTCTTACGGTAGGGAGCATGGCAGCAGGTGGGCGGGCAGGTGTAAAGCAGAAGCTGAGAACTTACATTTTGAGACACAACCATGAGGTGAGAGAATGTGAGACCGACACACTCCAACAAGGTTACCACTTCCAAGAAGGCCAATCTTTCCCAAACAGTTCTACCAAATAGAGATCAAATATCAAATATATAAGGCTATGGGACTCCTTCTCATTAAACCACCACACATACAAATGTAGTTTAAAAACCAGGAATAAGGGGCTTGAGAGATGGATCAGCGGTTAAGAGCACTGACTGCTCTTCCAGAGGTCCTGAGTTCAAATCCCAGCAACCACATGGTGGCTCACAACCATCCATAAGTAATGAGATCTGACTCCCTCTTCTGGAGTGTCTAAAGACAGCTACAGTGAACTTACATATAATAAATAAATAAATCTTTAAAAAAAAGGAATAAATGTGTACGAAGAGATAAAATGTGTCCTTTGCCATGTATAGGGTGGCACTATATTATAAATAAGCTGTGGTTAACTCAAAACTACAAAGAAAGGGTATTTTATTTAAGTCTAGGGTGTGGGACAACTAGCTTCTCTGTCCAGTTACCCTGAATAAGTTATTTAACCTTCCTGAGCTCCATTTTTTTAATTGGTTGAATAGGTATGCTATTGTACTTTCCTGTTTTCTTTTTATTTTTTATTAGATATTTTCTTCAAATTTTTATTAGATATTTTCTTCAAATTTCAAATTTCTTAGTTTTCCATCCCCACATTCCCTATCCCCTCTCCCCTCCCCCTGCTCCCCAACCCACCCACTCCCATTCCCAGTCCTGGCATTCCCCTATACTGGGGCATAGAACCTTCACAGGACCAAGGTCCTCTCCTCCCTTTGATGACCAACAAGGCCATCCTCTGCTACATATGCAGCTAGAGCCATGAGTCCCACCATGTGCTTTCTTTGGTTGGTGGTTTAGTCCCAGGAAGCTCTGTGGGTACTGGTTAGTTCATATTAATGTTCCTCCTAAGGGGCTTCAGACCCCTTCAGCTCCTTGGGTACTTTCTCTAGCTCCTTCATTAGGGACCCTGTGCTCCGTCCTATGGATGATTGTGAGCATCCACTTCTGTTTCTTTTTATGGGAGATCTGTAAAAAAGAAATTACCTAGTTCCTCAAATGTAGGTACAAAAATGCTACCTCACAAAGCAGCCATATGAGCTAGGGAGATGGCTTCGTGAGTTAACTGTTTGCTGTACAAATATGAAGATCTAAGCTTGGATCCCTAGAACCCACATAAAGCTGAACACAGTACATGTGTTTGTCAGGATTCCTAATATAATATTGGATTTATCCCTAGGAACTCATAAGCAAGCTAACCTGGTAAAAGTATCCATGACTAAGAGATCCTGCTTCAATTCAAACAGGATAGAAGAGGACAAATACCCAAGGTTGTCTTCTGACATCTACAGTCAAATAATTACAGGTTTCTTCAAAGAACTATTAAACTACAGGCTTCTGCAAAGAACTATTAAGCATATTGTCGAAGTCCTGCATTTATATTTCAAATAACAAATCTGCAAGTAGAGGGCAGAGAAAAGATAAAATGTTTGTCTGTCTTTACTTAATACTGGCCACACACACATAAGTAAAAAGAAACAAAGATGAAGAGTTGGTAACTTTGCTTTGTATTTAGCTCCTAGCTGAGTCATTAATTAAGGTTCAAGCAAAAAAGTCAAAAAGGCACTTTGAAGAGTCTTCATGAAGAATAGCTAACAAATCAAAAGTAAGGTGAGCCAGGGCAGTTGTTTTAAGGTATATAAAGTGTAGTCAAGTAAAAGAAGAAGTAGTCAAGTTTCAGATGGTCCCAGAATGTAAAGCTGGAATCAACAGCGTGATTCTAAACAAGCCTAGAAAACACTTTAAAATTTCATCTTGCTAAAATATATCCTCCAGGGAAACAGTGAACTTGCACATAAACTATTCAAACAGTGGGTGAAGAAGTCATACAACAGTTCACTTTCAGAGGCAATAGAATGAATCCTCTGAAATCCTTATGCAGACTCCTTTGCTCAACTTCCCAATGTAAAGAACCTCAAAATCCAGCTTACTTCAGTATTTACTTTCTGTGAATGAGAGATGGCTCGTCTTTCCCACTGAATAGTCCCTATTGTTGTTTCACTTAATAATTATCTTGCCACATAGGAAATCTGTAACATTAAGTCCAGCTCAAGTGAGTTAAGAATTAAGTCACTGTTTTCTGAAATTTAGGGGAATTTCAGGTAGTCATGGCATGACCCTATGGTGTGGGCAGTCAGAGGAAATGCTGTTGCCTACAAAGAGGATACTTGTTATTTTAAAGCTTCTAACTAAAGGGAGAATGAGTTGAAGAAAGCAAGTTATGAGAAAGGTGGCTCAAGACATTATTATCTGAAATTTTAGAAAACTGTGGAAAGCTACCAGATTATTTCCTATACTGTTTGGATCAAGCTTATCCTAAACAAAACACTCATACTTTGAATTTGCCTATGTAACAGGTCTTTATTGTAGTGTTTGCTATTTTTTTAAGCAAGATCAACGACCAACAGGCAGAGTCTCTGTATTTGAGAACACTAAAAATAAATCCTATACTAATTAGAATTAACATTTAAATATTTATTTAGTGTGTGTGTGTGTGTGTGTGTGTGTGTGTGTATGCATGTGTAACACATACACACAGGAGCCTGTGGAGGTCAGAAAAGAGCACTGGATCTCCTGGAACTGGAGTTACAGGCAATTGTGAGCAGCCTTAAAAGTGCTAGGAACTGAACTTAGGTACTCTGCAAGAATTGTAAGTGATCTTAACCACTGAGTCTCTTCTACAGGCTAAGAATTAATTTTTCTATTAGCAAATGGCAATTTAATTTCAATATACTTAACACACTCATGACTTTCAGGCAATCACCCACTTAATTTTGTATTATCTCTATACACTTAGTATCTTATCTATTGGAATTTAAAAATATAAAGAAGACTGATATGTCCAAGGCTTAATGTATCATAAGCTACATGTGCTAAATCAATGCTGTAATAAATATATGTCAACAATAACTTATCTGAAATTCTTGTAAGCAAGTAATATTCAGATTTGTTTTTTAATGAAAATATACAGTACACAGATTATAGCACATGCAGTAGAAGCTGGAGACACCATTCACAATAGATACTTTGACACGCTGACTGCCAACCATGTGACTACTCTCACATGGAATAAGAGAAATAAAGACTATAAATAGCATTCTGGCGGTTGAAATAAATATAGATTGTCAATTAACATATGGGATAAGTGAAAACAACTTTGAGACTTTGGAACCATATATAGATGCCAGCTATGTGTTCTAACTTCTTTTCATCAGAGAGAATGAGTCAACAAGAATGTTCGAATTTTCACACATTCATTATAGACTCAATTTTCCCTCTATAGATTCTTAGTAGACTGAACACATGGGACAAATGGCAAAACTCTACTGGATATCCATTAGCTAAAAGTATACTGTTAAAATAGGTTCACCTCTAAGACATAACCACTAAGACACCAAATCGCATGCCATCTGCACAGTCTTGAGTTTTTGCAGATGCTTATTTAAATACAACAGCATATTTAAGAATTCTGTAATACTATGAGTACTACCCTGAATCCAAAAGTTTATAAAATTACAGAAGCAGTCATTTGGTGTGCCTGTTGTCCTAGCTAACTGGTAGGACAAATGCTTGAGCTCACAATCTCAAAGCCACTTGGATAACAAATGTAGTAAAACCCAAGTCTCCACTTCAAAAGTTGAAATACAAACCAACAAAAATCTCTAAATAAAAACAACATAACTTTACATAAGTGGTATCTTACTTAGGGTTTCTATTGCTGTGATAAAACACCATGATCAAGGCCAGGCATGGTGGCACATCCCAGAACTTGGGAGGCAGAGGCAGGTGGATCTCTGTGAGTTTGAAGCCAGCCTGGTCTACATTACTAATTCCAGGACAGCCAAGGCGACAGACAAAGAAACCCTGTCTCAAAAAAGCAAAAACAAAACAAACCAAACAAAAACCCCATCATGATCAAAAGCAACTTGGGGAGGAGGCAAGGGTTCCTTTCAGTTTACATAGCCTAGTAACACAATGAAGGGAAATCAAAGCAGGAACCAGAAGCATGAAATTGGATGCGAGACCATGTAAGTAAGCGAGACCATGTAAGTAAGTGCTGCTTCGTGGCTTCTCTTCATCACTTGCTCAGTCTGCTTTCTTTGACTATCCAGGACCATCATCTATAAGTGTAGCATCATCTAGAATAGTCTCAGCTTTCCCACACATCAATCATTAATCAAGAAAATGTCCCTCAGGCTTGAATGGGGGTACTACTTTCTCAACTAAAGTTTCTGCTTCCCAAATGACTCTAACCTGTGTCAAGGTAATGTGTGACTGGCAGCACAAGTGGGTCTAGTAAGTAAGCACTATTTCTACTCTGAAACTTGTCAGACCACATTAGAGAAAACAAACAAACAAACAAACAAACAAACAAACAAACAACTTTTTTTTTAACACATCTTGGGACAAGACAGTGTTGCATAGTGGAAAGAACAGACATTTTTCTGTCAGAAGATACAGGTTTGATTAATGGTCACGCTTTTTACTAGTGATGAAATCACACAGCAGTCATTTGCCTTTTTGAGCTTTGGTTCTCTCATCTGTAAAGTATAGATAATAAACTACTCTGCAGAATTAGGACTACTCTGTGGATTGGGAATAATACAAAACAGAAGACCAGGAGAGAGAATGCAGAGAAAATAAACAGTTATTTTTATTTCTACAGAGAGGGAAAGAAGAAATAAGAGGAGGGAAGGGAAGCTGTTTTATATGCCAACGAATTCTGCAAGAGGAAGTGCTTATTATGAAGCTTCTAGAACACTGGGAAAAGAAGCAAAAAACCTTAAACATCTGAACTAAATATGAAGTATTTAAATGATTTTTCCTGTTTATGTCATTATAAAACTTAACATGTTTTAAGATGCTGACAGTAGACCCCTAAAACATAAACAAAACTGCAGTTTCTTTGTATGTGAATGTAGCGCACTGCATAGTTTTAAAAGATGAAACTTGTGACTACACTTTCAGTTTGTACAACTAAGTACGATAAAAGCAAGAGAAGTAGGAGAGTCTGATGCAATGAGAAAGAATACTTACTCCATTTTCTGCTGCAGTTGTTCAGAAAGCTTTTTGTTTTCTTCTTGAAGAGTATTCTTTTCATTCACTTAATAACATGGAGGAGAAAGCATATTAATATTATGTCAGGCTCTTAAAATGTTAACAATTATGAAGAAATTAGGATTTTATTTCTTTTTTTGGTTGTTGTGGGTTTTTTTTTTTGAGACAATGTGTCACTCTGTACCCCAGGCTGATTTGGATCTCAGTATATAGGCCAGAATAGCTCCAACGATCACAGAAATCCTCCTGTCTCAACCAACCCCTAGAAAGGCACTGTTGGGATGTGAGCCATGACACCTGGCTCTGCAAACCTAAATCAGCATATGGGAACCACCCCAGCCTAGAATTAGGAAGCAAACCTAGAAAAATGCAACAGAACAAGAATAAATGTTAGTGGGCCACTGAGATAGATTTGTCTCTGTCCCCCTCCCTCTACATCCCTGGTACTAAGGTTGCAGACATGTGTTATAAAGTGGATTTTGGGCTCATGGTTTCAGATTCTCATGTTTGTACAGCAAACATTTTAACACGGAGCTATCTGTCCAGCCCAGGCTGAATTTTATACATTTGTCCCACCACATCCCTCTGTATATTGCTAGTGTATTAAAAAAAAAGGTCATCCTACAGAATGACTTCACATGGGTTAGGAGGTTAGGATAAACCTTGCTTCAGGTAACAAGCAAGATTTTCCTTTTTTTTTTTTTTAATTGAAAATACATTTTTTTTTCACATAATATACCCTGAGCAAGCCGCTGATTTAGGAGAATGGCAGAATGCCATTAGGAGTCATTGCTCTAGATTTTCTGTTTATCTTTGTTTGTTTTTTAAAGAAAAGTTGTATCTGATTTTATACCCTTGATCTCTAGGCTGTCTGGTCTCAGTTTCTTGGTCACCCAAGCAGTTTTGGGTATGGGCTTCATCTTGTGAGTAGGCCTTAAGTCAGATCAGTTATTGGTTGGATACCTCCACAAGCTTGTGCTACCACTGGTAAATCTTGTAGGCAAGGCACCACTGCAGACCAAAAGGTTTGTGGCTGGGTTGGTTTTTATATTTCTCCTTTGTTAGTGGGTTGATGGGGATTTCCATTGGCCAACAAATTAGTCAGATATAACCTAAGTCTGGTACTGGAAGCTTCATTTGGTGACAAGAGAAGTCCAGTTGGGGCTGTTTCTCCTGTATTATTTGACCATTTCATTTAGCTTACCTTCATATATGTTTATATTTTAGGAAGCTTCTACTGTATTAGGTTTCTATGCTACCCCTTAAATGGCCCTTAATTTTTAGCTGTCTCTTCCTGTAATCCCTTCCCCTGTCCACTTGACCCTCCTGTTCAGCTCCTACCCCAGTTCATCTATAACTGTCTGTTTCCCAGGTAGGTCTATCTGTCCCTTACTCTGTACCTAACCTCTGTGGCTCAGTGGGTTGCAGCTTGGCTATCACTGACCTAAGAGCTAATATCCACATATATGTGAATAATACTAGATTTGTTTTTCTGGGCCTGGAATACCTCATTCAGGATGATTTTGTTGCTTTCCCATTTATTTCCTTGTGAATATCATGATTTTATGTTTTTAATGGCTGAGTGATACTTCACTGTGTAAATTTACCACATGTACCACACTTTTCCAATTTATTTTTTAGGTTTATGTCCATATATTTCTTTTTTGTTTTTAAGTTCCAGATTCTCTTCAGAAGGTAGTTTACTCACTAAAAGAAATTAGTTAAGGTTTATAAGTTGTGGGCTGGTGAGATGGCTCAGTGGGTAAGAGCACCCGACTGCTCTTCTGAAGGTCCAGAGTTCAAATCCCAGCAACCACATGGTGGCTCACAACCATCCGTAACGAGATCTGGCGCCCTCTTCTGGAGTGTCTGAAGACAGCTACAATGTACTTACATATAATAAATAAATAAATCTTTAAAAAAAAAAAAGGTTTATAAGTTGTTATTCACTTAACAAACTTCTAGAATATGATTAACCTTTATTGGTAGAGGTTATTTTGCTGTGAACTAGATCTTCTGAGATCTAGTTCTCCTAGTTCAGTAATGCTTAGGCCATAGTAACATACAAAGTCACTGACAGGAACCCAGGGCTGCCTCCAATGGAGATTATATCCTGTAGTTATTTTTCTGCTTTATAAAAATTAAATAAGGACAGGAAGATGTAGTAAAGACATATTCAACATTTACACTTATAGTGGGATATATTTAAATTATTCATTAACAGGTATGATAAAGAAGAAAAACTGATTTTACAAATGAGCTTACAAGTATGTTTTTAACATTCAGCGTTATTATTTGTAGTGCTGGTCCTTGAACCCAGAGCCTTGGGAACACCACTAAACACTATTTTTTGTAATTACGCTTATTTCAAGGTAAGTGTCTAATATAACATATGAAAATTGGACTGATTAAGCCAGATGAAATTCGTTCTTGTTCTCAGTATGAATAATCAGCCTTCACTCCTTAATATTCTTTTTCCACTAGCATTATATAAAATTATCAGTTCATCAGGTACACAGAATTGGCACAATATGAAATGCAGTAATCAGTACCTAAGAGCAAGTTAATTTTGCACAATAACACTGATCTTGCAAACAAGAAAAGAGTCACAAGATATGCTCAGAAATATGCTTATTGTCTTAAGCTTGGTGAAATTTTAAAGGATAAAGTAAATGATATATAGATAGATAGATAGATCTATATATATGTGTGTGTATATATATATGTGTGTGTGTGTATAGAGAGAGATATACACATATATATATGTACACACACACATATATATACACACATACATACACTTTTGTGTCCAATTTCCTACTAAGATTAAATCTATAAAAGACACCTAAAGTTTAGAAAATGTTAGCAAGTTTTATCAACAGGACATTATGCTTTAAGCACATGGGGAATATGAAAGGGAACTCACTCAGCTCTGTAATAAGCTTAAGGTTCTGCTGTCGGATATTTTCAAACTCCTGCTGCTTTTTGTGCATATGCTCTTCAGTTACTGCACAGCGATCACACAATCCTGCTCTTAACCTGTGAAACAGAAATAAACATGTTTCATCTACTAAAGCCTATTTCCTTATCCAGAATGAGTATCCTGTTTTTCACATATTTGGGACTCTCTGGTGCGTCAGATTTTAGTTTCTTGGTTTTCATAGTATTTGCAGATACTCAATTCAAAACTCTAAAAAAATTTTTTCCTAAAGTCTAAAAATTGAAACGCTTATATCTAAAACTTTTGGAATGCTCACATGACATTGAAAAGTTCTGAGATTTCAGAGACTTCTGAGTTCTGGAAAAGATTTCAGGTTATTCATTCCTTCGTTTATTTATCTATTCATTCATTCATTCATTCATTCATTCATTCATTCATTCAGGTTTGTTTTCAAGGGTACTTCTCTCTGTAGACCAGGCTGACCTCAAATTCACCAAGATCTGCCTGCTTCTGCCTTCCAAGTGCTGGGATTACGGGCACACACTAGCACTACCACCCAGGAAGCTTCATTTTTAAATTATGCATACAGATGTGTGTCTGTATATGTGAGTACAGATGCTCCAGGTTGAGATGTCAAATCTCCCTGGAGTTGCATGAAGTTTGAGTTGTCTTGGCATGAACGCTGGGGATCAAATTCAGGTCCGCTGCAAGATAAGCATGTGCTCTTAGGCTGGAAAGATGGCTCAGCAGTCAAGAATACTGGCTGTTCTTCTAGAAATCCTGACATCGATTCCCAGCAACCACACTGTAGCTCACGATTGTGTAAAGGGAGCTGATGCCCCCTTCTAATATGTAGGTGTACATGTAGAGAGAACACTCCACATTTTAAAAAAAATACAAAACTAAAATTTAAAGAACAAAACTAAAATTTAAAGAGTAGTATGTGCTCTTAATGGCTGAGCATCATTCCAGCTACAAGTTTTAGATTATGGATGACTAAGCTATGTAACAGTATTGAAAGAGTTTTATATTTTTTTAAAGTTCTAAAAAAAAACTGACTTGGCAATTACGATGACAACAAACTATTTAATATTAACCCTTTAGTACAATCTTATCTAAATTGAAACCAGGCTATAGCATCACTTCTTAAATACTACAGTTCTACATGAAATTATAATTTTAAATATTATCCAAAGCCTTTTTTTTCTTTTCTTGAAACCTTTTTTTATGTATGTATATATGCATGAATGCATTTTCTATTTTCAGACAGGGTTTCACCATGTAGCCTTGGCTAGTCTGGAACACTCTATGTAGTCCAGGTTGATCTTGAATTCATCAACATCCTGCCTCAGCCTCCCAAGTGCTACAATCAAAGGCTGTAACACCACAGCCTAAAAAGTTATTCTTATTTCTGTTTTGAGACAACGTATGTCCTGTTGTGTTGTCTAGGTGAACCTAAAACTTACTATGTAGCCTAAATTGATCATGATTTTAAAATTTCCTTCCCTTAGCCTCCAAAACTGGGGGAACCAATTTCTCTTTTATATTTTGGGTGTGTGTGTGTGTGTGTGAGTAGGTGGGTGTATATTTATATGTGGTATGTGTGCATGTGTATGTGGGTGCATATGTGCATGCAGGTAGGTGATATGGAAGCCTAAGATTGACAATGGAGCCCTCCTTAATTGCTATCTTACATATTTGAGGTAGAGTTTCTCATTGAACCTGGAGCTCACTTTTGGCTAATCTGGCTAGCTAGCTTGCTCTGGGATTATGGGAAGACCACTATATATATATGAATTCTGGGGACCCAAATTCCAGCCCAAATGCTTTACTCACTGGAACATCTTACAAACCCCAAGAGACTTTTCTTAAGAAAGCTACCCTTGATTTTTATCTATTATAGTATAAAGCAAGTCCTACCTAGTACTAAGTGGCCATGATATTTTAGGCAGCTCTACATCTGCTTTGCTCAGAATAACACAAGACACAGCTAATGAATGTTTGACAATGTTTTTGTTCTATAAATATGACAGATCAGTGAATACAAAGGAAGAAAAAGTTATCTCATATTTCTTTCAACATTCAAAGAAACCAGTATTACTAGAAAACAATGACAATATATTATTATGTAAAAAGATCATAAAGTATCTTTTAGTAAACTTGTAAGTACTGAAGAGAAAAGTGCATGTATAAGTATGTGCATGGGATAGAAAATATATTCTAAATATTATTTGTCACCTTGTAGGCAATGATATGAGAATTCTCTTAGTTTTATATACACACACACACACATACACACACACACACACCACAAAATCGAAGTTTCTCCAACCTTACCACTTTACATAATCAGAAATGTAGTTAAAATGAAATATCTGACATATCAATACTTAAATATGTTTTAAGATAACTTCACCTCAATACTTTATAGAATTAGCATTCAAATGTCTATGGGAGTCATAGCACAGTAATATATGCCATAATTTTAAGGTAAGTGAATAAAGAGAAAGTAAAAACTACATAATTTAACAAACAAAAACCTAGCTATTTTATATAAAAGTTATGGCCCTATCAACAATACTGATTTGAATGAAGAGGATTCATTAATAGAAGTATAACTTACAGATCAAAGAAACAAAGAGCTGGTCTCTTGCCTTAGATAAAATATATTCTGCAGATAGTCCTTAAGGTGATTATGGGCTTTGAAATCATGATATACATAGAATATCATCCAGGATGATAAAATAAACACCCACATCTATTTGTCCCTCCCAGAATCCCTCAAGGACAGTAAGTACATATGTATGTATTTAGCCACAAGGACAGTGAGCACACAGGTATGTATTTAACCACAAGGACAGTGAGCACACATATACATATTTAACCACAAGGACAGTGAGCACACATATACATATTTAACCTCAAGGACAGTAAGTACATATGTATGTATTTAGCCACAAGGACAGTGAGCACACAGGTATGTATTTAACCACAAGGACAGTGAGCACACATATACATATTTAACCACAAGGACAGTGAGCACACATATACATATTTAACCTCAAGGACAGTAAGTACATATGTATGTATTTAGCCACAAGGACAGTGAGCACACAGGTATGTATTTAACCACAAGGACAGTGAGCACACATATACATATTTAACCACAAGGACAGTGAGCACACATATACATATTTAACCTCAAGGACAGTAAGTACATATGTATGTATTTAGCCACAAGGACAGTGAGCACACAGGTATGTATTTAACCACAAGGACAGTGAGCACACATATACATATTTAACCACAAGGACAGTGAGCACACATATACATATTTAACCTCAAGGACAGTAAGTACATATGTATGTATTTAGCCACAAGGACAGTGAGCACACAGGTATGTATTTAACCACAAGGACAGTGAGCACACAGGTATGTATTTAGCCACAAGGACAGTGAGCACACAGGTATGTATTTAACCACAAGGACAGTGAGCACACAGGTATGTATTTAACCACAAGGACAGTGAGCACACAGGTATGTATTTAACCTCAAGGACAGTGAGCACACATATACATATTTAACCACAAGGACAGTGAGCACACATATACATATTTAGCCACAAGGACAGTGAGCACACATATACATATTTAACCTCAAGGACAGTGAGCACACAGGTATGTATTTAACCACAAGGACAGTGAGCACACAGGTATGTATTTAACCACAAGGACAGTGAGCACACATATACATATTTAGCCACAAGGACAGTGAGCACACATATACATATTTAACCACAAGGACAGTGAGCACACATATACATATTTAACCTCAAGGACAGAGAGAACAGAAAGGATGAGCACAGCGAAAACAAGGTAGCTCGCAGACAAAAACTAACTAACTGACGAATGCTAAAATCCCTAAACGATGGTGGAAAAAGTCTAGAATTGCATTATTAATAATGTACTCAAAGCTCCATGTGGCAATTTCAACTTACTTTTTATATTAAGAAGAAATAAAATTGAGTTCTTTGGGCAAATGAGAGGGTATTGGGTGTGGGTACTTCTGTCAACCCTGACGACCTGTGTTCTGTCCTTGGGACCTCATGGTGAAGGGAGGAGCCTATTCTCTCAGGCTGTCCTGACTTCCAGACAGGCACCCATCCATCCACAAGTACAAACAGATACATATGTAATAGAATACTCTTTTAAGTTAAGCTCCCCAGTCATTCCATAGCCACATGAATATAATGCTACAATAGAGGTGGTACAGGTAACATATCCCCATCACCACCTAAATGACAGCACTCTCCTAGATCCAACCTACTTACACTGGCAAAGTTCCTCAAAAGTTTGAAAATGTGCCAACACTGGATTGATTTAAACATGTTTCAAGGAATTACCACACTAGGCTTTGTGGTGCACGCCTTTAGTCCCAGCACTCAGGAGGCAGAGACAGGTGGATTTCTATTTGAGACCAGTATGGTCTATATAGTGAGTTCATAGACAGCCAGAGCTATATTGAGAGACCCTGCCCAAACAAACAAACAAACAAACAAACAAGCAAGCAAACATAAATTACCTAGCCAACACATTCTTTACTAAATTCTGAGTTGTCAAGTGATTCATTCATTGCATCCCTAGAAATAAATGGGGACTTATCTCTACAGTACCAGACTATCTGGTTTGGGTATAGTGAAGGGAAAGATTGCAATAATGAAACAAATTCATATGCAGCTAAATTCTCAAAACCTAGTCTAGGCATCTATTATCTACTTGGCCCTCAAAGAACACCACTAGCAAGCCTCATTTTACATTCTAGGAGGACCAGTGAGATAGCTCATTGGGTAAATGTTCTTGCAGTCAAACATGATCCTATAAGCTGGGTTCCTAGGACCCATATGATGGAAGGAGAAAGCCAACTGCCACGATCCATCCTCTGACTTTCACACTTGGCATGGTTAGGTTTGTATCCATACACACATATAAATACACAAGTACACCTGACAAATAACGGTGAATAAATATAAACACATTCTAAGAAGTTAAGAAGTCTTCTCTAAGAAT
Source organism: Mus caroli (assembly GCF_978045245.1). Taxonomy (NCBI): domain Eukaryota; kingdom Metazoa; phylum Chordata; class Mammalia; order Rodentia; family Muridae; genus Mus; species Mus caroli. The sequence goes on along the minus strand of NW_028227274.1, from coordinate 8,862,000 downwards.
CTAGGCAGCATAGACTTCCAGACCCTGACATCACTAAAGCATCATTAAGGAAGTGACTGGCTACAGTAATGACCATGCTACAGTAAAGCCCTATGCACAGCACTGTCCATGTACTCAGAGCCTCCAACCAACGTAGCTCTAACAGAACCATAAGCAAGTTTAACCGACAACTGTGAAAAGTGCTTACAAAGTAGCTTGTCTTTGTTGAGGCGGCTCAGCCGGGCAAGACACTTACTGGCAAGCCAGACAACTTGAGCTCAATCCCTAGGATCTACACCAGGAAGCAGAGAAGTAACTGAGGCGAGGTTACTGACCTCTACACATGTGCTGTGGTAGGTATATACCCACGGCCCTTACAGAACAAAGGAATGTTATGGCAAAGAAACCAAAACAGTGCATTAAAAAAATGGAATGGGGGGTGGAAATTAGGAAGAAATTTCAACTACAAGACAGAAAAAAAGACAAGAAAAGAACCGCCCCCCGGGATTAAAATACAAAACATACCCAAACAAACAAAAAATCTGAAACAAACAAAAACTGAAATGAAGACGGATCAAGTCACAGTGGCTAATGATTTTCTTGCACTTGACAGACAGAAATGAGTGCTAGGACAACCTGATCTACATTACAGCTCCAGGCCAGCCTGGCTACACAATAAGACCTTGCCTTAAAATAACAAACATTTACAAGAGATCTTGGAAATTAAAAATATCAGCAGAAAAAAACCCCAACCAAACAACAAAAACCAACAACTTGAGAGAAATCTTCCACCAAAGTAGTACAAAAATGCAAAGAAAACCAAACTAGGGGATGAGCCTAGAACATCGTACAGCATATGTTCTGAAAAAGCAAGGGGCCCAAAAGAAACACTCTACTTATCAACAAAACTGAATACTGAGTAGAAACTGGTAACAACCGGAATAACATTTCCGTTTTAAAGGTGAAGTTAACTGAAGCAGAGAGTAGAAGAAAACCAGTGATTCCAGGAAAAGTTAAAATAGGATAAAATCTTACTGTCTTCCTGTGTTGCTTACGGCTTTTAAAGGAAATGGGTAGGAACAAAGATGTGAAAATATGGAGTGTGGTTCTAAACTAAAACAGAAGAACTAAAGCAACTCTTTAAAAGGAATATACATAGTGCCACTGTCTAGTTACAAAAGAAAGCAATATCCTCTAGCTTGTCTATTATAGCTAGTTTTTCTCAGCAACTTCCACTCTTAAGAAAAGGGGTCAACTCTTGATTGTTTATTGATTTTAGTTTATATTTATTTATATTTAAGTTGATATATTGAAACATATTTACCACACTAGCAAACAAGTGCAATTGTTTTACCCCTGCCAAACAATTTAAATTTATTCATTTTATTTAATAAGGTTTCAATGAACACTACTATAGTGTATTCAGTAACCAATATATATTTATTTTGCATAACTCATAGTTTACTAGAGAATGGCAGGCAATAAAATAGTATACAGAAAAGTAACCTGAATCACATTTTGACAGTGGAAACACAGAAAAGCATAAAGACAACCTAGTTTCAGAAGTTAGAAAACAGCTGTAAAATCATAATCTTCTAGTTATTTGTGTCAGTAGTGGGGAGGATAGCGAGCCTGATAGTCTGAAACAGGATCACTAAACTAAAGCTCTCCATTTCGGCTAAGTTGGTTGGCCACTGAGTTCTCAGAATCCACCTCCAGGGCTGGGGTTACAGCAATGAGCACGATACATTACTTTTAGTGAGTAGTGGGGATTCAAACTCAGATCTTCATGCTTACAAGAGCAAATGTGCTTACCTGAGAGCACAGCAGGTAAAAAGTCCTTGCTCTGCAGACCTGATGACCTGAATTAGGTCCCCAGAATTTATGGTAGGACAGAACTGACTCTTGAAAGTTGTCTTCTCATCTCTACTAGTGAACTCTCCACATATACACACAAATAATGTATATACATATACACAATAATAAAATACCTTTTAATGCATTCTATTTGCTTTTCTACTACAACAGCTGTTACAGCTGTTAGATTTAGTGAAATGTTATGGATTCTTAAATTTCTATATGTGCAAAACATAAACGAACTATAGTTTGTTTATAGTTCATGAAATTATGGACTTTTTTGAGACAGTATCTCATATGTAGTCAACTCACAGAGAGAAGCCTGCCTGCCTTTGCTTCCTTAGTGCTTGTATTAAAGTTATGAATCACCAAGCATGGACTTAAAATTAGAATATTTTATTAGTACTGTTAGGAATGAGTTTCATTATGACACTTTCTATATATACTGTAACATGATAATATTCATACTCTTGATTGCCTCTCCTTTGGTCCTTTTCTCCTTTCTAAAAAGTGTCCCCTCTCCACTGCAAAAAGGATTCCACAAGAGAAAACATGTATTAGTTTTTCTAAGTATAGCTATTTCATTTTACATGATGTCCTACCATTCCATGTATTCTCTCGCAAAGATATAATTTCATTCTTTTGGCTGAGTAAAACTCCACTGTGTATATAGTATGTTTTCCTTAAAAATGAATTTGTTAAAGGGTACATATGTTAATTCCATAACCTGGCTTTTAAAAATTATCCTTTCCCTGTTTCTTGTGGGAGGTGTGCATGTTTGTACATGTGCATGTATGAGGGTACAGGTGCACATGAGTCCTCAGTCTGATATCAGGAATCAGTCTCAATACCTCTTTCATCTTTATTGAGGTAGGGTCTCTCAACCAAACCCAGATCACAACAATATGGCTCATGTCCCTAGCTAGCTTGCCCTGAGGCTCCTGACCCACTCTAGCATATAAAGGGAAGCTATAGTCCCCAAGCTATTTCCCAAGGCCCAACCTGGCTATTGTAAATAGTCTCACAATAAAGGCAGAGGTGTAGGTATATCAACTGAACATTCTACATACATACCCAGGAAAGATATGACTGGATTATATGGCTGTCCTAGTCTCCATTTTCAAGGAACTTCCATACTGGCTTTCATTTAGACTCTATTATTTCCCATTTCATCGAACAGTGTTAAAAGGTTCTTTCCCTTTGAAATCCTTGCCAGGATTCATTGGGCTTTTTTTTTTTTTTAATGATAACCATTCTGGCTGGGGTTTAAATAAAATCTCAATATAGTTTTGGTTTGCATTTCTTTGATGGATAAAAATGTTGAATACTTTTTTCCTTCCATTTCTGTATGGGCTATTTTACTTCTTTGAAACTATCCATTCAATTTACTTGCCTGTTAATTGATTATCTGCTCTCTTGGTATTTGAGTGCTTCATATATTATGGATATTAATCCAATGTCAGATGAATAGCTGGCAAATATTTCTCTCCCGTAGGCTATCTTATATGGAAAAAAAGATCTTTTTATCAAGTGTCTTATGTCTTATGGCATTAATTTGAAAACTAACTGCTAGAAGTCTGAGTATAAAAGCTAATCCTCAATGCATATAAACTCTCACATTTAAATGAACCATGACACTGGGCACAGACGATAACACAGAAGTCCTAATTTAAGCATTCAAAAGGCTGAGGTTGAAGGAATAAGTTTAAAGAAAGCCTGAAATATACTGTCAAGTCCTATCTCAAAGAAAAGAAGGCAGATAGGCAAAACTTAAGTGGAAAACAGGAAAAAAGCAGAGTTCACATGAAATTAATGACCAGAATGGTCAGAAGTTAGACAGGTTACAAGAAAGTAACCTAGTTTTAGAGAAACAATAAAATTAACAACTAGTCATCTTAATTGAGTAAGGAAAAGAATTTAGAAAACATTTCCATGGGAAATGTACACTGACACTTTTCAGAAAGAATCTAAGATAGAAAACTCACATAAGAAAGAAGTACAAGCTGGTGTTGTGATGCACACTTCTAATACCAGCACTTGGGAGGCAGAGGTGGGCAGACTGATATGAGTTCAAGGCCAGCATGGTCTGCATAATTAGCTCCAAGACAGTCAGAGCTACATAATGAGACCCTGTTTCAAAACACCCAGAAATACACACACACACACACACACACGAATGAATGTGCAAGATACAAAAGCTAACTAAACTGGAAGACCAAATAAACTACAAAGTGAAACGCTTTTCTAGACACTGGAAAAGGAGGATCTTCAAGGGAAGAAATTGAAAGTCAATTGTATGAAGCCAGCTAAGCAAAGCAAAGCAAACCGTATCTCAACTAGTTAATGATTAACTACACAGGAAAGATATGGCAAATCCATATAATCAAGGCTTTTTTGTTTAATTTATTTTTTGTAACAACTTACATTGTAGTCCAAGTAGGCCTGAAACTCATTATGTAGCACAAATTGGCCTCCCACACATGGTAATTCTCCTGTTGGTTTCATTATCTCATTTAATTTTTAAACTGCCCCTTCAAGGAAATTATTCTCAATAGCATGGCCTGTAGGTCTAGCTTCTTCCACTTAAACAGTTTTTCCTCAAAATTTTTTTGCCAAATTCTTACTCTTTATTAAATTTTAATTAGTGCCAAAGGACTTAATTTGAGAGTGGATCTTTTCTCTTCCCATACTTATATGGTGTTCTCCAAGATCCAATGAGCTCAAAATACACATATAGTATTCTACCTGGCATTTACATGTGAGTGCTACTGGTATCCACTTACCCGTGCCTTGTCATTCCCTTGCTAACTCTCCAATGGCTTCTGTTACAATGAGAATATAGCTGGGCAGTGGTGGCGCACGCCTTTAATCCCAGCACTCAGGAGGCAGAGGCAGGCAGATTTCTGAGTTTGAGGCCAGCCTGGTCTACAGAGTGAGTTCCAAGACAGCCAGGGCTATACAGAGAAACTCTGTCTCAACACCCCCCCCCCAAATGAGAATCTAAACATATTGCCCATGTCTACATATAATGTAGACTGAAGATTAAGTTAGAACCACAGCAGATTCAAATACTTGAAATTTATTTTGACCTTAAACCTAAGTTTTGTTTTGGGACAAGGTCTCAATATGCAGCTCTGACTGGCCTGGAACTCATTGTATAGTACCCACCTTTGCCTCCCAAATGCTGGGATTTAGGGCATGTGTGCCATGTGCCATCATGCCCCGCCTACCTTAAATTTTGTATTCTATCTCCTTTAGTCTTTTACTGCCTCAGATACTATCTCCGCACCTCTCCCTCTCTCCCCCTCCTCTCTTTTTTTGAGACAGGGTTTCTCTGTATAGCCCTGGCTATCCTGGAACTCAATTTGTAGAACAGGCTGGCCTCGAACTCAGAAATCCGCCTGCCTCTCTAGTGCTGGGATTAAAGACGTGCACCACCACACCTGGCGTCGCACATCTCTTTTATTCAGGTTTTATCTCAATTGCACTGCCTCAGAAAGGCCACCCTTTAACCATCTCTAAGTATCCTTTCTACAGTCACTCAATTATATCATTTAACTACATTTTCTCCATAGCTCTTCATGTATGAAATTCTCTTATTGTTAGTTATATGAGTACTTCCAAAATTTGACAATTAAATATATGGTCCATGATATACCAAGGAGAGTAGTACTCCAAGTCCCTAGAGCAACACCTAGGATACAACAATGGACAGAAATATTTGTTATAAAATCTTAATTAAAGATAAAATGGAAAGTTGGAATTAAGATACATATGTGATCCCAAAGCACGTAGATCTTTCCCACCAAATACTGTGTGTTCAAGTAAATTGATATTCTCAAAGCCACCATATAGATGGCATTCAGTTTCAGTTTACATATATGCAGAATACTAGATTATTTTGGAATGATAAAATCATATAGCAGCTAAAGGCTCTTATTGCCAAGTATGAATTCCTAAGACCCTAGTTGTTCTCTGACCTCCACATGCATATCAAGGCATACACACACACACACACACACACACACACACACACACACAAAATAAAATAAGAAATTATCTCACCCCTTCCAGTCTGCACTGGTGCCCTGAGCAGACCTTGGGTAAGAACTCCTCAGTCAGTCCCACAACACCCTGAGGAAGCTCCACTCCCAGGCACCCTAACACTCCCAGAATCATAGGATTAGAGGTGAGGAGGATACATCTGCCTCATCTCCTGGGAATAATTGGGACCAGTGGGACCCAGGCACCCAGGAACTCCACCCAATCAGTGGCACAGGTTCCTTCTGGTTTGGGCCATTGCCCTGAACAGACCTTGGGCACTAGTCCCGCAGCCAGTCCCACAACACCCAGAAGAAGCTCCACTTCCAGGTGCTCTAACGTGCCCAGGATCCCAAGAGCTTGGTCACACTAGGATCTAAAGGTCTCAAAGGCAGCTTGATTCCTAGGAGCTCGGACACACCCAGGATCTCAGGATCCCAGGATCCCAGAGAAAGCTGAACTCTGAGGAGTTCTGACACAACTAGGACCACAGGAAGAACAGGCTCCAGTCAGATATATCGAAGGCAGGTAGCACCAGATGGCAGGAGGCAAGCTTAAGAACATAAGCAAGGGTTACTTGGCATCATCAGAACCAATTTTCCCAACATAGCAAGTCCTGGATACACCATCACACTAGAAAAGTAAGATTCAGATCTAAAAATCACTTCTCATGATGATGATAGAGGACTTTAAGAAGGAGATAAATAACTCCCTTAAAGAAATAAAGGAGAACACAGGCAAATAGGTAGAAGCCCTTAAAGTAGAAACACAAAAATCCCTTAAAGAATTACAGGAAAACATAGTCAAACAGGCAAAGGAAATGAACAAAACCATCCAAGATCTAAAAATGGAAATAGAAACAATAAAAAAAAAATCACATAGGGTGACAACCCTGGGGTTAGAAAACCTAGGAAAGAGATCAGGAGTCATAGATGCAAGCATCACCAACAGAATACAAGGGATAGAAGAGAAGAGAGAATCTCAGGTGCAGAAGATACCATAGAAAACACTGACATAACAGTCAAAGAAAATGCAAAAAGCAAAGAGCTCCTAACCCAAAACATCCAGGAAATTCAGGACACAATGAGAAGATGAAACCTAAAGATAATAGGTATAAAAGAGAGTGAAGATTCCCAACTTAAAGGGCCAGTAAATATTTTCAACAAAATTACAGAAGAAAACTTCCCTAACCTAAAGAAAGAGATGCCCAGCTGGGCGTGGTGGCGCACGCCTTTAATCCCAGCACTCGGGAGGCAGAGGCAGGCAGATTTCTGAGTTCGAGGCCAGCCTGGTCTACAAAGTGAGTGTCAGGACAGCCAGGGCTACACAGAGAAACCCTGTCTCGAAAAACCAAAAAAAAAAAAAAAAAAAAAAAAAAGAAAGAGATGCCCATGAACATACACGAAGCCTACAGAACTCCAAATAGACTGGACCAGAAAAGAAAATTCCTTCTGTCACATAATAATCAAAATACTAAATGCACTACATAAGGAAAGAATATTAAAATCAGTAAGAGAAAAAGGTTAAGTAACATATAAAGGCAGACCTATCAGAATTTCACTAGACTTTTCACCAGAGACTATGAAAACTAGAAGATCCTGGGCAGATGTCATACAGACCCTAAGAAAATGCAAATGCCAGTCCAAGCTACTATACCCAACAAAACTTCAAATTACCATAGATGGAGAAACTAATTGTCTATGACAAAACCAAATATATTTCCACAAATCCAGCCCTACAAAGGATAATAGATGAAAAACACCAACACAAGGAGAAAAAAAAAAACAAGAAAGTAATCTTTCAACAAAACCAAAATAAGATAGCCACACAAACATAATTCCACCTCTAATAAAAAAAAGCAGGAACTAACAATCAATTTTCCTTAATATCTCTTAACATCAAAGGACTCAATTCCCCAATAAAGAGACATAGACTGACAAACTGGATATGTAAACAGGACCCAGCATTTTGCTGCATACAGGAAACACACCTCAGTGACAAAGACAGACAGTACCTCAGAATAAGGTCTGAGTAGGGCTGGAAAACAATTTTCCAAGCAAACGGTCCCAAGAAACAAGCTGGAGTAGCCATTCTAATATGGAATAAAAATCAACTTTCAACCAAAAGTCATCAAAAAAAAGGTACGACAGACACTTCATACTCATCAAAGGAAAAATCTACCAAGATGAACTCTCCATTCTGAACATCTATGTTCCAAATGCAAGGGCACCTACATTCATAAAAGAAAGTTTACTAAAGTTCAAAGCACACATTGCACCCCATTCAATAATAGTGGGAGACTTCAACACCCCATTCTCACCAATGGACAGATCATGGAAACAGAAACTAAACAGAGATACAGTGAAACTAACAGAAATTAACGAATCAAATGCATTTATTTAACAGATATTTATAGAACATTTCATCCTAAAGCAAAAGAATATACCTTCTTCTCAGCATATCATGGTACCTTCTTCAAAATTGACCATACATATAATCGGTCATAAAACAGGCCTCAATAGACACAAGAAGATTGAAACAATCACATGCACCCTATCAGATCACCACAGACTGGTCTTAAATACCAACAAAACAATGGAAAGCACATATACACTTGGAAGCTGAACAACACTCTACTCAATGATAACTTGGTCAAAGAAGAAATAAAGAAAAAAAAATTAAAACCTTTTTTAGAATTTACTGAAAATGAAGACCCATCATACCAAAAGTTATGGGACACAATGAAAGCAGTCCTAAGAGGAAAACTCATAGCTCTAAGTGCCCCCAAAAAGACACTGGAGAGACCTTACACTAGCAGCTTGACAGCACACCTGAAAGCTCCTAGACAAAAAGAAGGTAATACACCCAAGTGGAGTTGAAGGCAGGAAATAATCACACTCAGGGCTGAAGTCAACCAAATAGAAACAAAAAGAACTATACAAAGAATCAACAAAACCAGGAGTTGGTTCTTTGAGAAAATCAACAAGATAGATAAACCCTTAGCCAGACTAACCAGAAGGCACAGAGACAGTATCCAATAACAAAATAAGAAATGATTAGGGAAACAACAACGAAATACATCTTAAAATAATTGTTCTGTTTGTTGAATACTAACAGTTGAAAATATTAAAATCATGTTCTACAAACATAATGGAAATATTATTAATTTTTCTCATTGTGTTTGAAATTAGCATTTTCTTAATGTTAAACTTCAAAGAGTTTTTGCTATTTCGAAATTTTTAAAATATACTTACTGATAAAATAATTTCTCTCCTAGAAACACTGATAATTCTTTTTAAGTAGATGTATATTAAGACAATATACACACATATATAATGCATTTTAAATACTCTCTCACTATGTCAGGTTATGGTATCATATAAGGGCTTTTCATTATATTTCTTAATGATTCATTTTTAATATTCTATACTCTTACACTATGCTTAATTCCCAAAGAATATTTTGTATGTTCTAAAACAATTTAGTATTCAACATTAGATATATGACCATCAGTTATGGATCGTAGTAAATGTTTTTTTTTGGTTTTGTTTTGTTTTGTTTTGTTTTTTTGTTTTTTCGAGACAGGGTTTCTCTGTATAGCCCTGGCTGTCCTGGAACTTACTTTGTAGACTAGGCTGGCCTCGAACTCTGAAATCTGCCTGCCTCTGCTTCCCCAGTGCCGAGGCTGTATTAAATGTTTATTAATGATATTTTTAGGGTATGAAAGGATACAAATATTCAAGCTGAACAAATTTTTTATATTATTTGATTCTCAAAATACTCAATACTATTAATATGTTTGATGTATAAAATGAATTTAAATAATAAAAAAATTTAAGAAAAGGAAAAGAAAGAAATTATCTCACCACTAAAGAAAAAATAATTCTAGTTCAAGTAAGTTAGCCTTTTGGTAGCATATATGAAAGTGGAAAGTACCTAATTCTGGAAGTATTTTTTATTCTTGGGTATTGATCTCATCTGAGTTGGGGAAAAAGGGTCTATGAATGAAGGCTACTATGCTATCTCGGGAATATATAGATAGAAAAATTTCTATACTGATGAGAAGTGGAAACCTACAAAAGAAAAAAAATCAGAGTAAGAAAAGATAGCAGAAATATAATTTATTAGTTTCCATATACTTGGAAATTAGAGGAAATGTAAGCATTGGATCAGGATATTCACCTTTAAGTTCCCCTTATATCTAACATTAAAGACACCATTTATAGGTCAAGCTATGATTGCTAAAAATAGTGGCAAACCATATATAAAACCTAGCAGTATATTGTCAGCCTTATAAAGAACTTATACAACAATAACCTAAGGCTAGGGGACAAAAATCACTACCAATCCCAGAAATGATTCAAAGCAAACCCAATGGACTCCCCTTGAGGAGGAAATACTTTCTCATTCAAGTACCAAACGTACCTATCTTCTAAAATCTTAATGGTTTCCTGAAGGACTTTCTGCTGGTCTCTCAGCTGTTGATTTTTGGTGAAGAATTCTTCTAGTCTCTGTGCATCTCTAAAGTTAGAAAATAAAAATTTATAGAAAATTATAAAGACAGTTCTAATATTATAACTCCCAATTTGGTCTACAAAACAAAAAGACCCAGCAACCACATGGTGGCTCATAACCATGTATAATGGGATCCTCGTTATCCTCTTCTTGCATGCAGGCAGAATAGTGTGTACATAATAAATAAATGAATGTTTTAATAAATAGTAATATTTGAGAAAACAAAACTAATAGGTTTACAGGGAAGATCCATTTTTAATAAAACTAATTTCTTTCAAAAACAACTAGTGGAAGTAATTTAAAATGTATAATCAAATAGTTAATCACAATGATTTCTGAGTTTTAGTACTTCTTAAAAATGTTCTCCATTTTCATTTTTAAGAATGGCATCTGAATTAGTGGTTGTTATTTCAGGATTTACAACATTAGTAACTGTAACACTGACTCAATGAGCAATATAAAAAAGATTTCATCCTGTTTCTAGTTATCAATTCTGAAACATTGAAGCAATTAGAAAAAAGCCAATCACTGAAGCTGGAGAGCACTGGCTGCTCTCCTAGAGGACTTAGGTTTGAGCCCTAGCACCCAATGACTACTCGCAACCATCTGGAACTTCAGTTCCAAGATCCAATACCTTCTTCTGGCCTCCATGTGCACCAGGCACACACATGGTGCACAGGGATATATGCAGGCAAAACATCCATAAACATACAAATAATGATAATATTAAGATTTCTTTTGAGAAAGTAAAAGTAAGCAGGGATGTGGTGGTGCATTCCTTTAATCCCAGTACTTGGAAGGCAGAGAAAGAAGAATTTCTGTGAGTTCTAGGACAGCTAGGGCTCCACAGAAAAACTCTGTTTCAAAAAAGAAAAAGAAAAAAAGAAGAGAAAGTAACAGTGACAACATTTATAAAGGACATTAATACAGACAAAATTGAAACTGAAAATCACAGCATTTAAGTGTAGTTCAGAATTTTAAAACGCAAGTAGCTCAAAAAAAAAAATTAGCAGCAAAGTCTATTTATTCTTAAATAAATATTTCCATTGTATTTCAAGTGGATGGAAAAGCGAATTTTGCCGGGCGATGGTGGCGCACACCTTTAATCCCAGCACTTGGGAGGCAGAGGCAGGTGGATTTCTGAGTTCGAGGCCAGCCTGGTCTACAGAGTGAGTTCCAGGACAGCCAGGGCTACACAGAGAAACCCTGTCTCGAAAAAAAACAAAAACATAACAAAAAACAAACAAAGAAAAGTGAATTTTACATATTAAGAAAATCTAGTTTTTGTCTCATCCAATAAAATGCATTAGCTTTGGAGTAATGTATATCATAGGGAGAGCTTACACATAAAATTTTTCTGAGGTCACAAATATAATTCATTATACATACATAGTATATACATGATTCATAAACATAAGGCAATACCATTAGTATTAAAGTCCATTAAAAGGCTAGACAGTTTATGAAATTCTTTTTTGAAGTGGAAGAGGAAGGTTCAAGACAAAGACAGGGTTTCTCTGTGGAGCCCTGGCTGTACTAGAACTTACTCTGTAATCTAGGCTGGCTTACAACTCAGAGATCCTCCTGCCTCTGCTTCCCAAGAGCTGGGATTAGAGGTGGGAGCCACCACCACCAGGCCTCTTTTGGAGAGCAGGGGGTCAGTTTATGAAGTGTTATTACCCATAAAAAATAAAATGTATGTCATATAAGGAACATTATGCTCCAGGAGCTGCACTAGGAATGACTTTTTCCTGGCTACTTTGCGAGGTGGTGACAGTCAGACTGCAGCAACATCTTTAGTTCCCATTCAGCAGTCACTTTGCCAACTTACTTCTTGCTAAGATTAATCTTCATTTCGTCAATATTTAGTAGTTTTGAGGAAAGAAGTTGATCTTTTCTAACGATTCATTCTGGAAACAATTTCAGACTTATAAATACGTTGTAAAGCATCATCATAAAAAATTAACACTAATAACAATATTAAGTAGTAACTAATTAAGAAAGCCTGACTAAATTTTGCCAGCTGTTCCTTTAATATGATTTCTCTGGTCCAGGATCCAACTTTGTATTTTTTATGTTTCCTCCAATGTGGGAAAGTCTCTCTGTCATGTCACAGTTATTTTGTTGACTATGTTTCCCCATTATAACACTGTTTTGCTAAGAATATGAGAAGAGCAATATTGTGCCATTCTTTTTTTTAAACTTTATTTTTATTTTTTACACTCCATATTCCATTCCCCGCTCCCCAATCTACCCTCCAACTGCTCCACATCCCACACATCCCAACCCCGACTCCATGTGGGTGCTTCCCCACTTGACCTCTAAACTCCCTGGCGCCTCCAGTCTCTTGAGGGTTAGGTGCATCATCTCTGAATGAGCACAGACCTGGAAGTCCTCTACTGTATGTGTGTTGGGGGCCTCATATCAGCTGGTGTATGCAGCTCAGTTGGTGGTCTAGTGTTTGAGAAATCTCGGGGGTCCAGTTTAATTGAGACTGCTGGTCCTACTACAGGGTCACCCTCCTCTTCAGTTTCTAGATTTTCCCTAATTCAACCACAGGGGTTAGCAACTTCTGTCCATTTGTTGGGTGCAAATATCTGCATCTGACTCAGCGGCTTGTTGGGTCTTTCTGAGGGTAGTCATGATAGATTCTTTTTTGTGATCGCTCCATAGCCTCAGTAATAGTGTCAGGCCTTGGGACCTCCCCTTGAGCTGGATCCCACTTTGGGCCTGTCGCTGGACCTTCTTTTCCTCGGGCTCCTCTCCATTTCCATCCTTGTAATTCTTTCAGACAGAATCAATTATGGGTCAGAGTTGTGACTGTGGGATGGGAACCCCATCCCTCACTTGATGTCCTGTCTTCCTGCTGGAGGTGGCCTCTGTAAGTTCCCTCTCCCTACTGTCAGGCATTTCATCAAAGGTCCTTCCCTTGGAGTCCTGGGAGTCTCTGACCTCCCTGGTCTCTGGTGCATTCTGGAGGGTCCCCCCAACCTATTTCCTGAGGTTGCCTCTGCTGGCCTTCAGTTCTTTTCCCTCACCCAATACCCGATCAGGTCGTCGTACCCCCCTCCTCCCCAACCCAGTTCACTTTCCCTCCCCACTTGTGATTGCTTTCTTCTCTCTCCCAAATGGGACTGAGGTGTCCTCACTTGGGCACTTCAGCTTGTTGAGCTTTTTGAGTTCTGTGGACTGTATCTTGGGTATTCTGTATGGTCTTATTTTGTTGTTTTTTTGTTTTGGCTAATGTCCACTATTAGTGAGTACATACCACGCATGCTGTTTTGGTCTGAGTTACCTCACTCAGGATGATATTTTCTAGTTCCGTCCATTTGCCTGCAAAACACAGGATGTCCTCGTTCTTAATAGCTGAGTAGTATTCCATTGTGTAAATGAACCACATTTTCTGTATCCATTCTTCTGTCATGGGACATATAGGTTGTTTCCAGCTTATGGCTATCACAAATAAGGCCACTATGAACATAATGAAACACGTGTCCCTGTGGCATGGTGGGGCATCTTTTGGTTATATTCCCAAGAGTGGTATAGCTGGGTCTTTAGATAAATCTATTTCCAATTTTCTGAGGATCCTCCAGATTGACTTCCAGAGTGGTTGTACCAGTTTACTTTGTTTTGTTTTGTTTTTGTTTTTCGAGACAGGGTTTCTCTGTATAGCCCTGGCTGTCCTGGAACTCACTTTGTAGACCAGGCTGGCCTCGAACTCAGAAATCCGCCTGCCTCTGCCTCCCGAGTGCTGGGATTAAAGGCGTGTGCCACCACTCCCGGCTTTGTACCAGTTTGCGATCCCATCAGCAATGAAGGGATCTTATCTACATCCTCTCCAACATGTGTTATCACCTGAAGTTTTGATCTTAGCCATTCTGATTGGTGTAAGGTGGAATCTTAGGGTTGTATTTCTCTGATCACTAAGGACATTTAGTGAACAGAAAAATTTAGTGAACATTTCTTTAGGTGCTTTTCAGTCATTTGAGATTCTTCAGTTGTGAATTCTTGGTTTAGTTCTATACCCCATTTTTTGATTGGGTTGTTTGGTATTTTTGGTGATTAACTTGAGTTCTTTATATATTTTTGGATGTTAGCCCTCTATATTTTTTCCCAATCTGTTACCAACTATGTCCTTTGCCTTACAGAAGCTTTCCAGTTTCATGAGGTCCCATTTATCAATTCTTGATCTTAGAGCTTGAGCCATTGGAGTTCTGTTTAGGAAATTTCCCCCTGTGCCAATGACCTCAAGGCTCTTTCCCATTTTCTCTTCTATTAGATTCAGTGTACCTGGTTTTATATTGAGGTTCTTGATCCACTTAGACTTGAGCTTTGTACAAGGTGACAAATATGGGCCTATGTTTCCCTATTGTAAAACTTTTGCTAAGAATATGAGAAAAACAACTGTCTTAGTCAGGGTTTCTATTCCTGCACAAACATCATGACCAAGAAGCAAGTTGAGGAGGAAAGGGTTTATTTGGCTTACACTTCCATGCTGCTGTTCATCACCAAAGAAGTCAGGGCTGGAACTCAAGCAGGTCAGGAAGCAGGAGCTGATGCAGAGGCCATGGAGGGATGTTCTTTATTGGCTTGCCTCCTCTGGCTTGCTCAGCCTGCTCTCTTATAGAACCCAAGACTACCAACGCAGAGATGGCACCACCCACAAGGGGCCTTTCCCCCTTGATCACTAATTGAGAAAATGCCTTAGAGTTGTATCTAATGGAGACATTTCCTCAACTGAAGCTCCTTTCTCTGTGATAACTCCAGCTGTGTCAAGTTGACACAAAACTAGCCAGTACAACAACATTGTGCCATTCTTAATAGGCCACATCAAGAGATATGTTTGGCAAATACATCTCCTTATTAGTGATGTTAACTTCGATCTTGATTTGTGAAGTCTGCTGGGTTTTTCAGTGGTAATGATACCTCTGCCTTTGAATTTAGTATTATGTAAGGAGACACTTTGAATAATTTTTAAAGTTTATGAATATGGTTTCTTTTCAAATTTCATATATCTTATAAAGAATGTTGTTTTATGTGCAAGCTTGTTCTGGGCACCATGTGTATGCTTGGTCCCGGAGGAGGTCAGAAGAGAGCATCAGATCTTAGAACTAGAGTTACAGGCTATTGTGAGCAGCCACGTAGGTGCTGGGAACTGACCCTGGGTCCTATGGGAGAGCAGTCAGTGCTCTTAACCATTGAGACATCTCTCTACCCACAAACACTGTTTCTTATCCTACTTATCATACTTTATGCTGTAAAGCTTCCCACACAATGATTTTTTTCTGTGTGTATAATTCTTTCTATACTTACTAACTGAAATTCCACTAATCAAGAGCATCACATTGCTTTAGAGGATCTATAACTGATCCCTATTTCCAGTTGTCTTAGACTTATCTACTTCTTTGTTTTTATTTTTTGTGACAATGTCTCATGTATGACTCCTACTATGGAGTCAAGGATTACCAACTTTCTTCTCAACCTCCCAAGTGCTGATATTACAGACATGTCTCTCCATGCTTGGTTTTTATTTGGTACTAAGAATTAACCTCAGGGCTTTGCACATGCTAAGCAAGCAGTCTACCACTGAGCTTCAGGACCAGCCTTTGATAATGTTTAGCAAACCGTCCTTTTCACTATGTCCTTATTTTCTGGCACCATAAACCATTACAGCTCATCTTACATGCTATAAACCTCACATGGCTATTACCATTTCTCTAAAGAACACAGGTTCCTTAAAACTATATTTATTTGTTTTTATTTATTTATTTATTTATTTATTTATTTCATGTGTGTGAGGATTTTACCTACATATATGTCTGTTCAGCACCTGTGTGCCTAGTGTTCTGAGGCCAAAGAAAGCATCAGATCCCCTGAGACTGGAGTTGACAGTTATGAGCCATCATTTAATCCTAGCACTCACAATGCAGATGCAGAAGCAGGTGGACCTCTGAGTTCAAGTCCAGCAGAGTCTACATAGATTTCAAAGCCAGTTAAAGAGACATAGTTTAAAAAAAAAAAAAAAGAAAAGAAAAGAGTAACACACTCACTTTTAACATTGCAAACTTCTTTTTTTTTGAGGGCGGTGGGGGGGGGGGGGAGGAGGAGGTAAGACAGGGTTTCTCTGTATAGCCTTGGCTGTCTTGTCCTGGAACTCACTCTGTAGATCAGGCTAGCCTCGAACTCAGAAATCCACCTGTCTCTGCCTCCCAAGTGCTGGGATTAAAGGTGTGTGCCACCACTGCCCGGAGCAAACTTCTTATAAGAATTACCAGCAAACAATTTTATAGAAAACAATTAAATGTTTTAAAAAATATTATTTTAGACTTCTATGTATGTATAAGTGATTAGCCTTTAATGTTTGTATGTGCACCAGTGCAAGTACCTGGTGCCTGTGGAGGTCAGAAGAGGACCTCAGATCTGCAACTGGAGTTAGATTGTATACGATGACATGGGTGTTGGGAATTGAATCATGGGTCCTCAACAAGAGCAACGAGTATTCTTAACCACTAAGGTTTAGTGCTAAGCCATCCAGATGCATGTTTAAAGTTTGTATATTCCTCCCATATCTGAATCTATTGCAGCTATCAAATAAAGCTTTCCAGGTGTGAAGGAAAAGTTTCCCGCTCCACCCCCCCTTTTTTTTTAGATAACTATAAATGGTAAGTAATCCTAGATTTCAGCTATAGTCTAGAGATATTAGAAGCATGAGACAAGGCAGGCCTCTAGGTATATGGGTATAAACTCACTTATCATAACGACACTGTTTTGTCATATGTACTGATGTTCTATTATGACATCTATTTCACATTCTCAAACCTGCAAAGTAAATCACCATGAGTAAAACCTACTTAAAACTTGAAAACCACATGATTCATAGTTTAATATTCAAAGCAATTCAAGGGGCCTTCTAGTTACTCTTAACTTTTTAAAAGTAGCATCAGAATATCTATTTGGCATTCATTTTTTTGTATATGTATACATTAGCATGCATACATACATGTTGTGTGGTTGCGTGTGATCTTTTGAGATAAGGTCTTATGTAGCATGCACCTGCCTGGACTGTAAATCCTTCTTTTCTTGGTTTCTACCTCCCACGTACTGGGACTGTGGGTGCAATGCAAGGCTCAGCTTTGTTGTTTAAGACACGCTTTCATGTAGCTGAAGCTATATAAATGAGATTGGCTCAGAACTCCTGAGAGAGTACAGGAATGCCACCATGCCCCTCACACCTCTCTGGTTAAGACAGGGTTTTTATGTAGCTTAGGCTGGACTTAAACTTATTATGTAGCAGAAACTAGTCTTAAACTCATAATCCTCCTGCCCCTACTCTCAAGTGCTGAGATTAAGGGTGTCTGCCACCATGTTTGGCTTCCATTTCTTACAAGTTTAGAAATCTCACAATTATTCTTCTCCCCCCTTTGTAATACTTTCAGTATCAAGAATTCATATCCCAGAGAAAAGAATGATAAACACAAACAGTTCTCATTTCACTAAATATTCTATAAAAAGATGATTTTATATTATAATATATAGTAAAATATACATGTGCATGTTAACTAAGTCTGTACTTAGAAATCAGGCATTCTTTTTTATTTTAAAACATTAAAAAAAACCACAATTAATTAGCTCAAAGCTAATTTACTTTTAACTAAGACATAAGGCTTTTTAAAAAATGAAACTGGCTATCACTATCAATTAATTAATAAATAAGACATATGTATTACATACTGATACTTACAAAATTCGTTCCTTTTTCAGTTTGGTTACTTTGACTTGTAAACCTGCAAAGTAAAGCACAGTGTTTTGTTACACATTGTGCCAATTCTAAAGCAGTTAACCACGTCCCTGTATGAGGTGAATGCTACTCTATTAAGCCAATGTAGACTAGCTTCTGAATAATGAACCAAGTTGCATTTGATGTACAATGTATTCCCCTTACTTGTACCCTCAGGCTATGAAAATAAATCTGCAACATTATTGCTTTTAGTCTATTATATGACAGCCAAGTAGATTAAAAGTGAGTTATTTCCTTTCTAATAGAGAGCAAACATATAATTATCAGTTCACTATAAACTCTGTGTTCTGACTCAGCCAATATATTTGCTAACAGTAATAGCACCTATGTAGGCTCAAATCTCTGGGGATTAAACTAGATTGTGGCAGGAACAAAGTTAAGAAACAAAGTTGCTTATAGAAAAGTACTTGGGGCTGGAGAAAAGGCTCAGCGGTTAAGAGCACTGACTCTTCTTCCTGAGATCCTAACTTCAATTCCCAGCAACCACATGGTGGCTCACAACCATCTGTAATGGGATTCAATGCCCTCTTCTGGTGTGTTTGAAGACAGCTACAGTGTGCTCATATACATAAAAATAAATAAAATCTTTTTTTAAAAAGTACTTAAAAAAGGACACTAGGATTTTTTAACTCTAGACACATGTACTTTTCAGTTTTAATTACGTCTGATACAAAACAAAATGGTAAGGGAAATAAGGATTAAAAAGTAATAGGGCATTTGTAATCTTCATGGTAGTAACTAACAGAAAAATAACCACTAACCAAGCATGAAACACAGACTACAATAGCAACTAAATATAAATGCAAACCAAATAGTCAATTACTAATTATAAAAATGAAGGGGTTGTAAAACTATAAAACCATACTTTTCTGAAGATACAAGAAACTAGTATAGTCTTTGGGAAGCAACTTAGCAATATATCAAAAGTTGTTCTCATTAGTATCTGATTTCCTGGGTTTTAATCTATGTAGAAACACATAATAACAAAAATATTCAATGTTAAGCAATATAAAAATATTTAAAGTAGAGATGTCCATATAAAATATATATAAAGTATCATTTGATGGAATAAAAGTAAGTTTAGCAAACCAAACAATCTGAAGCATATCAAACAATCTTTATAATCTTCAAAACTCTCCTAAAACATACACTGAAGTAGACCTGTGCTGCATGCCTATAATATCAGCACTTAGATGGCTAAAGCAGGATGCTCACACGTTTGAGACCTGGGCTACATAGCTGAGTCTATCTCAAAAAAAAAAAGTCAAATTAGTTGAAATTTTCTAGTTGAATATAGTTTTTCTCTTCATCCTCTGCAAATCTGATTAATAAGAGAGTAAAAGGACTTTGATTCCTAATTAAGTTCATATTATAACATTTGTAATTTCTTCAACTACAACTATTATGATTACTTTAAAAATAAATTGCCTAGTTCTCTAAGAGTTTCACTTCCTTTCTTTTTTTAAAGTTGGATCTCTCAGGCTGGAGAAATGGTTCAGGCAGTTAAGAATACTGGTTGCTCTTCAGAGGAACAGGGTTTGAGCCCCAGTCCCCATATAGTGGCTCACAACCACTATAACCTCAGTTCCAAGAATATCCTCTTTTGATCTTCATGGGTATCAGGCAGGCACAGGACACATATGCATACATACAGGCAAAACACTCATACACATAAAATAAATATTAAAAAAAAATGGAGCTGGAGCGATGGCTCAGTGTTTAAGAGCACAGACTGCTCTTCCAGAGAACCCAGGTTCAATTCCTAGCACCCACATGGCTGCTTATTAACTGCTTGTATCTCCAGTCTTAATGGATTTGATATGCTCTTCTGGCTTCTATGGGGAACAGGCACAAATACATTACTGCAGAAACAATCATATACATAAAATAAAATATACTTAAAAAATTTTAAAACGAAGCAGGATTTCCTTATGTTGCTGAGGCTGACCTCAAACTCAACTATGTAGCTCAGGTTGGTCTCAAACAAGAAAAATTTTAAGCAATTAACTATTAACATGAACAATGTGGATAGATCTCAAAGGGGACTGTGTTGAGTAAAATTTGCCGATTTCAAAGGGTTATTACTTTTTTGTATGACTCTATTTTTTGAAATAAAAAAAGTAGAGATAAAGAACAGATTATTAATGGTAAGAGATTGGAGAGGAAGGATGGGAGGAAGGAGGCTAAGGATTTAGATAAGTGGCATGGAATCTTTAGTGGTAGACTTACTTAGTATAATTACTAAATTGTAGAGAACCAAAGCACAAGTGTAGGTTTCACACATACACAAGTATGCATACAGAACTGACGTGATCTGATAAAGCTAGTAAGTTATAACAACAATTTCTTGGTTGTAATAACATATATGTATAAGATAAAGTATAACCAGGTATGGTGGTTCACACTCATAATCTCATCCTTAGGAGGTTAGGCTAGAGGCTTGCCATGAGTTTAAGGCCAACTTGGGTACAGAGTGAGTTCCTAGCTCAAAAACAAGCAAACAAAAAATAGACAATATAGGCTGGCGAGATGGCACAGGGAGTAAGAGCACTGACTGCTCTTCCAAAGGTCCTGAGTTCAAATCCCAGCAACCACATGGTGGCTCACAACAATCTGTAATGAGATCTGATGCCCTCTTCTGGTGCATCTGAAGTCAGCTACAGTGTACTTATTTATAATAATAAATATATCTTTAGGCCAGAGTGAGCAGGGACTGAGCAAGCAGGGTTGACCAGAGTGAGCAGAGGTCCTTAAAAAACTCAATTCCCAACAACCACATGAAGGCTCACAACCATCTGTACAGCTACAGTGTGCCCACATACATAAAATAAATAAATAAATCTTTAAAATAAAATAAGACAATACACTGCCAGGAGGAAACCTGTGGAAAGAGTATATGAGATGTCTTTGCATTCTTTCTTACAATTACACGTGAGTCTACAATTAGCTTGAAATAAAAAAAAGCAATAATAAGAAAAAGTGATTTAAAATATTTACAAGGTAGTAAAAAAGGAAAGCTTGTGTTATAACTGGTAAAAGGAAACTGTTATGCTTTTGGTCAAAAAAAAAAAATTCCTTCACAGCTGCCAAATTCCTACACCAAAGTGCTTTCTTTTTGTTGGGTAATGGTGACAAACTCAAGGGACCTTGGAAGTCCTCAGCAAAACAGTACTCCTGCAAAACTAAGGATTATGACCCCATTAGAATGAAGACTACAGTCAGCAATTTTGGTCTCTTTTTCCCAATGTGGGGAATTTTACCTGCTGACAGATTTTCTTGTTTTTAATTTTGGCTGACTTCTAAAACTAAGGTCTGCTTCTCCAAGTGAAAAGTAGCCAAAGATGAAATGGATTCTAGCCATGAAATAAAGATTCTTTATTTTTTAGAAAAGACACAACGAAGTGGAAAATCCATGTAAGTTCAAAAGAAACTTCTTGGGAAATATGGAAAGACTATTCTTTTATCTTACAAGCAGTCAACACCTGTGAGGCATCTGTTCTGTCACGTACATCAGCCCTGAAACAGGTTTCAATGTGCATATGTGTGTGTTTAAATTTTAGCATTTGCTATTCATCAAGTCAATTAGGAATCTACAATTAGAACCCCTATAAAGTGTGCTTTAATCCTGCTCCACACCCATCAGGAGGAATGAGGCTATACAACAATGTAGCTCCTGTATGAACAGGTAGTCTGTTCAACAAAGTATTTGCGATCATAACACTGGCAACCCGAGAATGTATTGAGGAAACAGTGCTCAAAAGACTAAGCATTATAGGACATCAATTAATCATACATCTATTCATTCTATGAATTTTGGAGGAAATCAAGGGCAAGTATATGCTGTTATATTACACTAAACAAGTTTAAAAGTTCATAAATGAGGCAAGAGTTAGTTCAATTTATGATATATAAACAATACCTAATGCTATTAATCCTTGTTTTAGTTCTTTAACCAGATAAAAACCATATAAGCAGAGCTTCATCTAAAGATCAAGTAATTTGATTTTACCAAGAAAATCCTCCCTAACGATACAATAAATTACTTCTATTCTAAACTACAAACTAATTTATAAAATCAGCTATACTTAATATATATGTAACTTGCCTAATATTTATTTCAAAATAGATAAACTAACCCTTGTGAATTTCACTGAATTTACAGTAGTTATAAATACAAATAATAAAATACTATAATAACTACTTAGAGAGTTCTTATTAGGCACTAGTACTATGAGCCAAAACTGTTGATTTTGTAGTACTTAAGTCATATGTACGTATGTATATAATGCTTATGTAAATACCTTTTTGTAATGTTGATGAAACATGTGAAAATAAGTAGAACAATAAACAACTGTAACAAAACCCAGACTTAAGGTACAGATATCCTGTCATGTTAGAGCCTCCACACTGTTCCATTTCTAAAGCAGTTGCAATTATGCCCTACCCTAAAAGGCCTAGTTTCCTATGAAAATGGTCTAGGTTTATGAAACATAGAAATTTATATTGGCTGAGATGTGGTAGCAGAACCTAGTGCGGACAGTAAACACTATAAAATAGTATAAAAACCAAATATTCTAAATTTTACTTTGTTACTTGTGCTTTTAATAATAAATACTGAGATTTTTAAAAATAAAAATCCTACCCAAATATATTCTTGGAACTTGAATGTTAAAGAATTCTGAATCTTCTATTAAAACCTGATATTCTGAAATCAAAGCATGAAAGCTGTCTATTCTCAATGACATCTTAGACACCAGGATGAACAATGATGAAAGGAGTCGACTACACTAAAAAGATTAAAAACTTAGTGACTAGTATCTCCACGATTATCCCTCTGCAAACAATGCAATTTGCAAACTGCTGATTTTCAACATAAGATGGGAGACCATTTACTCTTAGTTTTTAAAGAAATGCATGAAGCTTATTATATCATGATTGGTGTACACACTGTTCTATAGATCACTGCTGTTGTTTTATTATGTTTTGGTTAAATGGAGCCAACAAGAAACAGCAGGGTATATAGATGTGTGTAATTTCTTATGTGAAAACGTCCTTGGCTGTCTATATAAAACCATGCACCCCAAGTACTACTTACTCGTCCTAACATTCTCCTTTGTCCTTTACTCACACAAAGCTTTAAAAAGTAATGAGTCAAATTTGATTCCTATATAGACTTCAAAACCTGCACTGTCCAGACAAGTCTATGTTTGATGTCTTGCAAACAGCCTCTTGTATTAGTTTTCTAAGTAGATCCCCCATCATCTTTTTAAAAAGTAAGTACCCTCCAGGCAGGTCTTTGATGTTATTATATAGTCAGAGGATCCAGTTTTATAGGGAACTATGTAAAACTCATCAACAAAGGACTAATATTACAAAAGCCCTCTTTTGTTTGGGAAATAGTCAGTAAGCCAAACTAAATTTTTAAATAATGTCAATTTTCTACAAATAGTGCTGACTATGCTAAATATGGTGGCACATGCCTATAATCCCAAGGCTTTGAGGCTGAGGCAGGAAGATCTTGAGTCTGAGGCCTGCTTGGGTTACACAGCAATTTCTAGACCAGCTGAGCTATATAGTGATACTCTGTCTTAAACAAATAAACAAAAAACACTATTATTTAAGACTTTCAAAAAATCTATAAGTAGGAAATAAGTCTGCTTCTTATACCTTACCCTCTTAATGCTTTTTATAGCACACCAACATTCCTGAGACCATGAAGCCTATTAAAAAAGCAGCAACAAGGATTGCATATTATAAAGGAATTACCAACTATAAAACTATAAAATAAGGGTGAGCTATTTACTATGTAGTATTTGTCAGATTTTATAACAAACATATTCTTTTACTCTCAAGAAATATATATATTTGATTTGGTTTTTTTGAGACAGGGTCTCTCTGTATAGTCCTGGCTGTCCTGTAACTCACTCTGTAGACCAGGCTGGCCTCAAACTCAGAAATCCGTCTGCCTCTGCTTCCCAAGTGCTGAGATTAAAGGCGTACACCACCACCGCCTGGCTCGAAATATACATTTTTTAATGTTACTTTATCATAAAACAGAGGTCTCCTGAAAACCCTGTTTACAGAAGAACATAAAGAAGAAACCTGCAAAATATATTTCCCTTTAAATATATAACACACTTAAATGGGTAAGTTAGTCAACTTTTATATCGCTATAATAAAAACACTTAAATTAGAGCAAGAATTAGACTAGCCCAGATGGCTCAGCAGGTACAGGTGCTGCCAGTCTGATGACTAGAGTCCAATCCCTCAAATTCACATAAGGGAAGGAGAGAGCCATTTCCCAAAGCCACCCTCTGACTGCACCTAGTCTATCTGCCTTATATGTAAGAACTCCTACATAGGGATAGGAAAAAAGCTGACACCAGCAGGGCATGGCTATGTATACCTGTAATACCAGCACTCAGGGAGATAGAGGCAGGACTACACTGCAAGGTCAAAATCAACTTGAACTATGTAATATAGTTCTGATACAACATGGAAATAAGATGCTTAGAAGATAAAGGATTCATACACTGAAAATTATAAAAAAATCTTTCTGAAAAAAATTACAGAAAGCCAAAATATTTTATGTTCATGATCAGCCTGGGTTACATAGGAAATTCAGAACAGGCCTAGATCCTGTCTTTGAGAATAGGAGTTTGATGGTGGTGGCCCACACCTTTAATCCTCACACTTGGGAGACAGAGGCAGGTGGATTTTTGAGTTTAAGGTCAGCCTGATCTACAGAGCTATTTCCAGGACAGCCAAGGCTATACAGAGAAACCCTGTCTCAAAAAAACCAATTTAAAAGAAAGAAAAGAAGAGAGAAAGAAAGAGCGAGCGAGTGAGAGAGAGAGAGAGAGAAAGACAGACAGACAGACAGACAAGAATAGGAGCCACCTATCTAGCTCAGGCTTGCAGTCTGACAACTTAAGTTTGATCCCCTGGACCCACAGAGTGAAGAAAGAGAACTCACTCATGAAAGTTGTCTTCTACCTCCACACAAGCAACATGGCACAGACAGTCCCAATAAATAAATAATGTTTTATAAACAAAATTAATCAATATATGAAACTTAAGGTTAAAAGCTTTTTCAGTATCCCACTGTCAAGTGTCTACAGTAGACATTTATAAAATATAGTCGCTGCTTCAGAAAGATGGTACTAACTAACATATATTGCCTACTGTGTGCAGACACTTTTCCAAACACTCCACTCATTTACATAACGCAATCAGAGGTAGATATCTTCATATCATGAGGCATCTGAAACAGTACAAAGCTAAACAACTTGTACAGTTACCATCTTTATTCAAATCAGATAAAGAGGATAGCTTTTTAGCACTTGTAGTGCTATAATTTATAGACTTGACCGTTCTATCTCATGCCTCTTTTCCAGTATGGCTCTATATGAATCCACCCACAATCAACAGGACTGGCAATCAGGAACTAATCCTAGCTATAGGGATGTTGGCCCCATGCCTTTAATCTCAGCACTTAGGAGGCAGAGGTAGGAGATTCTCTGAATTCAAGGCTAATCTGGTCTACAAAATGAGTTCCAGAATAGCCAAGGCTACACAGAGAAACCCTGTTTTGAACCCCACTGGCGAGAATCTTCTTAGCATGTCCATACTGCTCCCCTGAACCTATCTGCTTTCCCAGTACCTCATCTTACCTAACATATCACTTCCCACTTGGAAATACATCCAACTGTCTGTAATTCTTTGGAGAACCCAGAAATAAACCCACACACCTATGGTCACTTGATCTTTGACAAGGGAGCTAAAACCATCCAGGGGAAAAGACAGCATTTTCAACAAATGGTGCGGCTCAACTGGAGGTCAGCATGAAGAAGAATTCGAATTGATTTATTCTTAGCTCCTTGTACAAAGCTCAAGTCCAAGTGGATCAAGGAACTCCATATAAAACCAGAGACACTGAAACTAATAGAGGAGAAAGTGGGAAAGAGCCTCAAAGATATGGGCACAGGGGAAAAATTCCTGAACAGAACAACAATGGCTTGTATTGTAAGATCTAGAATTGACAAATGGGACCTCATAAAATTGCAAAGCTTCTGTAAGACAAAGGACACTGTCAATAGGACAAAACGGCAATCAAAAGATTGGGAAAAGATCTTTACCAATCCTACATCCAATAGAGGGCTAATATCCAATATATACAGAGAACTCAAGAAGTCAGACTCTAGATAATCAAATAACCCTATTTTAAAAAATGGGGTACAGAGCTAAATAAAGAATTCTCAACTGAGGAATACTGAATGGCCGAGAAGCACCTAAAGGAATGTTCAACATCCTTAATCATCAGGGAAATGCAAATCAAAACCACCCTGAGATTCTACCTCACACCAGTAGAATGGCTAAGATCAAAAATTCAGGTGACAGCAGATGCTGGTGAGGATGTGGAGAAAGAGGAACACTCCTCCATTGCTGGTGGGATTGCAAGCTGGTACAACCACTCTGGAAATCAGTCTGGCAGTTCCTCAGAAAATTGGACATAGTCTATGATCCCAGCTATACCACTCCTGGCATATACCCACAAGATTCTCCAACATATAACAAGGACACATGCTCCACTATGTTCATAGCAGCCTCATTTATAATAGCCAGAAGCTGGAAAGAACCCAAATGTCCTTCAACAGAGGAATGGATACAGAAAATGTGGTACATTTACACAATGGAGTACCACTCAGCTATTAAAAGCAATGAATTCATAAAATTCTTGGGCAAATGGATGAAACTAGAAAATATCATCCTGAGTGAGGTAACCCAATCACCAAAGAACACACATGGTATGTACTCACTGATAAGTGGATATTACCCAAAAGCTCAGGATACTCAATATAATTTACAGATCACATGAAGCTCAAGAAAAAGGAAGACCAAAGTGTGGGGCTTTGGTCCTTCTTAGAAGGGGGAAGAAAATATGGGAGGAAATATGGAGACAAAGTGTGGAGCAGAGACTGAAGGGAAGGCCATCCAGAGACTGCCCCACTTGGGGATCCATCCCATATACAGTCACCAAGCCCAGACACTATTGTGGATGCCAAGAAGTGCATGCTGACAGGAGCCTGATATAGCTGTCTCCTGAGAGGCTAGAGCCTGACAAATACAGAGGCAATGCTCACAGCCAACCATTGGACTGAGCATGGGGTTACCAATGGAGGAGTTAGAGAAAGGACTGGAGGAACTGAAGGGGTTTGCAACCCCATAGGAAGAGCAACAATATTAACCAACCAGACTCCCCAGAGCTACCAACCAAGGAGTACACATAGAGGGACCCATGGCTCCAGCTGCATATGTAGCAGAGGATGGCCTTGTTGGGCATCAATGGGAGGAGAGGCCCTTGGTCCTGTGAAGGCTCAATGTCCCAGTGTTGGAGAATTCGAGGGTAGGGAAGCCAGAGTGGGTAGGTCAGTGGGGGAACACCTTCATAGAAGCATGGGGAGGAGAGATAAGATGGGGATTTTGAGGCTGTTTGGAAAGGGAGTAACATTTGAAATGCAAATAAAGAAAATATCCAAAAAAAAAAAAAAAAGTTATTACCCTTTGGTTGGCAAGTGTGACCTCCAGACCTCCAGGGGATAAAAACATTCTATCACATTTCAAATTCTAAATAGTTATTAGTTATCTCCTCCAGGAAACCATCCTTTATTGACTGGAGCTCAGGTGGATTGTCTAATAGCTGAAATGGTTCCATAAATAAATTTCAACTTGAAAGCTCAAAAAAAAAAAAAAATCAGGCTTTTTATCTCTAAGTTTTTCCATTTCTAGAGTCTTTCTTCTCAGAAAGTGCTATCTTCCTCACCCTCCTACTACCTGTATTGCCTAGATATATCCGACTGGAAAGCCTGGTCTGAAAGAAAGTGGAAACACATACTGGTTCTTCCTGGTATCTTCCTAAACATAATATAATGCATTAAAATTCTGTCACACAACAAACACTCAAAATATATCTTGTGATTAAGTATCTCTACGTACACTAAGACTTGCAAAGGTACTTTGAAGCTCATAGTCAGAATCTACTGAGGCTATTATAAGGTTTTGAAGAAACTAAATTTACCATGGAAATATATCCCCACAAAGATTCAATCCATCCCCACAATTAAACGTTATAACTGATTCAAGTGGATCACATTGTAATGATGTTATGGTATGGTATAATGTTAAAGCTGTGGGGCACCATAATAAAACATATGGTTGCAGTAGCCAATCAAGAAATACTGATACACAAAGTTGGGAGTGTCATTCAGTGGGAGAGTACTCAGTCAACATATATGAGGCCTGGACTTCCTTCCTCAGCATCACTACAAAAAAACAAACAAACTTGCAATAGGAAACATTTCTCATATATGAGGAAAATCTATCACACATTAAATCTGAGAAAAACCTTGAACTTCTGATCCTCCTGTCTCTCTCCCAAGAGCTGAGATTACAGGTGAGTGCCATAGCATCTGGCTTATGTGGTACTGGGGGAATTAAACCCAAGGCTTTGTACAAGCCAGGCAATCATTCTGTTAACAGAGCTATATACCTAGTCTCTAAGGTATCTTTTAACACAAATATTTATATACTCATTTTAAATACAACTATTTAATCTTCTGTGCATTCAATGTCCTTCATATAAATCATTTACAGCTCTTATTTCACTGAACTGTATGACTGACTATATGACTATCTCTGGTAACCTATAGGAACTTTGAAAGTAAACTGCCATTCACTTTTATATACGAATGTTTAGTAGCAAACAGCTCCTGAAAAGTTTGTCACATTACTTTAATAGCATTTTTATAGCTCTAGGTAATCCTGCAAATAATAACAGGAAAAAGATAAAAGATTATATAATAGCTAAGATTACAAAGCCAGCAGGAAGATGAAATTGGAATTGAAATCTAAGTCTGCAGTCAATAAATTTTATTGTTTTTAGCACCACAGAGCAGAGTTACACAAGTAACTACTGACAAGTTGTATGAGAATTATGTTCTAGAGGCTGGAGAGATGATTCATCAGCTAAGAGCATTTATACTCTTACTGAGAACCAAAGTTCAGCTCCTAGTATCCACATGGTGGCTCACTGTCCATTACTCTGGCTCCACAGGATTTGATATCCTCTTTTGGCCTACATGGCCTCCTGAACACACATTGTACATAAATACTCATGCAGGCTCACACACATACACATGAATTTAAAAACAATAACCCCCCATATATTCTGTAGAAGTTGTAGTTATAATATAACAATTCATCAATAAACAAACCATAAAGCATCAGGATAGTAAATGCCCTTTAAAGCTGGGACATTCGCCCCTAAATAATGTTATTTCTATGTAAAACTATATATAAAATAATCAAACCTAGTTTCTACTATTATAGTTGTAAGTACTTAAAGAAAGAGTGTACCTTGTACTTCCTTATCATGATACTCTTTCAGTTTTGTCCAGAGTTCCTTGAAGTCATTGGATACATCTGCAGAATTAGGGCTTCCACAGCTGCTTCCTGAAATGCTCATCTTGCTGACCAGGCTTCACACTTCTATTTGCTGATGTTTCCCTGACCTTTCTTGTGTCCTTACATAGGTGTGACGTTGTCTTTGGATTGTTGAAATACCTGAAATGACAGATTGCAATATGTCACTTTTTTTGCACTCACCTTCACGTAATCTGAAATCAGGATGAAAGCACAGAACAGCTGTGCTTTCACTCTCAGGTTTTCCTTACATGTTTACAATCACTCAGAGTTTGACAGAAGCTGGGAAAGAAAATGATGGTCAGAGCAGGGTACCACCCACTCCTCTAGACTCAGAACATGGGAAGTGGAGGCAGGGGGATCTCTGTGAATTCAAAGCCAGTGAGAGCTACACAGAGACCCTGTGTCAAAGAGGTGGGGGGAAGGGGGAAGGAGAGAGAACAGTGAGAAAACTATGATTTCAGTTATTTGGCCTTCATATAGGTAAATTTACAGGCAGGTTCTCAATTTTTCCACTCAAGAAGGAATAATTACCTAAATTATGCTAAAGTAAAAAGGGCTCTAATAATATTGAAAGGTTTATAGTCATCCATAGTCAGAATTCATTTACTCTGGTAAGATTTACTGGCCAGCCAGCTATGCTGGCACATGTATAATCCTGGCACTCCAGAGGCAGGAGGATTCCAAGTTCAAGGTCAATCTGGGTTATATAAGAAGACCCTATCTTTAAAAAGAAAGGGGGGAAAAAAAAAAGGAAAGGAAAAGGGATGGAAAGACCTGCAAGATGGATCAGCAAGCTCCAAGAACATAGTGTCTATTTAGAGGTACAAAGCTATTAGAATAAAGGTACACAGTGACTCTTTCACAGTAGCAGTTAATGATTAACTTTAAAACTTATGTGGCCCCTAAGAAGAAGCAACAGTCTATTAAGAAACTCAACTGAGTTAATACATATCCTAAAATGTGTTCTTAACTGAAACCATTAATTAGCCATTACAAAAGTAACATGTTGGGCATGGTGACTCATGCCTGAATTTCAGCACTAGGGAGGCTGAGAGAGACTGCTGCAAGCTAAAGGCCAACCTAGACTACACAGGAAAATGATGGGAGGAGGCAGGAGAGATAGCAGGGAACAGAGAAGGAGCAGGACACATAAAGAGTCTGGAGATGTGGCTCAGTTGGTAAAGCATGTATCTGGCACTCATAAGGCTCTGGGTCCCATCCCCAGCACCCAGAAACTGAGCCCAGTAGTGAATGCCTATAATCCTTGCACGTAGGCAGAGGCAGGAGGATCAGAGTTTAAGGCCACCCTCTATTCTCCAGCTAAACAGGGAGTATGAAGCCAGCCTGGGATGCACAGACTCTGTACAAACACAAAACAACTAAAAAGTGGCTTAGTGTTTAAGAGCATTGGCATCCACAATCTTCTACTACTCTAGCTCTAGGGACTCTGACCTGACCTGACCCCCTCTCCTAGCCTCCATGGGCACCAGGTACACATGTGATATGTAAACATACACACACACTAGAAAGACATACATGCAGGCAAAACACTCATACACACAAAATAAAACTAAGTCTAAAAAACAAAACAAAGTGAAACTTCTAAACCTGCAAGAATTCATTCAACCCGGTAACATTGCATAATGACACGTGTAGGAGGATATCACACTGAAACCCATTACTTTGTATTCTAGCCTAAAAGTTAATTTTTTTAAAGAAAAGAATGTATGCAACTACTTGGCTCTTGGTGAAGCACAACAGAAATAATACACACATTGACCAAATGTTACAAAAATTGCAGTTAGGCATCCTTAAAAGAATCAGCAAAAATTGAGCATAGATTTCAAATAATCTCATTAATTTTCTTGGGTACACCAAGTTATTGTTAATCCTCTTGGATGCAATAGTGATGAGACTATTTAAACTTCTTTTAAAAAATTATTTCTTATGGTGCCTGGAAAAGAATCCAGGCATGCTAGGTGAGAACCACTGAGTTAACATCTCCAAGGCTTTGTCTGTTACGGAGTATTATAAGATAAACTACTGTTCTCTGGGATCGGCTCGAAAACCGGTGTAGGTGGAGAGATGAAACAAGGACAGCCTAGAAAAAGGTCCATTATTAACTTCAGTTTGGAGTTGGGCACAGTTATAACAGATTAAGTGACCCGCTCAAGGTGATACCGCCAGGGTGTGGCTACTTCGTGGCTAGGATTTGAACCCCAAACTATACTTCTCTGTAGTAAGAAAGAAAGAAAAAAAAAGTATGCCAGGCAGTGATAGCGCACTCTCTGAGCTCCAGCTCAGCCTGGTCTCCGGTGCGAGTTCCTGGACAGCTAGGGTTACACAGAGAAACCTTGAAAAAGCCCCTCACTCTACTCCCCTAAACCCCCACCAAAAGAAAAAATAGAAAACAGAAAAAAAGGAAGAAAAGTTTAAAGGTTTAATTACTTTAATGGGAAACTTAAAGCTCAGTTAAAACTGGCAGTGTAATCGAAGTATCCTTTAGGAAAACTGCATCAATGTCGTAGTTAAAATAATCCAGCCCTTCTGTTGTTTTGAAACAGGTCTCACTATGTAGCTCTGGCTGACCCGGAACTCAGAACTCGCTATGGAGACCAATCTGGCCTTGAACTCTGAAAGATCCGCTTGCGTCTACGAGAGCCACCATGACTGTTCAACAGTAAAAACCATCAATACCAAGTTTGCACATTTCTGCTCTCAGCATCCTTTCCGTCTAGTGTTCTCGCTCAGCACTTGGCAGCCAATCTTTTGCCTCTGAACCGTTATTCGCTGCGCACTGAGCCCTTCTCTCTCACAACACCCATCGTGTCTCCCAGGACTCTGTGGACACAAAGGCTAGTGACGCTTCTTTTCTGTGTGTCCTCAGCCCCGCTGAAGACGCTCCGTAAGACTAGACTGTCACCCCACACAAGGGAAACGCACATGACATTCAGTGTCCCTCTCACAAGCAGAATGCAGACTCGCCGCGGCCCTCACTCCAAGCCGGTCTCCATCAGCCTCAGACGCCCCTCGGGTCCCCAGCGCTGTCCCTGTCAGACGGAAGACGCTTCTAACACTGCGAAAAGCGCGCTCTGCGCACTGGGCGCATGCGCGGGGCGGGCTCAGCGCTGAGGGGCGCGTCCTCGAAGGGCGCCGGAGCCCGGCACACGGCGTGGAGCACGAGCCCGGCCGGCGTCCTCCGGACCAGCCCGGGCCCAGCCTACCTCGGCGGGTGCCTCACGCGTCCCGGCCGCCGGAGCCTCTGCGAAAGCGCCGCGTCCGACCGGAAGTAGCTGCTCCGACCCAGCACGCAGGGTAGGAAGAAGGAGAGTCCGTCCCTTCACTCACAGCTTCCGAGCCTCCCAGCAGAGCCCTCGGGAGCTCAAAGAAGAGAGCGATGTCTTCCGGGCCGGGGAGGCCCCGCCGCTCGCTACTGCCTACCTCTCGCCGCGTCCCCTCCTTCTCCTGGCGGCGGAACCCACGGAGGGGACGGCCAGAACCTCCCGGAGGCAGGCCGGAGGGCTGCTCGCCCCGCCCGGCCCCGGAGGCAGCCGGCGGCTCGTGACGTCACGCCGGAGTTTCCGCGGCGCCACGCCCCTTCCCGCGGGGCCGCGGCCGAGCGAGTTGGCGGGTGGGAAGTGCTTTGGAGAGGAGCTTCCCGAGGAGCCTGGCGGACATCGGCAGCCTTCGTGGAGTTCCCGGAAAATAGTCCACCTATTGGGAACTTAACCGCGAGCCCTCCCTTGGGTTGGGAGAAAGTTAGTCCGGACTGTTCTTGACTGCCGCGCGTTTCTTGGCAGGCCTGGGCTGTACCACACCTAGAGATGAGAGGAAGGATGTGATGGGATGGATAGGCTCATCCTCGGTTTCAGCTTTATAGCCATTGCCTGCAGTTCAGTAATGGGCACCTGGGAGCCTTGGGTGGGAACGCCACAACTCAGAAGGAGGCTGCTAAAGTTAGATGATGAGTTTCTGGCAAGTGCGGAGTAAAACATGTGAAAAGTGTATAGAATTATTTGTTAACAGGCCGTTGAGTGAATTTGGGCTTCAAATTCACTGTGCATGGTCTTGAATTGATTCTCCTGCTTCCATCTTCTGAATGCTGGTATTATACCATAATAATCAT
Source organism: Mus caroli (assembly GCF_978045245.1). Taxonomy (NCBI): domain Eukaryota; kingdom Metazoa; phylum Chordata; class Mammalia; order Rodentia; family Muridae; genus Mus; species Mus caroli. The sequence continues at coordinate 8,828,200 of NW_028227274.1, read as the reverse complement.
AGACGCGTGGCAGCCACCACACCAGGTCAGTTTATTTTATTTTTTGGCAGTGCTGGGCATCAAACCCAGGGCTTTGTGCATGCTAGGTAAGCACTCTATCAACTAAGCCACATTCCTAGCCCTGCTGTAATTTTTTTTTTTAATCAGAATTTTCTGCGGCTTATTTTAAGGTTGTAAGTCAGTACAATTTGAATGTAAACAACAGGTTCTATAAAGGAAGCAAATAGAATCACAGTCTCATGTTAAACCAGTCCACTAATTTTCTGTGATACTTCTGTGCCTTAGAAGATCTGGAGACAGATTTTAAAAGTTGAGTAGTGCTGGACATGGTGACTCAAGCCTATCGTCCCAGCTCTGAGAAGGCAAAAACAGCGGTAAGACTGGCCAATTTGAGGCCAGCCTAGAAGGCAGTTTTCTACTCCTCTCAGATCTTAAGGGATAAATACTTTACTTACTCTTTGGGATTACACATTCCAGGGAATTCATCTTTTCACAGCCATACAAAAGTTGGAGGCTCTAAGAGGCTGCCTAGTGTTTATTACTGTTATATAATTTCCTGGTTGCGTTTATTTTAAGGATTTTAGTATTATTTTCTGTGTATGGGTGTTTGCCTACATGTGTATGTGTACCACATGCATGCCTGGTACCTACAGAGGCCAGAAGAGGGCATTGGGTCCTCTAGAACTGGAGCAATAGATGGTTGTGAGCCATATGTAGACACTGGGAACAGAACCTGGTCCTCTGCAAGAGTGGCCAGTGTTCTTAATTACTGAATCATCTTTCCAGCTCCTTCTCCATTTTATAAGACTTAATGAAAATTGGGTTATATTTTTCCTCTAGCAAACTCTCTATCACAAAGTTACATACTAAAATTTGGCATAATAGGACTTACATAGTTTCTAGTAGAAATAACAAGTTTGGGTATAGATGGGTAGAGCCTATGATCAGTTTGTCATTGAATCGAATATTTAAGAATAGTTTTCTAAGCCTGGTGGTAGTGGCGCATGCCTTTAATCTCAGCACTTGGGAGGCAGAGGCAGGTGGATTTCTGAGTTCGAGGCCAGCCTGGTTTACAGAGTGAGTTCCAGGACAGCCAGGGCTACACAGAGAAACCCTGTCTTGAAAACAAAACAAAAAAGAATAGTTTTCCAAAGAAAGGATCCTGGAGAGATGATGGCTCAGTCATTAAGAGAACACTTCATGGTCTTAGGGAGGAGCCAGGTTCTTAGCACCCCCATTAGGCAATTCACAACGGGCTGCTGCAGTATTTGTTCCAAGATTCAGAATTATGAGTGCACCTGCATGCACATAAATTCACACGGGACACATGCATATAAATACAAAATAAATCTTTTTAAAAAGATATTTTTGAAGCTATGATTATTGTGGTACACGCCTATGATCCCAGACTTTGGACGTCCAGGAACCTGGACTAGGACAGTTGCTGCAAGCCTAACACCAGCCTAGACTACATAGCCATGCCCTGCCTTAATCAAAACGAAAACAAAACACCTCTCTATATGTAACCCATTTATATAAATCAGAATCCTTGAAAACTTTTCCTTAAATATCCTATCAAACCTATCATCAAATCCTGTCAATCATACCTATTAACTCATCTAAGTCCATCCCTTTACCTTCATCATTGACCCCATAGTCTACCAGATCTCTTTGTTTGTTTGTTGCTGAAACAGGTCACATGCAACCTAGGTTGGCCTCAAGCTTACCGTGTAGCTGAGGTTGGCCTTGAATTCCTTACATTCCTACCTGTCAGGTCCAAATGAAACATCAACAAACTGGAAAAGGCAGTCCAAATATCCAGAAATTAGCTCAGCCTGGATATAGGAGGATTCCTGGCAGTTAGATAAAACCAGCATTCCTCAGGAACTAGTGAAGCTGGTTCTACTCTTCTACAAGGAGTCATTTCCCTTGCCTCTGGCAGAAGGGACGTACGGCTACCCAAGATGCCTACTACATATCAAAGCTCATGCTAGACTCCAGGTTCCTTCAGTGTCTTAAGTAACCTAGTACATTTCAAAGCTCATGTTTGAATCTCTCACTCCCTTCTCCCCTTTCTCTACTTCTGCTTTCTTCACTATGTTTTCTCTATTCTCTATCTCCTGTTGTTCTCCCCTTTGTCCCAAATAGCTCTGGCCATGTCCAGCCTGCTGGCTGTGTTCAGTCCACCTTCTCTCTGCTCTGGACTCTTAAGATGCCTGTAGCTGTTTTCTCTCATATCTACAATAAAAACCTTGCCCTTGACCATAGCATGTCCATAGTCATGTCCTCAGTTTGTACACTGCCTACAAAGCAGAGAGCTTTCAGGCATGCACTATCAATCTCTTACCTAAACTACCACTGGTTTATTCTCCATTCCACACGCACTCACCTATTTACACCTTCCTAGTTGACACTGAAAGCCAGTTAAGATAGTGTTCAAATATATACACGCTCAATAAAAGCTAGCTATTATTACTATTCTTGAGTCAAATACTGTGACACAGAAGTAATTTTAAATAATTGAATAATAGAAGTAAAGGCTTAATCTCCAAAAACAAAAGTAAATACTTCAAAATTAAACTTTAAACAGTGTGGTGGCACACACCTTTAATCCCAGCACTCAAGAGGCAGAGACAGGCAGATCACTGGGTTCCAGGCCAACAGAATATACATAGTTAAATTTAAAAACATTTTTTTAAAATAAGAGGTAAATTGAAATTCCCTTTAAAGATATGCTTGTTTCCAGAGCACTTTTGCACAACAGCTGTGAATTTGAATCTGGTAATATCATTTTGCTGCTTAAATCCCTTCAGGGCTTCCTGTCACTGTGTCAAGGCCCTTCTTCATTTTCTGTTCTCAACTGCACTAGCCTTCTGTTGTAGATGCTCCTAGACCTTGCTGTCCCTTTGGTTCCGAATCTCTCACCAAACCCCATTCCTCTTTGCCAGTCGTCTTTTTATTTTATCACAGTAGATACTTAGTTCCTTTTCTAGCACCATGTTCTTCCTATCTTACATATTTTATATATATACAGCTTTAATTATTTAGCTTTTCTCACCTTTAGGCATGTAAGTTTATTCAGGCTAGTAACCACGACTTGTTCACTTAAAAAAACAAACCAGAATGTATGTATGTATGTATGTATGTATGTATGTATGTATGTATGAGTGCTTTCGAGAATATTCTATGCACTGTGTGTATGCCAGGTGTCCTTGGGGGTCACAAGAGGGCTTCAGATCCTCCAGAACTGGAGTTCCAGGTGGTTGTTGGCCTCTTGATGTATGTGCTGAGAACCAAACCTAGGTTGTCCTCTGTAAGATCAGTAAATATTCTTTATTCTTTATGCTAACCCAGCTGTCTAGCTTCTTTTTTCTTTCTTAAACTTTTTTTGTTGTTGTTTGGCTTGGTTTGGTGTTTTGGGTTTTTTGTTTTTGTTTTGGATTTTTTTGGTCTGTTTTTTATCTTTTTGGGTTTTTGAGACAGGGTCTCACTCTATGGCTCCAAGTGTCCTGGTACTCACTTTGTATGCCAGGCTGACTTTGAACTCAGAGAGATCCACCTGCCTCTGTCTCTCAAGTGTTGGTATTAAAGATGTGCCCCATCACCCTGGCTTCCCTGTTCACTTTTAATCTCCCCAGGACTCTGTTTGGTGAATGAATTGGGCATCCCTTGATTGACTCCCATTTTTCTTGTATATGGAAACTTTTGGATACATTGAAAATGTTAGGTCAGGTGTGCTGGCACAGATTTCAAGTTCTAGTGTTCCTCGGGAGTTCAAGACCAGCTTTAGCTACACCTTAAATTCCAGACCTACCTAAATGAAACCTTATCTCAACAAAAACAAAGAACAAAACAAACCATAGATTATCTTTCCTTATGTTTTTCTTTTCTTTTTTTGTTTCCATTTGTTCTTGAAGCAGTGGTTACTATGTAGTCCAGGCTCATTCTGCTGAACAGACTGACCTGTAATTCAATGTCTAGTGGAAGATGAAATTTTATAATGTTCATTTTAATTGTGGAAATGGAGACATAATCCTAGATATTTGCCTCAAGAAAGAATTTAAAGAACTTCATAGGAATAAATTATGAAGTTCCAAATATTTCCTGAGAAAGCATACTTAACAAAGCAGTTACTTTGAACTCTTTATAATACTGCTCTTCCCCCGCCCTAAAAAACCTATGGTTTAGAAATGTTGTATATTTATGTATTTTTCCCCTTACTCTGGTGTGAAAGTAATATGTGCTCACTAGAAGCCAAACTTGAGAATTCTGACTTTTGATCTTTTCCTAGGCTAGTGATAACTCCACAGGATTCTGTTGTAATTCTGGGCGTCCCCATGGAGCTGCTGCTCCCAGACGGTTGGTTGGTCTTAGAGGAGGCAGAGCCACACAAGGTACTGTGTGGCCAACCTCAGATGTCAACTTTATTCTTGTTAATTTTTATTTTGGTGAGTGAGTGTGAGTGTGTGTGTGTGTGTAAGTGTTCATGCTCTGCAAGTGTTCTATCACTGAGCTACATTCTCAGCCTTGTTAAATGTATTGTAACTTCAAATATTTTTAATTCATCTTGGATTTGTAGGAACATGGCCCTATTTTAAGATAAGGAACATCTGTATTTGTATATTGTACTGTGATGGCAGAATAAGGCTGGTTCTGTCAAAAGTTAGGGTCTCTAGCACCCACACATAGAGCTGTGTCAGGACTGTGAATGCACTGTCTCAGAATACTTCAATGAGTTACTTGCTGTATTCGATGCTCAGTTTAAAAGCTCTGTGATAAAATAGTTAAAATGGTAAATCCTTTGTTGTGCGTATTTAATCAGTTTAAATTTCTTGTGTTTTATCCTGCAATACAGCTACAGGATTTTTAGAATTTAGGGACTCACGTAGCTTTCAAATCATGTAGTTCTAACCATTTTAAAAATAAAATTCTTGATTCTACCGTGTATGCTTAATTCCCACAGCTAGATAACTGAGTAATGTGGAGGAAAATCACATGTCAGATTACAGTAAGGACAGTAAAATTATAGGGTTTTAAACCTCATGGGAGGCATTGGTTAATCTTTCGAGTCGCCTTTGTTTGGCTCCTTGTATTTCCTTTGCTGTCTTCCAAACCCTCATGTATTATTTAAGCTTTTTCTGTTCAGTATTTTAATTTCCAGCTAAAAGCTTGTTCAGATTAAGTAAGGGGAGTTTTCTTTTTCTCTCCCTCCCTGCCCCTCTCTTCCTTCCTTCCTTCCTTCCTTCCTTCCTTCCTTCCTTCCTTCCTTCCTTCCTTCCTTCTCCCTCTCCCTCTCCCTCTCCCTCTCCCTCTCCCTCTCCCTCTCCCTCTCCCTCTCCCTCTCCCTCTCCCCTCTCCCTCTCCCTCTCCCTCTCCCTCTCCCTCTCCCTCTCCCTCTCCCTCTCCCTCTCCCTCTCCCTCTCCCTCTCCCTCCCTTCCCCCTCCCCCTCTTTCTTTCTTTCTTTCTTTCTTTCTTTCTTTCTTTCTTTCTTTCTTTCTTTCTTTCTTTCTTTCTTTCTTTTCTTTCTTTTCCTTCTTTTCCTTCTTTTCTTCTTTCTTTTCTTTCTTTCTTTTCTTTCTTTTCTTTCTTTTCTTTCTTTCTTTCTTTCTTTCTTTTCTTCCTTTTCTTCCTTTTCTTCCTTTTCTTCCTTTTCTTTCTTTTCTTTCTTTTCTTTCTTTTCTTTCTTTTCTTTCTTTTCTTTCTTTTCTTTCTTTTCTTTCTTTTCTTTCTTTTCTTTCTTTTCTTTCTTTTCTTTCTTTTCTTTCTTTTCTTTCTTTTCTTTCTTTTCTTTCTTTTCTTTCTTTTCTTTCTTTTCTTTCTTTTCTTTCTTTTCTTTCTTTTCTTTCTTTTTCTTTCTTTCTTTCTTTCTTTCTTTCTTTCTTTCTTTCTTTCTTTCTTTCTTTCTTTCTTTCTTTCTGGCACAGCACCTTACACTATACCACAGACTGTTCTGGAACTCACTAAAGTCCAAGCTGGCCTCTTGCCTCATCTCCCAGTGCAGGGATGACAGGCATGAGCTCCACCAGGTCTGCTCCTCACTACCTTCTTTGCCTCCACTTTGCTCTAGGTTACCAGTAGCCCCACTAGTCTCCACTAGTGGTTGGTATCAGATATCCTTTAGTCCCTTCTTCCAGGGAAGGTCAATCGTTTAAAATCATCATCCTACCACCTTCGATCTGAAAAGTTCCAAACACCTTCCCCACATGGTCAGAACAAGTCACCTACACACAAGTCTATCAATATTATCTCCTAAATAGGATTTGCTTAGGGCTTTCTTTCATTCCTACTTTTTTTCCCCCTACTTTAGACCATGTCTTACCTCTGCTGTCTTGTCCACTATAATGGAGTCTGTATATTTGCCTAAGATCTAAACCCAGTATTTCTGACTTTATCACTGCTTTTAAAACCCTGTTGACTGCCTGGCAGCCTGGAGTGAGAATGCGATCCTCTACACAGTGTCACAGAACTTTCGTCCTCTTCACTCCACCTCACACCTTCACCTCCTTCTTCCTTTTGACTTGGTTTATCCAGTCATTTTCTCTCATTTCTTCTTTTTTGTTAAGACTCAGTTTAGGTATTGCTGCTTCCATTCAACTGACCTGACACTTGTCTTCTGTTCCACAGAGGCCCTCCTCATTCATCCAGTTCTCAACACTGATCGTTATCAGTGCACTAATGCTACCATATTTTAATTACTTTCCTAAAGCTATTATCTTTTCCAGCAATGTTGTGAGCTTCGAAATACCAGAGGATGCTTTCTTCAAGTTCTCTGGCAAGAACTATTACCCTAATTCTTGCCAGAGAGTCTTAGCATTGTACTATCTCATAACACCACATATATAAAATAATTTTTTCTAGTAGCCACATTGAAAAAAATAACAAAATGTGGTTGGGCATGGTGAGTCACACTTGTAATTTCAGCATTTAGTAGGTAGAGGCAAATGGATCTCTGAGTCTGAGGCTAGCCTGCTCTCTATATAGCAAGTTCCAGACTAGCGACAGCTACATAGCCAGACCCTGTCTAGAAACAAAACAAAACATAAAAACAAATAAAAAGATAGGATTAGCAATATATTTTATTTAACCCAATGTACCTAGAATAATTACCTTAACTTGTAATCAGTTAAAAAGTAATAAGAGGGCTGGTGAGATGGCTCAGTGGGTAAGAGCACCCGACTGCTCTTCCGAAGGTCCAGAGTTCAAATCCCAGCAACCACATGGTGGCTCACAACCATCTGTAATGAGATCTGACTCCCTCTTCTGGAGTGTCTGAAGACAGCGACAGTGTACTTATATGTAATAAATAAATAAATCTTAACCAAAAAAAAAAAAGTAATAAGAAGGTAAGGGTATGGTTCATGGGTAAAAATAATTGTCCTGCAAGCTTGCTGACCTAGTTTTGATCCCCAGAACCCACATAAATTCTGGATGTGGTAACATGCATCTGTAATCACAGAATTTAAGAGAATGAGAGGCAGAAACAAGCTCAAGAACCGGCTAGCCTGGTGAACACAGCAGCAAAACAAGACAGAAAGGCAAAGACCAACTCCTGAAAGTTAACTTTTCACTCCATACCAGTGCTTGTACTCAAACATCTTAAACACACACAAATATATATTTATATTTATATGCCATACCTACCAAAAAAAAACCACCTGAGTTTTTTATATTCTTTTTCTTCATATTAAGAACCTACCATATCCGGGGATCCATCCCATAATCAGCTTCCAAATGCTGACACCATTGCATACACTAGCAAGATTTTGCTGAAAGGACCCAGATATAGCTGTCTCTTGTGAGACTATGCCGGGGCCTAGCAAACATAGAAGTGGATGCTCACAGTCAGCTATTGGATGCTGGGGCCCCCAATGGAGGAGCTAGAGAAAGTACCCAAGGAGCTAAAGGGATCTGCAATCCTATAGGTGGAACAACAATATGAACTAACCAGTACTCCCCCCGCACCCCCCCCCCCCCAGCTCGAGTCTCTAGCTGCATATGAATCAGAAGATGGCCTAGTCGGCCATCAGTGGAAAGAGAGGCCCATTGGTCGTGCAAACTTTATATGCCTCAGTACAGGGCCAAGAAGTGGGAGTGGGTGGGGGAGCATGTGGGGGACTTTTGGGATAGCATTGGAAATGTAAATGAAATAAATACCCAATAAAAAAAAGAAAGAAAAAGAAAAAAAAGAACCAACCTTCCGCTGGGCGTTGGTGGTGTACACCTTTAACCCCAGCACTCGGGAGGCAGAGGCAGGCGGATATCTGAGTTCAAGGCCAGCCTGGTCTACAGAGTGAGTTCCAGGATAGCCAGGGCTACACAGAGAAACCCTGTCTCTAAATAAATAAATAAATAAATAAATAAAAAGAACCAACCTTCCTTCCTTCTTTCCTTTCTATTTTTCTTTCTTTTTGAGGCAGCATCTCATACTAACTCAGGACAGCCTTAAACTCCTAGAAATCTCCTGCCTCTGTCTCCCACATTCAGGAATTCTAGGCCAGTGACACTACCCCCTGCTTTCATAACTAAGTGTTTGAAGACTAATGTGTCTCTTACCTAGATGGCTCATCTCAGTTCAGCCCAGCCACATTTCATGGCTCACAGCCATTGTTCAGTGATTACTGTTTTGGATGTAGGCCTACTGTATACAATGACCAAGTTAGTGTTAAAGGAACAGATGAGATTTTCTAATTCCTATAAAGAACCAAGATGAAGCTAGGAGTAGGGTACAGTATCTGAATCTCATTGTCCCCTATTTGCATCTGGAATTCCCCATTTTTCTTCAATCTCCTCCCCTTCATATTGTCCTCCTCTTCCATACTACTAAGTGAGAGCCTGTATCTCCTGGCTCAAAAATCCATTATGGGAATTTACAAAACACCAATTCCTCCAACATAAACACACAATGCTAGAAAATTGGAGGGAGCTGGCATACTTATAGTCAGCATTCTGTGAAAATCAACCCAAAACTTATTGGCAAGACAAAAGGCAGTAGTACTTTTTTGTTTGTTTGTTTGTTTTGTTTTTTTTGAGACAGGGTTTCTCTGTGTAGCCCTGGCTGTCCTGGAACTTACTCTGTAGACCAGGCTGGCCTCGAACTCAGAAATCCGCCTGCTTCTCCCTCCCAAGTGCTGGGATTAAAGGCGTACACCACCACCACCCGGCAGCAGTAGTACTTTTAAGACAGAAGTGTATTAACTAAAAATTTTGGACCAAGTGAAATGAGCACTTGATAATAATTTTAAAGAATTGTTTATAGTTATTGGTAAGTGGTATTTATAGGTGGGCAATGCATCTATTAGTGATTCTGCTCCAAATGAAGTTTACCCAGGCATAGTGACACACACCTTTAATCCTGGGACTCAGGAGGCTGAGGCAGAAGCATCTCTGTGAGTTCAAGGCTAGCCTGGTCTACACACTGAGTTCCAGGAAAACAAAACAAAACAAAACAAAACAGAGTTATGTAGTGAGATCCTGTCTCAATAAAAGCGGGGGGGGGGGGGGGGAGGGGGGAGAGAGAGAAAGAGAGAGAAAGTGCCAAAGCTCCCGTCAGTTTTAGTGATTTTATAATTACTTCAAACTTCAAAAGATATATTTAGCATCCATGAGTCATGTCAGCATCAGTGTTTTTATGTTGATAGTACCTTAGATATTCATGTAATCCTGTTGACAGTGCCTTTGGTATTCATGTAAGTACTTATAGCAGGCATTAAAGATTATGAGGGTATGGTAGCTTATACTTGTAAATCTGTATTCTCAGTACTTAGAGGGCCGAGGCATGATTGCTGCAAGTTGGAGATTAGCCTGGCTATGTAGAAAGTTCCAGCTAGCCTCAGCTACATGACAAATCCTTTCTCAAAAAACAAAATGAACTCTAGAGCTAAGGAATGTAGCTCATTGATAGAGTGTTTACTTAGCATGCACAAGGACCTGGGTTTTATCCTTCATACCAGCACTACAAATACATAAACACAAAATATTACACATTACTTTCAATGAGAAAAGAATAGCCTCATTTAGTTTGGCCAATTTTCAACCTAGATCAGCAAGTTTTATTATTTATTTATAGACTTAGACTCCCTATGTAATCCAGGCTATCCTTTAATTCTTCCCTTTCAGCCTGAATTACAGATGTGTATCATCATACCTGGCTAGAAGCTTTAAGTTTGGTTAAATGTGTAGCTATAGCTGTACTGGAGTAAAAGAAGGAAACTTCATTTCATGTTAGTAATGGGCAAGTTTTACTAGAATATGATTTTCTCGGCTCAGGAACTAAGATACAGATATGCTTGACAAAGAAGGTTCTTACAGTTTATTTCTAGATTTAGATGTGGTAATGGTTTAAGAATGTTATTAATCCATTATTTTCAAAATGATGTGTCATGGACAGGACAGATAGTTCTTCCTGGACATCTACTTATTTAGTAGTCATTTAGGCAATATTTCATCTCTGTGACTACATTATAGGTTTATGAAGTCCAAGAACTTTAAGTAGATCCTTTAGATCTCATTTCTAACACTGGTGCTTAGGAGAACCTCAGGACTTAACTACCAAAGAGATGCCAGAAAAGCATAAATGCAGTCACCAAGACCATAAAACTGAAAAGGTTTGTTTATTTTGGGAATCTTGAAAAACAAGTCTTTATACTTTAATTAATATACTTTATTGTCTTGTGTGTGTGCATGTGTGTGTGTGTGTATGTGTGTGTGTGTGTGTGTGTGTGTGTGTGTGTGTGTGTTGCAACCATGTCAGAAAATGAGAATAATACTTATCTACAGTTACAGAAACAGAAGGTATTCCGAAGGGCTAGCTGCAAAAGCAAGTCACCAGCACTTAGAGTCTGTTTATTTAAGCATTCCTCAATAGGCTTGTAAAAACAAACACATTTCATATTCATCTCTGTTCTAGTTTGCTTCTTTCGCTGTGATAAAACTGACAAAAAGCATCTTAGGGAAGAAAGGATCTAATTTGGTTTATACAACCCAAACACAGTCCATCATTGAAGGAAGCCAAGGGAGGAACCTAAGCAGGAGCAGAGGCAGGAACCATTGAAGAAGCTGCTACTGACTTGCTTCCTCTGGCTTGCTCAGCCACATTCTTTATAGAACCAAGGATCCAGCAGTGGAACTGCACATATTGGGCAGGGTACATCAATTAGCAGTCAAGAAAATGCCCTATTGGCATGCCCACAGGCTAGTTAACGACTTTGAGTTTTAGCTAGTGCTTTTCAGTTTTTCTTAGTTATAATCAAAAGTACAAAATTCTGGAGCAAAATCCTGCTTTAACATAGCACACGCTCAGTGACTTTCTCTGTTTAGAACACTGATGCTGTAATGGTCAGAGTTCTGGTGTAAGGTGACCATGTGCCTTGGCTTACAGTCATAGCCCTGGTTAATATCTGTTGTTCTAGTTTAATTATTAATGGGACTCCCTTTTACTCAAAAATATATTTGGGTCTTAAATCACAGGTCAGAAATTTTAAAGAATTTGAAATATAAAATAATTAAAAAGAGAAGAGAAATGTTTCCTTGTGGTTTTGAGTGTTTCCTTCTCATCTACACATAGACCAACAGCTATAACATAAACTATCTGTAGGCTATTGCATATGTAATATAAGCAATGGTACATTGCTTATATTACACATAGACCTACAGGTATAACATTAACTATCTGTAGGCTATTGCATATGTAATATAAGCAATGGTACATTGCATTGTTTTGATTTCCTAATGGTACACTGAATCTGGTGTTGTGGTATATGCCTATGATCTCAGCTCACAGGAGGTGAAGTAGGGGATCAGAAGTTCAAACCTATCTTCTGATATATGGAGTTTGAGACCAGCTGAGCTACATGAGACCCTGAATCAAATAAAAAACCCAGATTTTAAAAAAAAATATTCTTAACTGCTATGAGTTGTACCTGTTTTACCCTGTGTTTGAGAGGTGATTTAATATTGGTAGGAAATTAATCTAAGAACAACGTTAATAGCCGGGCGTGGTGGCACACACCTTTAATCCCAGCACTTGGGAGGCAGAGGCAGGCGGATTTCTGAGTTCGAGGCCAGCCTGGTTTACAGAGTGAGTTCCAGGACAGCCAGGGCTACACAGAGAAACCCTGTCTCGAAAAACAAAAAAGCAAAAAACAAAAAAGAACAATGTTAATATAGAAATGTACTTCTCTTTGGGTGTGTGCACATATGTGTGTGTGTGTGTGTGTGTGTGTAATTGTTTGGCTTGGTTTTCTGAGCTTTGTAGCCCTAACTGGCCTGATCCTTGTTGTATGCCCAGTTTTCCCTCAGACTTGTTTAGCCCTCCTTGTCATCCTGTTGAATGCAGTGTATATCTGTCTATATCTACATCTCCTTCATTGAACCCTAAAGTAAGTCACCAGGGTAAAAGAGGCACAGGTCTCATCTTTCCGCAGAGGTTGCAGACTAAATAACTCTTAGTGCAAACTAACAGGTAAGAAGACCCGACTCCCGACTCAGCTCTCTGTCTGTAAGTCTCCTGGGTTTGTCTGTTAGTCCTCTCATGGGCCATGCAGTTGTTAATGATAGAATCCACATGAAAGCTTTCAGCTGGTTCTCTTTTTAAAACTATTCAATCATGTTGTTAGTTTTCTGTTCTCTAATTTCTTTTGGCTCTCGGCTGACCTCAGACTTCCAGTTCCATCTCAGCTTCTTGAGGGCTGACGTACAGGCATTCACCCACCCCACTCAAGTTCTTAACTGAAAAAATATTTTGAAAAAAATAACAAAATGTCTCAATTTTAACCAAAACTTCTATGTATAACATAAAAGTTAATTTAAAACCCCAATATATCAATTTACTTCAGAAAGCTTTAAATTATAAGATATCATTAGAAGGTCTTTTTTAGTCACTTAGGTTCAAGACAGGGTCTTCCTATGTAGTCCAGGATGAATTTGAACATGCCATCTTCCAGCCTCAGCTTCATGGGATTATAGATATGTGCTACCATGCCTGATCAGAAAGGACTTATAAATTTGATGTAACTTAGTTAGTTTCACAATTAAGAAGAACATAAATAGGCATTTCAGCCAATGTTGGAGTTAAGAACCTATTATAAACCACCTTCATTCATTATTATTGAAATTTCACAATTTTATAGAAATGTGAAATGTACTTTGATAAAGTTTTCCCTGCTTATTCTATTTAAACTTAAAATATATTTTATTCTATGAAAATTTCATAATTCATACATGTATTTTGATAATATTCATCGTCAGCTTCTCTCCCTAACTCCTAGATTTAGACAGGGACTCATGCAGCCCAGGCTGGCCTTGAATTTACACTGTGAACTCCTGATCCTCCTGCCATCATCTCCCACGTGCTGGGGTTGCAGGTGGACACTACAATACTGGGTTCTATTTTTTTAGACATGTTTGCATTAATAATTTAGTTATTAGGAATTTTGTTATACATAGACTTTTACTCACCTTTCAAATATATGTGTGTGTGTATTTGAAAGATGAATATAAATCAAACTTCTGATGGAATTAGCAAAAATAATTTGTACTAGCTTTTCTATTCCTGTGTTGTAGAATCTTTCGAGTACTAACTTTAAAGATTTATTTATTTATTTATTTATTTTATTTTTAAGTGTTGGAGTGTTTTTCTGAGTATATGTCTGTGCACCATGTTTGTGCCTGGTACCTGCAGAGGCCAGAGGGGGGCATCAGATCCAAGAGCTGGAGTTAGAGAGGGTTATGAGCCACCATGTCAGTGCTGGGCACTAAGCCCAACTTCCCTGCAAGAGCAGCAAGTGCTCTTAACCACTGAGTTCTCTCTCCAGCTCCTCATGTACTAAAGTTAATATAATAGATCAAGGCAGGCATAGTGACTTTACCTATAAACTAGCACTTAGGAACCTGAGGCAGGAGGAGTGCTCTGACTTCTAGGCCGGTCTGACTACTGAATAAGAACCTAGCTCAAAAACCAAAACCAGGACGAAAATTTAATGCATTATTCTAGGCATAGAAACTCACATTTGTAATCCCAAATGCATGGTGTTGATGCAGGAGGACTGCAAGTTCAAGGCTAGCTTTGGCTGTGTATGAAGAACTTTGTTTCAAAAAACAAAACGACAACAACAACAAAAAAACTAAAGCCAAAACAAAATAAACCCACAACAACAGGTCAGAATAACAAAGCCATAGATCCAAGAGCCTTATCTGAGAATTTCAGAAAAGATCAGAACAGGAAGTGCTCCAAAACCAACCAAACAACAACAAACCCCTGATCATATCCCATAATAAAAGATGGCTGGCCAATGCCTATTATTCCTAGCAAGAATTCTAAGCTGGAAGATAGAGCCAGGCTTTTTTTGGGGGGTGGGGGGTTGGTTTTTCTAGACAGGGTTTCTCTGTGTAGCCCTGGCTGTCTGGAACTCACTATGTAGACCAGGCTAACCTCGAACTCAGAAATCCACCTGCCTCTGCCTCCTGAGTGCTGGGATTAAAGGTATGTGCCACCACGCCCAGCTAGCACCAGGCTTTAAGCTCTGGCCCTATCTCTACCTACGTGGTTCCTTGACTGCTCTTATTTTCCCAACATAAAGGAGACAAATTAGTATTTGTTAAACCCAAAGAGATTGTTGTAAGAATGACAAAAAATAAGAAAAACATAAGAGACTGCAGAGTACACAGCCCTAAATGGGATGTCTGTGTCACACCGTCTTTCCAAGGCTCAAGGACCATCATAGAATAGGGAGTAGAAAGATTGTGCAAGCCAGAGGTGGTGGGTGGCTACAATGAAGCAGTGTTTTCTGGGCAGGACAGGGCAGTTGCACACAGGACTTCATAGCAGTTCTAATAGCATGCTTAAGTTAGAAATCTAAGCAGAGAGAAGGGGGGCGAGCACTAAGTACCTCCCACTCCCAGCTGTGGAGCTGCTGGAAAAGGGAGGGTCATCTGTTTTCTTCAAAGGTATGAGCCCAATAGGTTGACCACAATCTAAGGGGTAGCCTTACTTCTGAGAATATATGGGCAGCACAAACTGGACATGATGGGTTGTATAGTAGTAGTAATAGTAATAATATGGATGGGTGGGGAGGTGGGAATGGATCTGGGAGGAATTGGGAAAGGGGAATGAATGTAACCAACATACATTACATGCAATATTCAAAGAATTAATACGAGTATTTAAAAAATTATCCCAATTTCAAAATTATATAGAAAGGAGAAGCTAATTTATTCATAAATTCAGAAGTTATTGCTTGTTTGAAATTATTTAATAATGGTTGTAAACGACCAGGGAAGGTGATATTTGTATATGTTTACCTTTGCTACTGTGTAATCATAAATACCTGACTGTGTTCTCCCTATGAACGTGTCTGTTATCACTGGGTTCTGCTGAGCAGTGTGTATCCTCACTTATTATTTGCTGTACATTATGGTTAATGTTTCTGTAATAAAATAGAATAAACTGACTCAGTTCATTAGCTACTTTAACACCTCAAGTTTTTTTTTTTAATCTCAAGCATAATTATTCTAAGAGAATTCAAACTAAGTGAAAACATAGACCTTTTCAGATTGCCAGATTTCTTTTTTATCTGCACCTGTCTTTCCTTCACTTTCTGATTTTTACTGCAATCATTTCTCATGCTATAGCTTAGGTTGGCCTCCACCTTGCCTCAGTCCTTCTGCCTCACCTCCCTTGAACTAGGATTACAGGCATGAACTACCTCGCCAGGCATCTCTTTCAGGTTCTCTAACCAAGTTTACTCGTTACATAAGTACATGTGACATCCATATAGCTGGCGCACATGCCTACTCTTGGGGAGTTTTTCCATTTTTAGTCTGCTTGACTAGAAGATGCATATGTACTCTTCAGACTCAAGCTCTGGCATCAGGTTATAGGTTATACGTAATTACTTCTGGTAACCAGACCCTCTTGGAAACACTCCCAGACAAACTTGTGCTATTCAAAACCTTGTGTTACAGCAGAATGAGATGTGTTACTTAAAAATTCGATGTAGTCAATTTGTTTTTAATGTGAATTTTACCAGTGACTTTAATGAAGTCTTTGAATTAGTCCTGGGAATAGAGTGCATACTAATTGGTCATTTTTCTGCTGTTTGGCCCTTTAAAACTGGCAGCCAAATTCAGGAAATAAGTGTCGTTTATTAGAAAATGCCTTTCTCACAGAAGGTCAAGTTTCAGGGCATCTCAGGTTTTGTGTGAATGGATTGAATACATGAAAGAAAAATAAAGCTAAAATTCCTTACTTTCCATTTGAAATTGCTGTATTACTAGCTCAGAAAATTCATATTAGATTTAAAGAGTACTAGAACTCTATTGATAAACTAAAAAAAGCAGTTTGATATTGTTTTTCCTATAATATAATATATTGGACACGTCTTGGGGCTTGCTTGTCCCAGCCATTGAAGTGACAACAAGATCCAGGCAGGTGAGACCTGGAAGCTCCGCCCTGGCCTTTTAGCCTTTAGTTTCTTTGAAACTACTGGAAACTCTACACAACTTGAAACTGTAAGAATTAACAGCCTGTGAGGCCCCGTAGCTGGAAGTCAGAGCTGGTACACATGTGCTATTTGCTTCTGTTCTCTGACAGGAAAATCTGGGCTTATTTCATGGCTCCTAAGAATATGTTGGCCTTTGAGTGCTATTTGTTTGAAGTTGGGAATGGATTTAAAAGTGCAGTCTTGGACTGGAAAGATGGTTAAGAGCACTAGTTAGTTTTCTTCACTCATATCACATGTTCACAGCCACCTGAGACTTAGTTCCTTGCCTCCATGGGCACCTAAATATATGTGGCATATATTCACACAGGCACACACGTTTTATCTTTTAAAAAATAAAAACAGAAGTGTGGTCTATTTGTTGGCTGTTCTCTGTTTCTTCTTCTTCTTCTCTCCTTGATTGGGCTGACTTCCCAAATAAAGAATTACACATCGACCAGAAGAGCAGGCCCTACTTCCCATGAAGGACACTGACTGAGGGGTAAGAGACACATAAGATTTTTGTTCCACTATTTCTTTACTAATGAGTTGATATTACACATTTTAGAAGTTGATGTCGATCATGGTAGCACACACCTTTAATTCTGCACTTGGGAGGCAGGGATGGGGGGGGGGTCTCTGTGAATTTGAAATTAGCTTGATCTATATCGCTCGTTCCAGGATAGCCAAGGCTATATAGAAAGAGGCTGTCTCAAACCTGACTCTATCTCAGAAAAATTTGCATGTTTGTACATGTTTGTACATGTTTGTGCATGTTTGTACATGTAGATGGGAGTCAGACAATTTGCATGTTTGTACATGTTTGTACATGTTTGTACATGTTTGTGCATGTTTGTACATGTAGATGGGAGTCAGACAATTTGCATGTTTGTACATGTTTGTACATGTTTGTGCATGTTTGTACATGTAGATGGGAGTCAGACAATTTGCATGTTTGTACATGTTTGTACATGTTTGTACATGTTTGTACATGTAGATGGGAGTCAGACAATTTGCATGTTTGTACATGTTTGTACATGTTTGTACATGTTTGTACATGTTTGTACATGTTTGTACATGTAGATGGGAGTCAGACTAGTAGTACACAGCTGCTTTTAAAGATGGTAATGCTTTAGTATTGAACATGTGCATTTGAAATTTTTTTCTGATAGTGTTCATGGCTTTAGTTGGATTCATTTATCAGTAATATATAAGGTCTAAAATACATTTTTCTGGTTACTTTTAAAGCCACTTGTCTTTAATACAATAAACTGTAAAGTTCTAAATATTCTAGTTCATTTTTTTATTCATAATATCTTTGTCAGTCTTCAGCTATCCAAAATAGCTAATTGGGGTAAAAGTTCAATTAAATGAAAATTACAGAATTTTATTCCAAAATGTAGAATTGGGCTTGAAATTTTAGGCAGAGATTTTTGCATAAAGCATGTATTTGGTTCCTTAATAGCTTTCTTCAAAAACCATTAACATAAAAATCCCTGAATTTTAAACAGTATAGTTTACAGTTTTTAATTACAATATGCAACAAAATAGCATGGTGGCACACACCTTTATATAGAAACACCATGATATACTCTGAATGCATATTGTACGTCCAGAACTAACTGAAAAGAGAAAATTCAGAAAATTCAAAATGTTTTGACTCATATTACCTCAGACTTGGAAAATTTACCTTTGTCGAGTAAGAGTCATCTTGCTTTGCTGAATTGGCACATTCCCATGGCAGCATGCTGCAGAGCTTTACAGTTTAACAGAATTTCCAGAAAGCTTGTGCAGAACTGTCTAGAAGCAGGACTAAGGAACATCTAAAGGTTTTCTCTATAAAAGTGGAAATCTCATCTAAGCATCCCCTGTTTGTAGTATATATTAACATACATACTGCAGTGTTACGGTCTTTTATGTTTGAACATAGCCATAAACTAGAGATACTAAGAACAATGCAAAGGTTCACTCCTCCTGTCAAGATAACCGACAGGGCTCTCCTGACAGGAAAGTACTCAACAGAAATCCTGAAGCTTTACAAGTTCCCTGATAAATCAAAATGTCAGCTGTTGCAATAAACTCCCCAGAGGATGCGTGCACTCAGACTATCCGTAGGTGACTGACAGGATATGTGCTGTGCTAATGTAAATCTACAAGACTGCTTATGGCAGTCTAAATGGCAAACTGCACAGAAGGTAATTGGATTCATGAAAGAGAGGTGAAAGACCCACTTCAGAATGTAAGTGAAAGGAAGATCATGGGTCCTGTAACATAAAAAGGTTTCAGACCTAACAGGCATGACACAACCTGTCTTCATTCCTTTCTGTTCAGCTCAGCAAGTGCTTTTGAGCCCAATCATTAATCAGTTACCAGATTCCACAGTCTTTGTTTTCCTCACTCCTCAAATCTTGCTGGGAATTGTTCCTCTCAAGTACTTAGGATCACCAAGTAGTACAAAGCCTTTTCTCTCTTGCCTTAAAGAAACAAGTGTTATTTTATTCACAATTAGATTTACCATATGAAATTGTTACCATGTAGCAACAGCCTGTAAAACATAATAGTGTATATTATCAAAGAAATAGATGGCTGAAGATGATTCATTAATAAGTGAGATATATTTAGCAGAGTTATTCGACTTGGCTTTTAAAATGACAATACTTATAACTAACTTACAAAAAAGTATAGAAAAATATGTAGTTTATCTCAACAAATCAAATGAACATAGATGCAACTTCATAAAACAATATTCACCCAGCTTTTCAGAAAGGTATAATGCAGTTATTTTATGCTGCTATTTAAAAATATATATCTTCTTAAACATCATTTAATCTTTCAAAGATGCATTTAAAAAATGGAAGATATAAAAAATATGAACTTACCCTTCAATTTATTTAGACAATGCCTGTCCCTGGTCAGCAGTACCTGGTCAGAGGGTCACCACTGTCTTTACTTGACGCTATGAACTTAGATGTTAGATGAGTGTCTGCCACTTCTCTGGACCACACCAGAGTTTGCTAGACACTGCTGCGATGTGGCAGAGCTCAGCTGCATCTAAGCTATATACCGTGTGCAATGGATAACCTAATATGCCTTTCATTGAACTCGCCAGGCAGGTTTTCTACCGTCTGTGGAACATGGAATCAAACCAGAATATGTTGGCATAACAGGCCAGTTAAACTGGTTCTTCTGTAGATCCAGAACCTGTCCAACCAGTCTGCATCAAAGGCTAGCCCAACATGCTGCAGCGGCTCAGCTCTGCTAAGTCCCACCTCCCATCAACTCCCAACAAACTACTCAGAATGTTGTAGCCTCCAGCAAAATAATTCAGTTCTAGTGGGAGGAGTAGCTACGTGCCAGGTACAGCAAGAGTCCATTGTTAGAAGCTTCTGCCAGTAGAGACGTGTAAGCAGGTGGTCTGTTATCCTCAGAAGTAGGTAATGTGTTTCAAAATGTATTCTAGGGCTCTGTGCCAATTAAAGCTTCTACTCTGAATTAAAGATTATCTACTCTGAAGAAGAATCCCATAATGCCTGACCCTTTCCACTCACCCATCTAGGTTTATTTTCTGCTTTAGCTTTGAGGAATGAATTTACTATTCCCTGCAAGGGTAGTTACCCTGGGAGCTAGAAGGAAACATTACCAGAGGGAGAGAAACAGGTGTAGGTTGACCAAACATCTGCCTAGGTTGTCTTTCTTGTTCTCTACTGATATTCACAGCATTCCGGAGTCTAGAATTAGAAAGCCTGCTGCCACACAGAGAGAATTTAGAAACGTTTTACTTTAGATATAAAACATTTCAACACCAATTACTGATATCTAGTATGTTCCAGGAACTGTGCCAATTTCAGGTAAATGGTGGGAAAGTCAGTTTTAAGGAGAGATAAGGAATGATGTCAAAGTGTTAATTAAGCACGTCCAGTGCACGTTTGGAAGGAGGCACTGGGACTACATTTTGATAGAGATTTTATTTTATATCCTTTTTATCAAGATGAAGTGGGTTCTTACTCACAACACATGCATATGTAACAGTGTTTGCTACCGAGGCAGTGATTCTCTTTTCTGCGTAAGCATCATCCATCTGAGGCACTATTTAAAACAGAGTTAGAGAGCCCATAGGCTCAGACTCCATGCCCTGGCACTCCCCTCCCTTCTCCTCCCTTGATCCCCCACTCTCCTACTTCTCTTTTTAAAACCGGTCTCATGTAGCCCAGGCTGGCTTTAGTTTTTGTTTTGTAGGAGGCTGACTAAGCCCCTATTCCTCTTGCCTCCACATTCCAAGTGTGGGGATTACAGCTGTGCTCTACTCTCCGAGGCAAAAAAATAACCTGTGTGTGTGCATACATACATACGTACGTACATACATACATACATACGTACATATGTATGTTTCTGGAACACAAATTTCACTGAATAATTTAGACTGCCCTGATACTCACTCTCAGACTGCATGGCCTTGAACTCATAAGAGTCCTGCTTCAGGCTTCCTAGTGCTGGGATTTCATGAGCTGCCATGACCAACTTCAAGGACTGTTCTCATCCTGATTAGTAAAGTCACAAAGTCACTTTACTTTTCCAAACTCCAGTGTCTGGAACAATGACTGACATTTTGAAATGCTTAATAAATGTTGTAAGTGACTGTCTATTCAGAAACGGCATTGCTAGATGCCAGGAAAACCTCCAAGAGTAAGTATTCTGTGAATCAGACTTTGTAAGGACTATAATTATAACAGGAAGGTGGAATCCTAGGGAAGAGAGCAGGCACCGTGAGAACAGTGAAAATGTCACAGAAAACTGTTTAGAGCAGGGCTCCTTCTAAAATCTCTTAAAGTCTCTTCCCCCCCCCCCATTGTGCCTTGCACTGTTTATCATTTTTTGTCTTATTCCATTGAGAGAGGGACCTCTCACTGAACCTGGAGCTAGGCTGGTGGCCAGCTTACCTTCCTGCTCTCCCTGGACAGTGCTCGGGGCATAGACACATATATGCATAGCTGTGCCTGGCCTTCTGTATGGTGCTGGGACATGCACCGTGCTCCTCATGCTTGCATAGCAAGTGCTCGACCTTACTGAGCTGTCTCCAGCCTCAAGCTGGGTTTCATAAACTTTGTCTACTCACAACACCCCCCTCTTTTTTTTTTAAATAAAAAAAATTGTATTTACTTAGAAGCATTCAGAATGCCAACAAAACAGCCACTTTTTTTTTTTTTTTTGCAATTACAGAGTGGTATTCAGTTAACAGAACAACTATTATCTTCATATAAGCTGCATCAGAGACAACTGATGATGAAAAAAAAAACCCTTAAAAATAAAACCAAAAGGAAAAATAAAACCAAACTACTGACCCCATATATAACTAATTTGTGCTGTGCACCAACAGGAACCTTTAAATTTCCATGCCAATTTATAACCCCCAGACTGTGTCAGGCAAGGTTAGTGGCTATTGAAAATACCACCAGGACTGGGCTATCTAAAGACACATTCGGTAGTGTGTTTACTATACAAAAAAAAAGACACTGTACAGTTTAAAGACAAATATTACACAGACTTACATTTCAGATTTTTTTCTTTAAAAGGGATGAGTTGTGTACAGGGGGATTAGATGCTTTATAGACAAAGAAAAAATTGCACTAGAACCAACTTAGTCATCATCATCTTCTTCTTCACGTTCATCTTCCTCCTCCTCTTCCTCATCCTCTTCATCATCTTCCTCTTCCTTCTTTTTCTTGCTCTTTTCAGCCTTGACCACCCCCTTTCTCGCTGCATCAGGTTTTCCTTTCGCTCTGTAGGCAGCAATATTCTCATACTTCTCCTTCAGCTTGGCACCCTTCTTATAGGGCTGTTCATCATCTGCTGCAGTTTCACATTGCTCTTTGTTTCTTTGCAACATCACCAATGGATAAGCCAGGATGCTCACCTTTGATTTTGGGGTGGTTCTCAGAACAGAACAAGAAGGCTGAAGGAGGCCTCTTGGGTGCATTGGGGTCCTTGAACTTATTCTTGGTCTCCGCTTTGGGGGAGATGTAGGTTTTCATTTCTCTCTTATAAACAAGCCTTGTCAGCCTTTGCCATATCTTCAAATTTCCCTTCAAATTTTTCTTTAGCAGACATGGTCTTCCACCTCGCTGAGCACTTCTTGGAGAACTCTGAGAAGTTGAAGCATCTGGGTGCTTCTTCTTGTGCTCCTCCAGGCAGGTTTGCACAATGAATGCACTGAGGACATTTTGCCTCTCGGCTTCTTAGGATCTCCTTTGCCCACGTTTAGTTGATTTTCCTTCGAGAGGCACAGAGTTGCCCAGTGCCTGTCTGGCTCTTGTTTGCCCCGGTGTTGTCTCTGTGGAGCTCAATGTACAGCAATGGCTGTTCACAGCACCCTTTTAACTGAGAAATATTTACATCAGTTTGGGTACCTAAAAATATACAGTAGGTATGCCAACCAAACATTTACTGACAATAAATCATAAACAAATTCACTTTAAAACAATTTTTGCTATATGTACAATTTTATTATATATTATATGTATAATTTTATTAAAGAAGAATCTAATTTAATGAAGGTTTATTTTGTTTATTTTTACATAAAGAGTTAATCTTGGCTATTCAAACAGTAAATCTTAAAACCAAACATCCTAATATAGTACAATCCAAAGCTATACTAATTTGGTAGCCATATACTAAGAAATGATGTAAGAAAATATGAAAATCTCTGTGTCCTTTAACTCAAATAAATCTCTATAAGAAGAAAACTTTGGGGCTGGAGAGATGACTCAGTGGTTAAGAGCACCGGCTGCTCTTCCAAAGGTCCTGAGTTCAAATCCCAGCAACCACATAGTGGCTCACAACCATCCGTAATGATATCTGATGCCCTCTTCTGGTGTGTCTGAAGACAGCTACAGTGTACTTAGATATAATAATAAATTAATCTTAAAGAAAAGAAAAGAAAAGAAAACTTTGTGTGTACAGTAAAAAGTGCTAGAGTTCATTAGAGTTCTCTACTCTGAGCCCAGGAAGCATTCATTAGTTGTGTATGTTGTGTGTTCAGAAACAAGGCCACAGTGACTGCATGGCAAGCCCCTGCCAGAGCCACCTCAGATCACTACTCAACACTCAACTCAGATCATGTGATCATGGGTTCCTTTTCACTCATTGCAACTTCAGAAATCTGTTTGTTTGTTTGTTTGTTGTTTTTTCGAGACAGGGTTTCTCTGTGTAACCCTGGCTATCCTGGAACTCACTTTGTAGACCAGGCTGGCCTCGAACTCAGAAATCTGCCTGCCTCTGCCTCCCAAGTGCTGGGATTAAAGGCATGAGCCACCACCACCCGGCCAGAAATCTTTTACTGTTATCAGGATTTTTGTGACAGGGTGTATTTTGTTATACAACCCTATCTGGGACCAGGAAACAACAATCTAAGGAGTTAGGGTTAAGAGATTCTCTTTTTCTCGCTCTGTCTCTTGTCTCTCTCCCTCCTTCCATCTGTCTGTGACTGCATATGGCTATCTGCCGGGCAACATAGAGGTATAAAGACAATTCTTTTGACTTGGTACCATGAAAAGGAGCTATGTATCTGATGATACCATTACTCAACACTTGGTAAAAAGGTCTTTCTAGAGGAAGAGTCAGAGGCTGTTTTAGAGTTTGTAGGCTAAATTGTTTTTGTTCCAGCTATTGAAAGCAGATTTAGCCAGGCCTGACTAGAATCCCAGCAATCAAGAAGCCCAGGCATGAGGTTGCCAAATTCAAGACTGGCCTGTAATACATAGAATGACCCTTCCTTAAAAACAAACAGCAGAAAGGATACAAACAAAAACCCAAACCAAATGAAAACCACGTAGTAAGTGCGGATGGGGGATCTTTCCACCTTAAGTAACCTGATCTCGGTAATCCTTTATAGATGTGCTCAGAGGCTTGTATCCTAGGTAACTCTAGAGCTTGTCAAGTTGACAGTTTAACCACCACAGACTATCTCAATAAACATATGCATCCTCCTGAGTCCAAAGGATTAGTCTTTATTTCAGAGCATCCACCCACCCACTTAAGAGAAAGGGGTGGCTTCTCTAGATATTTGCAGTACCGATGGCTGTGGTTTGGTTATGTTTGAGTGTCTCCTAACTGTTCCTATGTTGCAAGCCTGGTCCCCAGTATGGCACAGGTAAGGGTGAATGTGACCAATGAAAGGTAGGAACTGGTGGAACATAGTTAGGTCACTGGAGTTCTACCATCAGAAGGATAAACTAGGTATTGTGGGACTCCTGTCCTTCTCTGGCTTCTGGGTTGCCACATGATGACACTCTGTCCCATGCTCTCTTGTCATCACAGTGACATGCACAATGATGCTTTTACCAGAGCCCCATTTAACATTGGAGCTATGCTGCTGGACCTCCAGAACTATAAGCTAAATAAATACTCCTGCTTTTTAATGTACCCAGCTTTGTGTGTGTGTGTATGTGTGTATACTTATATATGTATATATATGAATAAATACATATAAAAATGAGAAAATAAATACATAAATATAGAGACCAAGACCTGCTTTTGTCCTGTTTTACTTTCTCTGAGGAAATCCTCACGGAGGTTGCTGTGGTTCAGGTGTCATTTTCATATCGTGCTACTGATGAGTGGATTTGTCATCCTATGGTGGCATTAGAACTCTAATAAGTAGTTTGCTGTGCAGTTAATCGTAACAAGCAGAACATGGAACATAAAGATTTTTTGCTTCATTTCCTTTCCTGTTTTTCACCTAGAAATGCCATCTATATATTTTTTCTTCTCTATACATCTGAGTACCCATCAAAGCTCAGTTTTCAGAAGTCATTGTCAGAAGTAGGAGTATAGTTTGGTATATCAATAACTTTTTTTTTTTTTTTTTTTTTTGGTTTTTTCGAGACAGGGTTTCTCTGATAGCCCTGGCTGTCCTGGAACTCACTTTGTAGACCAGGCTGGCCTCGAACTCAGAAATCCACCTGCCTCTGCCTCCCGAGTGCTGGGATCAAAGGCGTGCGCCACCACGCCCGGCCATCAATAACTTTTTAAATTGCTGAAATATCTCTTATACCAAAATTTGATTTATTAAGTTCACAGAATAATTATAATAAGTTTCTTTTTAAACCGGGTGTTTACTTCTTATTTTAACCTGGATATCCCTAAGGAAAGTTCCCGGTCATGCTATAGTATTGTTTGCCATAATAACAAAATATAATCAAATTATATTTCTATCTTACAGCAAAACAAAACAACTAGCTTAATTATTTTGTAATAAAGCTAAGCTACTACATATATCTGGGAATCTTTTAAACGGATTTAAAGTTAATAGAAAATAGGGCTAATGTTCCTAGATCATAAAACGAGGAAGGCAATCAAACAATACCAGTCCTAACTTGCACAGAGATTTGTACCTGCCAAGTTTTTCAAGCAGACATTTGCAACACACTATTCAATACTTAGTTGAACCTGATCAGAGCATCTGAAAAGCTCCAATCAAGAGCTTGCCTTAACTACTCTTAGGTTATAAATATGGGTTAGTTGGTTATTCATCAACATATGGTGAATTTGACAGATAATATTTTGATGTCTGTTCAACACAAGATGCTCACTGTAAGAGTCTTCAGGGTGGGTGAATAATTAAAACATGAGAGAATAAAAGCATATGAAGCTATAAGGAAACATTTTACAGAGAATGCTTTTTAAAACGTGAGCTGAGTTGGTATCCAGTTCTCCAGAAACTGTAGCTGAGATGAGACATAGGTGCAGGTACAAGTGAGAAATGTGTTTTGTGAGAAATGTGTTTTGTTCTGAAACAGTAGAGTCCTGGGGAGGCAAGCCGGGAAAGGAAAACAAAGGCAGGTAGTGGTGTTAGCATTAGCATTAGAATTCAGGAGACTTCACAGTGTACATTACAGTGAGTTTAGTCTACCTGGAGGCAAAGAAACTGGAATTTCATACTCTATAACCAGTCTTGGTTAATTGAAACAGATGAAAACTTCTAGGCATTTGCAGTATTCATGCCTGAAGTGGCTCTAGCAGCCCACAGGCAATTGTTTGAAGCAGGTTACAGGTCCAGCAACATTAAGAGTAATGAATGCCAAGATGGAGTTATAAGAACTAGATTTATTCTACCACCTGAAGCAATGGCACGTAAAAACATATATGAAGCAATGGCTTCCAAGTCATTGTACACTGGTCAGTAAAGAACAGAAGTAACAAACTAGTCCAACAATTACCCAGTTAACTGTCTGAAGAGCTTCAAGTTACATCAAGGAGAGGAGATCAAGTCTAGTGCTCTTCAGAGAATGACCTCTTGGATAAAAATATGCCTCCAAACTCATTTTTAAATATATAAAGCTAAATGAATTAGAGATAAAGGGGGGAAACCCTTCTGTTCTAACACTAACGTGAAGGAACCTACCGTCAGGCAAAGTAGGCTTTTTATCTGCTAGTTTACTGCGGTGACCTGATAATCCAATAGACTTATCTTTAATATAAATGATCTATATGAAGCAAAACTTGATAGGATTGAAAGGAAAGTTCAAGTCTATAACTATTCTAGAAGCCATCTCAATGACTGATAGAAGAACTATTCAGGAAATGAGAAAGAGCTTAGAAAGCCTGTCGTTGCTGTGGTGGTTTGAATATGCTTGGCCCATGGGAAGAGGCACTATTAAGGGATGTAGCCTTGTTAGAAGTGTGTCACTGTGGGGGTAGGCTTTGAGGTCCTATGCTCAAACTCTGCCCAAGACAGAAGAGCACTCCAATCTAGGAATTTGGGGAAGGACACCATTCATCAGGTAGTGCTGCATTTTTGTTAATATTTAACCTTTTAATGCTTTCATTGCTTAGAGTTTATGGAGGGAAGCAACTTAGTTTAGACAAACACTCTTAGCTGAGTAGTTGAGTCGTGATTTCAGATACCTGGGCACACACTAGAAATGTCTATGCTGTGGGAGTCACGTTCAATGTCACCTATGCCAAAGGAATCCTTGTTGGGTAGAAACGTGTGGTGATTATATTTTCTAAGTAGCAGCATGCCATTACTTCTGGCTTAGACGGCACTGGCATTATAGATATGGCTGTTGGAATTTCAAACTTAGAAAGGCCTGCATTCTCATAGTACGTAGTTTAAGTGTGTAGTAATTGTGAGGCATTTTCAAGTGCAGGGCTTTTGAGTATTTTCATTTGTAAAGAGAGATACTAAGATTACAAAGATTAAATGAGATATTTATATCGTGCTTAGGGAGATCTGACATAGAATCAATGTGTTAAAGTAGTAATAGTTTAGCATCCATTCATGCCTGAGTGTTGTGTGTGAATTTAAAAGACATGCTGCCTCCTTGTCCAGAGCTCGCCTTGTGCTCTGACCTCTCCAAGCCTCCATCAACCACCCAGGCTGCTCTCTTTCTACTCCTGCCTACCTTAGCTCTGCGAAGAAAGACAGTAGACTGATTTTTATTTTAAAACTTGCCAAATAACACAAATGCTGGGCACAGAATCTCTTGCCCTAACCCTAATCAGCTAGCCTATTCCAGCCATCCACTAGTAGCAGAGACCACCAGTTCTGACAGCCCTAAGACCTTACATGGCTGTTGTGTCATTCTCATTCCAGAGCCTGGGACCCAGAAGTCCCACTTTTGCCCAGCAATTAGCTTCTGCCTCCTTTATTGACACAACCGAGAACCAATTAGGGAATCAACACGTCCCTCTACACCTGAGGAATACCTGTGTTTAATAAACACCTGTGTTTATTAAAGAAACTCAGACCGACAGAGCGTGGGACTCAAAGGGGGATGGGGACACTGTCTCCTTTATGGAAACAGGATTTCAGCTAGATAAAAGGAATAAATTCAAGAGATATATGGCTGAGTATACTTAATGACAAAATATTATGTGCCTAAAAATTGTGAGCACTAAGTGTTAAGCTTTTTACGCCACAAAGCAAAGTTCTGAGGAAGTGAGATATTTGTTAACTTATTTGTTTCAGTCATTCCATCATGTATACTCATATCCAGACACCACATTGTCTAACCTAAGTATATAATGTTTTTTCTAATTACAATATATTCCTCTGACACCAAAGGCTCAGGGAGCATTTTTAAGGATTGGTGGAAAGAATGTAAGAGCTAGAAGACCAGTGTCTACCTTGAAATTATGTCTCAAGTAACATCAGAAGCCATACCCATAAAGTCTCACCAAGATGGCTGCTCGAGCCAGGATGACACTAAGGAACATACCAAACTGGGCAGGAAGAGACCCATGAGGCCTCTGTTAGGTTTCAAACCTGGAATAAATGCCTGAGGTACCTATTTAACATATCAAAGCAGACTTAGCTGCCAGGTTCTCTCCATGTCCCTCAGTAAAAGACCCTGTTACAGGGCCCTCCAGGCTGACATACCCCAACCCCTACCCTGAACTCTCCAGCACAGCAGGCTGGGCTGTTCTTCCCTGTATAATACAACCACTTTGCTTTGTACCTTTGGTCTCCTGGTCACGGCACCTGGTTTCCATGCTCTCCCCTCTCCTGCCTCTGGCTACAATCTCCAAAATATTTATAATAAACTGTCTCCTATACCATACCTAGGAACAGTTGTGTTTCCTTTCCCCCCCTCCCTCCCCCCTCCCCCCTCCCTCCCTCCCCACCCCCTCCCTCCCTCCCTCCCTCCCTCCCTCCCTCCCATCTTTCCTTCTTTTTTGCTCCCAGTGCTGAAACTCAGGACCAATCCTGTTCCTTTTCCTTTGAATGTCTTTTGTTCTCATTCATTTAATGAAAAAGGAAGGAAGGAAGGAAGGAAGGAAGGAAGGAAGGAAGGAAGGAAGGAGAAAGAAAGAGGAAATGACTGGTCCCAGATTTTGGCACTATATGAATGAAAAAAAATCAATAAAGAGGAAAGAAAAGGGCGTGGCTGCCCCTGGGTGTACGGAGGGCCCTGAAACAGGGAGAAGTTGAGGGATGCAGGGGGAACTTGGTGCCTATCATCTGCTTTGATATGTTAGGTAGGCAGCTCAGCCATTTGTCCCAAGTTTGAAACCAAACGTCTAATTTAATTCCATTGTTCGGATTTTTTTTTTTTTTTTTTTTTTTTTTTTTTTTTTTGGTTTTTAGAGACAGGGTTTCTCTGTGCAGTCCTGGCTGTCCTGGAACTCACTCTGTAGACCAGGCTAGCCTCAAACTCAGAAGTCCACCTGCCTCTTGTTCGGAGTTTTAAACCTTTGAAATGTATTGCTTTTTATATGTGCTAACTTCCTGAATTTGCATGTGGTTTGAGTAGAATGAACATTGCATAGATGTTGATCAGAGGGGTTTATGCTTGTTCATTAGTTCAGAATAGCCAATTATCTCCTGTCTTGCTAATTGCTTTTATCTATGGGTTTTATTAGTTACTGTTAAAAGATCTTATTGTGCATTTCCCTATTTCTTCTGTCAATTTTTTGCCTAGTGAATTTTAAAATTCTTTTTAGGAATATGTGTGCTTAGATTGTTAGGTTTTCCTGATTAATTCTCCTCTTTTATCATACAAAATGTATACTTTGTCCTTTGTACTATTCCTTCTTATTATGACCTGTACTTCTCATGGCGATGGCCTCACAGCATCTGTGTACTTCCTGTCTCTATGATACATATTTTCCCATTTGTTTACTTTAGTCCCTTTTTGTCTTATGTTTTTCTCAAGTTAGTTTTTGTCTTCATATCCACCAGCTCTTTTAGTTGTCTGTTCCCTTCTGTTATTAAGCCCACTTATTGAGATTTTAAGTATTTTGTAGCTTTCATTTAGATTTATGTTCGTTTTTTTAAAATAAATTATGAGAAATAGTTCATTTAAAGTATATAATTCAATGATAATATATGCAGTGCAAAAACACCTCTGCAGCCTCCAGTGCTTTGTCACTATGGTCTAGTGATGTGTTGGTGGTAGTGTCCTAGCATGCCTGAGGCCTGTGGTCTCACTGTCAGCACTGACAACATGTATCGTTTAGTTACAGCCTAAATTCCACTCCAAGCCTCCATACCCACAGTCTGCTTTACAGCTTTCTGTGTTCTAGACATTCTATACTAATGGAGTCATCAGTATATGCTCTTTTATGTCTCACTTTTAAAGTTTTGCTTAGGAAATATTTTCTTGGTTTAATCTATTTTTTGAACTAATACAATTATTTTACAGGCTAATTAATATTCAATAATGTATATATAACACATGAACCATTTTCCTGTCGATGGTCATCAGGATGTCGTGACTCTTACTGTTATGGGTCATGCTGCTGTCAGCACTCTGTACAAGCTTTTGTGCAGTCAGACATTTTTATCCCCTGGGCAGGTGGCTTGGTGGGCACTTGTGTAATTTGGTACCTCTGTGTTTATTTGCTTACAGGATTGCCATGCTGTTTTAAAGATTGGTTACACACACACACACACACACACACACACACACACCAGCCATGTGTTAGGCCTCTGGTTTTTCCACTTCCTCATCAATACTTGTGATTATCCTTTTGAATTTTAAAAAAACTGGGAGTAGAATCTCATTGTAGTTTTGATTTGTATTCAGAAGCAAAAGTCACAGGTGCTTCTTGAGGGAATATTAAATAATATGCCGGAAGAAAACTGATTGCAGAAACAGAGGAAGATGAGAGACAGTGTTGACCAGAGTCTGGCTATCTCACTGCTCAAGGTCTGTAAGCATGAACTATGAAAAACCATTCTGTGAGATACTCACACTCATCCTGCCCCTCCCCCTACTCACACTCATCCTGCCCCTCCCCCTACTCACACCCATCCTGCCCCTCCCCCCATACTCACACTCATCCTGCCCCTCCCCCTACTCACACTCATCCTGCCCCTCCCCCCATACTCACACTCATCCTGCCCCTCCCCCATACTCACACTCATCCTGCCCCTCCCCCTACTCACACTCATCCTGCCCCCTCTCTTTTTTTTTTTTTACAGGAGGTAGGGGTGGTAGAGAAGCTGAGTATCATACAAGGATTACTCTGCTAGGAGAATGTCCCTTTTATTCAGAAATGAGATTAGATTTAAGAAGCCAAACAACAACCTTCATTCCATGAGCTAAGTTTTGACACAGACAATATTTGCATCTACTGCTGGGTTCAGAGTAGAAGCTGAAAAAACTAATTCACTTCAGACATGGAAGCTTAAAATGGAAGCTTTCTTTTCTAAGCACTCAGGGAGGCAACTACTTTAGAATTTGAATCAAGTCCCTGAAGGGAGGTTGTACAACATTTTTATAGACGGGGAACACAAAGCAAGGGGGCTTGGGAGAGGGCTGTTGCACTGACCAATCATATTTTGGCTCGAGGGATTAAGCAAGGAAGTTAACTTTGGTGACTGGGTCTTATCCGGGTCACCTGGTTTCAGGATCCTTGAGTCAGCTTCTGCAGTTAGGTCTGACCTGGAGTCTAGTGTGATAAAGGAACAAAGGAGCCCGTGAGCAGCTAGATTTAAATCAAGACCGGCGGCACATTTCTGACTTGTGTGCCTTAGTTAGATAGCAGGATAACAGCATCTTCCCTCCTTACATACCTTTCTGGTTAACAGACAAACATGAACCATCTGAAGAAACAGGATAGGAGTTGGGTTCTGGGCCTAGGAACATGAACTCAGGTTTGTTTTTTGTTTGTTTGTTTGTTTTTGATCTTTAAAATCAATTATATTAGCATGACACTTATAATATTTTAATAAATCATTTACATTTCTATACTACTTACTTGATTTATGTAGTATACAAGACATAGCAGACAAACAAAAAGCGCAGATAGTTTCTCTAAAACATTTAGAAATACTTTTTTTTACTTGTGACACACACCTATTACATTGTTTCTGGTATCTGTTACACAATGTTTGTAAAAAAAATGAAAGTCTCTTTTCTATAAAAATAGTTATTTTTCTTCGTACTAGCGAACTTTAAAATTATCTGGATATTACGTGTATTGCGTAGGAGTTTCCTGCCAGCAAGGTACCTGAGGTGGCTGAACTCAGGAAATTACCTCCTAACAACTATGAGTTCTAGAATGTATAAGAAAAAAAAAATCGCTCACTGTCTTCTGTCTCTGGAGAGAACAGGGCATAAGAAGTTCTTCCTGAGATAAGCTGTGACAGGTTCTCTTACTAGAAACCTCACTGAGCACAGTGGCCTGTAGTTATTGGTGTCATAAGAATTTGAGGAAATGCTAAATAGCTTATGTCAGTACGTCTGAACTAACAAAGGCCAAAAGAAAAATGATGTTAATACTGAAATTGCTTAGTAAAGAGCAAAATGTTTTCTATATTTGGGAATAATTCTAAACATGTGATTTTTCTGTGCGTGTGAAAAATCACCTGATCCGTTCTTTAGTCAGGCTTGTAAGCTACGATGTAATCTTTGTAAATTATAGGTAATTACAAAAAGGCACATTAAACCTCAGCTAATCATAGTTGTTTCAAAAATATGTCCCTTCTCTTAACAAAGCAGCAACCCAGCCAAAACTTGGATAAACTGGCATTTCCCTACACCACATGTTTCGTTCCTAAGCACAATGCCCCCTGTGTTTCTCTCAGGTGACCTTGCTTTTTCTGAAAAATAGAGTGAGCTCTCCTCCCAAAGCTTGGGCATTCTCTCTCTTTGTTGGGGAGTCAGTGCCTTATTCAGGCAGGGACCAGCGGTTCAGGTGTTTCACCTCTGCGCAGTCTAGGTGATCGCTTGGCCTTTGACATCAGCTCAGTCTCTGACATCCTCTTTTCTCTCTGCTTTTGTGGCCTCAGTTTCAGGCCCCAGATGCAACCAGATCATCTTTCATCCCACTGTGTTGACATTTTTAATTAGTATTTCCTAAGTTGTCAACATGCTGATTCTTTCTCAAGATCTTAAAGGGCAAAGTTTGGATCTGGAATTAGCAGCTGGTATTGATTTCCATTTTTTCCTGAACTCACTGCCATGTAAAGCACCCAGATTTACTCTCATCCTTGCAAAGCCCTAGCTGTAAGTTGTGTGAAGTAAAACTCCCTGAAGTCTAACCAGACTGACTAAAGCCTCAGAAGCAGGTATGGGAGGAACCTTTCCCTGAGTGGAGCGAGTGAGCGTGCAGAGAAACACTGGCATCCTTAAGGCACCAGGGCTTAGAATGAGTATCAGTGAGCCATGCTGTCTTCTGAGTGTAAGGTTTCAGCGTCCTTTTTGTTTTCACACAGACACTTTCATGCTGTTCTCCAGAGGACAGAGAAGTGTAGGCTCAGGCTTGCTGAGCAAGACAAAGCAGAGATAGGAGGAGAGCTTGGGAGACAAAATTACTTCAAGATTTCATTTTTTTTCTTATTGCAAAAGCTTGTAATTGGTATTATTTACCAAGGTATTTTTCTCCAGCTGTGTGACATGAAGTTTACAAAAGTTTACTAATGTCATTTATGTCTCAAACATATTCTTAAAAAGTCCTCTTTCTGTCATTTACTGTGTGGACGTATACTTCAGTAAAATAGAGTACAGACTATTTAGATATACAGTATCATCATTTTCATGGCTAAGAATTTTTACATTTTCATTTTCCCATTATAGTATTTAAAAGTGTATATGAGGGATAAGGATACTAACTCACCCACAGAAACTTTGACCCAAAATGTGTCCTGCCAACGAGATGTGCAGGGACAAAGATGGAGCAGAGACAGAGGGAATGGCCGACCAATGACTGGCCCAAATTGAGACATATTCCATGGGCAAGCACCAATCCCTGACACTATTAATAACACTCTGCTATGCTTGCTGACAGGAGCCTAGCATAAATGTTCTCTGAGAGGCTCCACCCAGAAGTGAATGGAGACAGATGCAGGGACCCATAGCCAAACATTAGACAGAGCTCAGGGAGGCAAGGGTCAGGGAGACTTGTGGAGGGTTGGGGGAAGGATTGAGGGACCTGAAGGGGGATAGGGACTCCACAGAAAGACTGACGGAGTTAACTAGCCTGGACTCAGAGACTGAACCACCAACCAAAGAGCAAGCATGGCCAGGACATAGGCCCTCTGTACATATGTAGCAGATGTGCAGCTTGGTCTCCATGTGAATTCTTGAACAACTGGAGTGGGGGCTGTGCTGAATCTGTTGCCTGGCTGTGGATCCCATTCTCCTAACTGAGCCACCTTGTCTGGCCTCAGTGGGAGAGGATGAATCTAGTCCTACAGTGACTTGATGTGCCAGGGTGGGGTGATGGGGGGCGGTCCCCTTTCACAGAGAAAGGGGGATGGGGTAGAGGGAGGGACTGTGTTGGTGGGGGACCAGAAGAAGGGGGGACTGTGATTGGGATGTAAAGTGAATAAATAAATTAATGAAAAAAGTATATATGAAAAGAGTGGCTAATCAGTAGAGAATAACTTTTCTAATTTTAATCAATTATATGTAATAAAAATGGGCCCAGTGATTTGCTGATTAAGAGTAGAATGTAACATATCTATAGTGTATGTTTACCAAACAACAAAGGCACATGATTGGGAAGCATGCTATAAGAGTTCTGTACAGGACTGGGTGTGTGTGTGTGCCTTGCTTGGGCTACATGAGGCTATCAGTTCAGTCTTCAGAACCACAAGACAACACAAACACAAAACATCAACAAACACACAAGCATTCTAACATGCTTCCCCTTCGTTTTATTTCACACCTCTTCCCTCCCCAGTGTATATTCCTGGCTGACTGGAACTCTGTGTGGTTCAGACTGGCCTTAGATTACAAAGGTCTTCCTCTTTTTCTAGAGTGGTGGGATTAAAAGCACACACCTTTCATCCAGCCCTCAGGAAGCAGGAGAATCTCTGAATTTGAGGCGAGTCTGGTCTACATAGTGAGTTCCAGGATAGCCAGAGCTACATAGTGAGACCCTGTCTCAAAAAAACTGATCCTCCTCCTCTCAGCAGCAGTTGATTGTCTGTAGCTCTTCATCTAGGGGTGGAGCCTCGAATTGACACGTCAACTGTTGTTCTAGGCAATGGTGTTGAGGTTTCATGGATGCACCTTCCCTGTCGTATCTCGCATTATCGTGGTCCCTTAGTGCATACCCTAAACAACATGAACATATAAGCAACACTAAATGGACTTAGTAGGGTGTGTGCATGTATCTGGTGAATGTAACTAGGAAGAAGAGGTCTTGAGTTTGGGGCTTGAAATGGGAGGAGGGTTAGGTCTTAAACGGCTAAGATGCTTATTAACATATCAAATCAGATCCTGGCCAGCTCTCTCAGCAGCACTCAGCCTGGCTCTCTCCCTCTCAGGGGCCTGACTGCTGCTTCCCTTCCACAGCTTGATCCCTTATAACGTAGACATTTTGGCTACACCAGTCTCTGGGTCTGTTGCCTACCTGTCAGTGGGTGTCTCCTCTCTTGTTCTGCCTCCCGCTTCATGCTCTGGTTTAGTCTGCTGGGCATGTTCAGCCTAGACTCGTTCCTCTGCCTACTTTCTCCCTTATGTCTACAATAAAATCTCATCTCCATAGTTCAGGAGTGGTCATTTCCTCCTTTTATTTCATCGTTTTCATTCGTGCAGGAGGGAGAGGGAGGCATGGAAACAATGGAATATGATAGTTATGTGTGAAATTAACAAAAAATAAAAGAATCAAAAGCAAAGCAATAATTCCTTTGTGCTGGGCAGATGTTGTAGTAGGTAAAAGCACTTACCAAGAAGCTTGACTGCTTGAGTTGGATCCCTGATCCTTAAAACCCAATAAAGGTAGATGGAGAGTGCCTATTACACAGAATTGTCCTCTGACCTCTCCATGCAAATCATGACATGCTCACCCCATCCACCTCCAATAACAACCACAATATTAATAAATAAAATGAATAAAAGCATTTCTTTGTTTTAAAACTATTTTATAGGAATTGGCAATTTAAAGTTGATTTCACTTTATATTTTAGGATTGATAATTTTAGAAAAAATAACAAGAGTTTGATGTTCATATTAGACACTAGTTATTCATTATAATAGCGTAGTTTCTAACAAGGAACAACAGAGGCCCCTGACAGCACAGCAGCTTCAGCTGATCATTGTACTGGGCTACAAAGAGATCTCATACCTTTTTGCTCATGACCAAATTACACAAGTATCCATGGTGACCTGAGGGGCATCTATGCTACCAAAACATATGACCCTCAATCATGGGACCCATATTCTTCTCTCACAGGATCTTCTGTCTAAGCTTCTCACAGATCCTTGCCAAGTTTATTAGGGCCATGGTGGTGGTCTGAATGTGCTTGCCTCAAGGAGTGGCATTACTGGGAGGCGTGGCCTTGTTGGAGGAAGTGTGTCGATGTGGGCGTGGGCTTTAAGATCCTCTTCCTCCAGCACTCGGGAGGCAGAGGCAGGCGGATTTCTGAGTTCGAGGCCAGCCTGGTCTACAGAGTGAGTTCCAGGACAGATCCTCTTCCTAGCTGACTGGAAGTCACTCTTCTCCTGTTTGCCTTCTGAACAAATGTGATCACCTATCAGCTGGACAGCAGCAAAACTGGATTTAACACTGTGGTTTTACTTTACTTTAAAGTAAGGGAGGGAGACTCACCACGCAGAAATAAAATTAATATAAGTGAGACTGCAGATGGATCAGTAGGTAAAGCACTTGCCAGCAAGAATGAGGAGTGGAGTTCAGGTGATGGTGATTCTGAGGAAGTGGTTGGCGAGACTAGTCAGGTGTTTCTTCACCACTCTCAATGGTGTTACACTGTTCAAGGACCAGTACAGGCTCAGTTAGAGAGACAGTGTATGCATCTGGGCCTTGGGGGACTCTGTAAACTCAGCTCAGGCAGAGGGACTGACTAAAGCATGGGGCTGTTTGCTCAAGGCTCTATGCTCAAACTGACCAAGTGGTGCCACAAATGCAGTGACCAGACTGGCATAGGCATTCAGGATTGGGCAGTGGAGAGCCTGGCTTACCTTACCTTTGATACTAACATGAAAGAAGAATTTGTAGAGGATGAGTTGTGTGAACAGCTATTGATATGGGCTGTATCCCAAGATGGTAGAGCTAACCATGTATCTGAGCACCAGATGCCCTTGCCCTTGTAGCACTCTAAGCATAAACTGAGCTCAGTGAAGAAATACCTGCAGTAGGTGTGATGTCAGTCATGATTAATTACTTTGCTATTGCTATGACGAAACACCATGACCAAGGCAATTTATAAAGAGTTCATTGAGGGCTCATAGTTTCAGAGGGTAGTAGAGTCCATGACTATCATAGTGAGGAGCAGAGCAGTAGGCAGGCATGACAGTAGAGAATTAGCTGAGAGCTTGAGACAACTACAAGGCAGAGAGAGCTAACTGGGAATGGTTTGGGCTTTTGACCTCAATGCCTATCCTTAGTGACACACCTCCTCCAACAAGGCCACACTTCCTAATTCTTCCCAAATAGTTCCACCAACTGTATGCCAAGTATGCAAATATATGAGCCTGCCAGAGGGGAATTCTTTCTTGTACAGTTAGAGCAGTGAGTTTGGGGGTACAGTTGTGGAGGAGTGAGAACGCTTCACAACTCTGCATCTTGGACTGAGTAGTTGGACAAAGAATCCATCTTAGTGTGTTTTTCTTTAGTATAAAGATGTTTATTCTTTTCTACTTCGTACACTTTATAACTTTTATTATAACCTTTGAAAAACACAGCGTTAAAGGCTGGAGAGATGGCTCAGCAATTAAGAGCACTGACTGCTCTTCCAGAGGACCTGGGTTCAATTCACAACACCCATGTGTCAGTTCACAACTGTGACTTCAAGATCTGACAACCTCTCACAGACATACATGCATGTAAAACACCAATGCAAATAAAATAAAAATAAATTATTAAAAGAAAAAAGAAAAATAAACCACCACAGTTGTAAATCTAATTTCACAGACAATCACTATGAACACTCCAAAGGTTAACAGAATTTGACAGTCTTCTGCATAGAATAA
The DNA here is from genome assembly GCF_978045245.1 of Mus caroli. Classification (NCBI taxonomy): domain Eukaryota; kingdom Metazoa; phylum Chordata; class Mammalia; order Rodentia; family Muridae; genus Mus; species Mus caroli. The sequence continues at coordinate 8,789,837 of NW_028227274.1, read as the reverse complement.
TTGCCTGTTTGATTCCATAGCTGAGAATTAAAGTGCTAAATTGATCAAGAATGTTTCCATAATGAATAACTAGATGGAGAATTTTCAGATACACATCTGTGGCTTTCCTTTTCCATGGTTCATCGTAGCTAAGCTTCTGGTATAAATGACTAAGTTAAAGCTCATCTGCTTCTGGTGTCAGCTTTCCTCCCAGAGAAAGTATAAAAACAGTATACATCTTTAAAATTTTAAATTACCAAAACCTGTATACATTAAGCAGACAAATAGAAGTCAGTGTCAAGCCGAGACTGGATCAGTCGATCACCAGAGCTGGTCCTTATGAACTTTCCATTTTCTGAGTAAGCTAGAAGTTTAAGCTTTCTACCAGAAAACGCAGACAACCTTTCCACCATCAAAGTCTGGTTAAACCCTTGACTCCAAGTTTTTCCAAATAGGGCATTCATTAATCTGACATGTTTGACTTTGTTAATGTAGGAGACAGAAAAGCTTTAGCTTTTAGCTTCACATTCTGTTTCTGCTCTGTGTGGAAGGGTTCAGTTGTCTTTAACATAATCTCACTGTTGGCCTTTAATGAAAACATAAAAAGAGCAAACTTGCATTATGACCAAGACATTGTCTCGTTCAGCTTTATCTTTCAGTTACTATAAGTTCTGATTGACGACCTCACCCATTAAACACTTATTTTTTTTGTAGCCAGCACATTCATAAGTATTTCTCATAGATTTATATTGAAACTTTCAATTTCCTCCATTTTTTCTGGGAGTAGAACACTGTAGGTAGGCTCCTGAACATGGTGCTGTAAGGAAAAGCCCAGACTCCTCACTGCCATGTCGGTCAGACCCTCCTTGCAGGCAGCACTTGTGGTTGGGGAGAGGCAGACTAAAGTGGACACAGTGTAAGATATAGGGAATTTTTTTGGGGGGGGGACTATTTGTGAGGTTTGTTGAGAAGACTTCAAACTTCTCTCTGCTCTCACTTACCAAGGCAACATAATAAACCTTTTTAGCATTTACAGAGGAAGAAAACAAAAAAGCAAAAGAAAAGGGACGACCTTCCGTCTGTCCGAGACAGCTGTTTCCGAGATAAATGAGCCCATTGTTCCCATACTGACTTCTATTGTTGCTGTGTTGGACATCTTCCAACTGCACTTCTCACCTTTTTCTGCCCAGAGAGACTGAGGTGTTCACTTTAATGAATGGACTCTGGACTAGCAGCATCGGCCATAGCACAGGACATGAAAGCTGGAGTTTCTGTTCCTACCCCAGTCTGTGGGATTCTGAGGTAATGGGTCCTAACAAACCCTCCTAGGGAACCTGTTGGTGTCAGCCTTTCATAGCTGCACTACCTGATAAACTCCATTGGGACCTCTCCTCGGAGCTGGTCAGTAGGGAGCATCCTGGAACCTAGGAGAGGAGCTGGCTTAGCAGTTAGGAGCACTCGCTCTTCCGGAGGAAATGAGTTCGGTTTCTAGCACCCACATGGTGGCTCACAGTCATCTATAACTCCAGGTATGCACATGGTACACATACATACATGTATACAAAATACTCATGCTCATAAATAAATGCATCTTTAAAAAAATTAAAAGCCTACGGAAGTGAAGGGAGTGTAGCCTGGGTATTTGTTTCCCGTTTCTGCCCCTGTGAGTCACTGCTGGTGACTTTTAATGGAAGATAAATCTTCTATCAGGAGGCTTTCTATACACTGCTGTTCTTTGCAGCTTACAGTAACCTGTATTTTTACAGCTGTTGCTCTTGCTAGCTTCATAGAGGATCCTGCAGTATCCTTTGTTAGCATTTTAAAAATGTCTACAATTTTGCAAATAGTAACTTTGTTAAAGTTATTGCAACTACTTTATTTGAGTATGTTTGAATTATGTCTGATGTAGTCCACAGGTTTTTTGTTTGTTTGATTTTTGAGACAGGGTCTCTCTATGTAGTCCTGGAAATCATTCTGTAGACCAGGCTGACCTCTAACTCAAAGAGATCCTCCTGCCTCTGCCTACTGAATTCTGGTATTAAAAGTGTGTTCCACCACATCTAATCTCACAGTTCCATTTTTTTAAAATTTTAATTTATTCTTTAACAATATACATATACACATATGTCTGTCTGTCTGTCTGTCTGTCTCTCTTGTGTGCGTGGTGTGTGTGTGTGTTTTGGCCAACTTTTTTCTCCTAGTGCATGCCCCTCCTAACTTCATGGCCTGATCTTTTTTTTAATTTATAACCCATGAAGTCCAGTTAAGGTTGTATGCCTGAGTTTGGACATACCTCTGAAGAAAAATGACTCCCTCTTCCCCTGTTGCCATCACTTGCCAATGACTCATGAGTAGAGACTCATGAGTCCCTTTTTTGTCTACTCTGGAATTATTGACTTGATCTTGTGAAAGTAAATGTAGCTGATACTTCTAGGGTTCGGGAATCACTGAAGGAAGACCCCAGACTCAAATAGTATGCAAGAACAGAGAGTGTTTATTCTGCAGAAACAACCAGCATTCTGGGGTCACCACCACATCAAAATGGTGACAACCCCAGACAAAGACATCTGGCCTACTTATAGGGAGCCAGGGGAACTCTCAAGAAGGATAATGTGATTGGTAAGGGCCAGAGCCCTGACATTACTGTAATTTTGATTGGCTACTCTGTTAGGGTTAGGTAATCTAAAACCTCATTGGTGGATGCCGGGATGCCCCAGATGGGCTGCATTCCGTATCTTGAATGATTAGCCACTGGATAGGCTTCCCAGCACAGATGGGCTATCCTGAGATAAGAATCTCCATTCATGTGGCTCTGTTCAGGCTGTTCCCTGGGTGGGGGATTTTATTGTCTTGCTCCTGGACTTTTGGGATCGGCTGCTGGAGTAGATGGCTTATGGCCTAGTTTCATGGTCTGCTCCTGGCACGATCAGCTATGGCCTAGTTTCTGAGTGGAAACAAAATGGAATGAATAGACCCCTTCAATATAAGTTCAAAGTGCAATCACTGTGTTCTATAGTGAGGTCAGCCTTTCATGGCATTCTGTCATCTGTTCTTATTCTTTCAGGTCTCCTTCTGCAATATTCCTTGTATCTTGTGGAAATATAGATATCCCATTTAGGGCAGAACACTCAACTGTCACTAATTGTCAGCACTTTGATCATGTAGTCATCTACAGTGACTGCTGTAGATGGCAAAAATATCTGACCAAGTGTGAGAATAGGATTAATCTATGTGTATAAACAAAAAAGTGCCTATGCTCTCCCCAGCCATGGGAATTTTGACCAGGTTTACAGTACCAGACTCAAATTCTTTCCTGTGGAGCAGGAGTTAAGTATAGTCATAGAGCAGTTGGTTACTGTGCACAGGCAAGACCAAGTTAAGGTTTTTTGTGTTCGTTCAAGTGACTATGTGTTAGGAATACTTCCTTTTCCCTTACTTATGAAACAGTTGTTATGAGGACAAAGCGATATCATAGTCTTATCACAGTCACAGCCCTGGCTCGGACCTTTGGCCTCCCAATGTTAACATTGATTTTCATATAGATTTGCTGATTTCAGATAGAGGATTACATAGTCATAAAAGAATTCTGTTGTTGGAGATCACTAATTGCTATACATTAAAACCTGCTTTAACTTATCTGATCCTGAGGACCATTAAGTTATATAATTAAGTGATGATTGTTTTCTAATAAATAGTGTTTAGAAAGGCTTGGATTTCCTTATCAATATTTGTTGTTCCTCTTCTTTAATGTACTTTGAGTGAACTATCAACTCTATGAATGTTTCCTCATTGGTAATAAGAAAGAAACTGATATAAAGAAGCAGAAGCTTTGACAAAAAAAAGGTCACTTTTGTTTTAATTTGTCTGTTCTGTTCAGGGTCAGCTTCATGGGAATGTAATAATCTGTGCCACTGTGCAGGTTTCCGAATTCAAAAGGGGTTCGGCTTCATTTAGTTATCTAACTTGAAATTTCTGGGAGTTTTTGAAAGGTAGACCTCATAGTTGTTTTCATTTTCACTAGACTCTGTAAATTATGTGGATGGCCCTTGCTTAGCCACATTTATGTTTGTTTAATGACCAAGAAAATATATTACTATTTTGAAAGGTCAGAGGCTTATGGATATAGCACAGCTTGAGGTTTGCTCGCTTAGTGTGCATGAACCCTAGGGTTCAAGCCATTGCTCTGCGTAAAGCAGGGCATTGTCACACTCTGGAGGCAGGAGGATCAAAGTTCATGATCATCCTCGGCTGCAGAGTGAGTTTCAGGTCATCCTGTGATACATGAGACCCTGCCTCAAAAACAGAGAAAACAAGATTAGTCTGAGGATATTGTTTTGCCTATTCAAAAATGTTTTAATCACACTGCAAATGGGAGGCTCTAAGCACTGCCTTTCACTATCTCAAACAAGAAACACTCAAAGACTGGAAAGTTGTTTCCTATTTCTAATTATACAGTAGCTAATGAAGTAAAGGAGACCCATTATAGTTTTTGTTGCAAACACAGAGGCTAACATTAGATCCTAGCAAGAATGGCTGTGTCAGGCCAGCAGACAGCCAAACATGCCAAGCAACAGATACAAAGACGAAACTTTTTTTTTTGAGAAAAACTTCTTTAAGTGTAAAATAATGTGCCATAGATACCTTATGTCATTCAGTAAGAGGTAAATATTATTTATGCAATAACAACAAGTTAGAAACCATTTTCTCCTGAATATCCTAAACACTGTTGATGGACTCAGAAATGCCTTGAATTTGAGGAGAGATTTTTCCACAGGGATGAGACTTGGCCATGAAAAGGGTAATTTCTAGCTATTTCCACATGACTCCAGGCATAGTGGCTGGCACCTCTAATGCTGGCACTTAGGGAGGTGAAGAGGCACGAGGGTCAGAAGTTCAAGGTCTGCTGGGCGTGGTGGCACACGCCTTTAATCCCAGCACTTGGGAGGCAGAGGAAGGCGAATTTCTGAGTTCGAGGCCAGCCTGGTCTACAGAGTGAGTTCCAGGACAGCCAGGACAGACAGACAGAGAAACCCTGTCTCAAAAAACAAAACAAAACAAAACAAACAAACAAACAAACAAGAAGTTCAAGGTCGTTCTTTGCTCAGAGCGAGTTGAGGGCCAGTTTAGGCTAGTTGGGACACTCTTCCACAGGGGTGGGGAGAGGGGACTGGAGGTGTTAAGGATGAAAGAAAGCAGTAATCCCCATAAACTGTTGGTGTGGTGTAGGCTAGGTCACATATTATGTAAAACAGTATGGAGGGTTTCCGGTCACTACCCATTCCCTTCAATCCCAGCATTATGGAGGCAGAGGCAGGTGGATTTCTGTGAGTTCAGAGTGAGCACAGTCAAGACCACACAGAGAAACCTTGTCTTGAAAAACAAAAAGTGAACCAATAACAACAAGCCAACTAACCAACCAACCAACCTACAAACAACAACAACAAAAACAAACAAAAACCCAGATCCCAGAACTAAAAATAGGCTCACTATGGTGGCACAGATTCAAAATTCTAGCGCTCGGAAGTCTGAGGCTGGAAAATCAAAAGTTTTAGATTAGCTTTGCTACATGACTAGACCTTGTCTCAAAAACAAAAGTAAGGTAAGCTAAAGTAAGCTAACAAATAGATGTAACATAGTATCCTTCTTAGATTCTTAGCCGAAGGAATTGAACTTATTCCAGGACTGTTCACAACAGTAAGCTCCTAAACCCAGGTATCTGTCAGCAGATGAGTGAATAAGGGTAATGTGATCTGTCCACTCATCTATCCATCATGTATCTATTGGCTATCTATCCATCATATATCTATCATCTATCTATCCATCATATATCTATCGTCTATCTATCCATCATGTATCTATTGTCTATCTATCCATCATGTATCTTCTGTCATATATCATTTCTGTCTACCCATCAGTTATCTATCTATCATCTCTACCATCTATCTTTCTGTCTGTCTGTCTATCTATCTATCTATCTATCTATCTATCTATCTATCTATCTATCTACCATCTATCTATCATCCAAATATATATATCCACCCACCCATCCATCTATCCATCCACATGCACAATGGAATAGTCAGCTATTGAGAAGAATGAAAGCATGTCATTTGCAGGAAAACACGTGGAACTTGGACCATAATGTTAAGTAATATAAATCCAACACAGTAAGTACTGCATGCTCTCTTAGTTTAAGAGAACAATCTGAAAGTAGGACTAATAGAAGAGGGAAAAGGGGATGGACGTGGGGGAAGAGTGTAGTAGAGCAAAGCCATCCACTATATGTACATATGGAAGCTATACAGAGAAATACACTACTTTGTACAATCAATGGATATTGATAAAAAACACTATAAACAGAAGAGCTTTGGTTTCATATATTTGTTGACAAAAGATTATTACTGAGTGCAATTCAACTGAGGTTTACAAAAGTAATATGATTTTCATTTTAAATCCTTCCTCCCTCCCTCCTTCCCTCCCTCCCTCCCTCCCTCCCTCCCTCCCTCCCTCCCTCCCTCCCTCCCTTCCTTCCTTCCTTCCTTCCTTCCTTCCTTCCTTCCTTCCTTCCTTTCTTCCTTCTTTCCTTTTTTCCTTCCTTCCTTCCTTCCTTCCTTCCTTCCTTCCTTCCTTCCTTCCATCCTTCCTTCCTTCCTTTTTTCTTAAAGAAGAAAGTTGACTTTATTCTATTATTGTCAACCAGATTAACCTTCCATTGTGGGTGTTTTTTGTTTTTTTTTTAATCACTTTCTGTCCCCATCACAGGTTCCCTCCCTCCGTTCTTCTCAGTCCCACCTTTACAAATTCCTTTCCCCATTGTCCTCCCCTATTCCTCAGAAGAGGGGTATCCCCATGGGTACAGCCTCACTCTGTGACATCTAGTACATCCTCTTTACTGAGGCCCACTCAGGGAAGGGGGAAAGGGAATCCAGTAGCAGGGAACAGAGATCAAGATAGCCCATGTTCTACTTATTAGGAGAGCTACATGAAGACCAAGCTGCACCAAATATGTAGGGGGTCTAGGTCCAGCTCATGCATACTCCCTGGTCGGTGTTTCAGGGTTTGTGAGCCTCCATGGTCCTAGGATTGTTGACTCTGTGGGTCTTCCTGTGGAGCCCTTAACACCTCTGACTTGATCACTTTTATCCCCAATTCTTCCACAAGACTCCCCGGGCTCTGCCTGATATTTGGCTGTGGGTCTCTGCATCTGCCTCCATCCACTGCTGGATGAAGCCTCTCAGGAGACTTATGCTAGGTTCCTGTCTACAAGAAACCAGACTATCATTAATAGTGTCAGGGGTTGGCTCTCTCATATTGGATAGGATTCAAATTGGGGCAATCATTGGTTGATTGTTCCCTCAATCTCAACTCCATCTTTATCCCTGTACATCTTGTGGGGTGGAAGGCTTTGTGGGTGGATTAATATCCCCCTCCCTCCTCTGGAAGTTCTGCTTGACTACAGGAGGTGGCTACTTCAGTCTCTATCTTCTCTGGTAGGAATCTAAGTTAGGGTCATCCCCAAGATTCCCTGTATCTTTTCCCATCCCAGGCCTCCAGCTAGAAATGCTACCCCATGCCAATTTCCATTCTCATTTGCAATCCTCTCTCTCTCACCCCCCCCTCTTTCTCCTCACACTTGATCTCCATTCTCCTCCTCACCTCTTCTACTTAGGTCCCTCTCTCTATCCACCTCAGATGACTAATTTCCCCATCTGTGTAAGATTAATACATCCTCCCAGGGGCCCTCCTTATTACTTAGTTTCTTTGGGTCTGAGGATTGTAGCATGGTTATCCTGTATTTTATGGCTAATGTCCACTCATAACCAAGTACATACCATACATGTCTTTCTGGCTCTGAGTTACCTCACTCAGGATGATATTTTCAAGTTCTATCCATTTGCTTACAAAATTCATGATGTCTTTGTTCTTAATAGCTGAATAATATTTCATTGTGTAGATGTACCATATTTTCTTTATCCATTCTTCAATTGAGGGACATCTAGGTTGTTTCCAGTTTCTGACTATTATGAATAAGGCTGCTATGAACATAGTTGAGTAGGTGTCCCTGTGCTATAGTGGGATATCTTTTGGGTATATGCCCAAGAATGGTATAGCTGGGTCTTGAGGTAGAGCTAGCTATTCCCAGCTTTCTTGGAACTGGCCAAATTTATTTGTAAAGTGGTTGTACAAGCTTGCACTCCCACAAGCAATGGAGGAGTGTTCCCTTTGCTCCACATCCTCACCAACATGTGCTACGTACTTGAATTTTCGATTTTAGCCATTCTACCTGGTGTAAGATGGATTCTCATGGTCATTTTGATTTGCATTTCACTGATTGCTAAGGCCGTTGACCACTTCTTTAAGTGCTTCTTGGCCATTCAGGATTCCTCTGTTGAGAAATCTCAGTGTAGCTCTATGCCCCTTTTTTTTGGTAAAGATATATTTATTTACTCTACATATGTCTTCAGACATACCTGAAGAGGGTGTTGGATTCCATTACAGATGGTTGTGAGCCACCATGTAGTTGTTGGGAATTGAACTCAGGACCTCTGGAAGAGCAGTCAGTGCTCTTAACTGCTGAGCCATCTCTCCAGTACCCCCCACCCCGTCCTTATTTTTTTAATTGGATTATTTGGATTATTAGATTCTAATTTCTTGAGTTCTTTATAAATGTTAGACATTAGTTATAGATTCAGTGCAATTCTCATGAAAATTCTAACACAATTCTTTACAGACCTTGGAAGAGCAATTCTCAACTTTATATGGGAAAACAAACAAACAAACAAAAAATCCAGGATAGCAAAAACAATAAAAGAACTTCTGGAGGTATCACCATTCCTCGCCTCAAGCTGTACTTCAGAACAATAGTAATAAACACTTCATGGTATTGGTATAGGAACAGACAGGTTGATCAATGAAATCAAATCAAAGACCCTGGAATAAACCCACACAACTAGGGACACTTGATTTTTGGCAAAGAAGGCAAAAGCATACAATAGAAAGCTCAAATCTAAGTGGATCAAAGACCTTAAAGTAAAACCAGACACACTAAATCTAAAAGAAGAGAAAGTGAGAAATATCCTTGAACTTATATGGGAGACAATTTCCTGAACTTCTGAACCAATGACTCAGCATCTAAGACTGACAAATGGGACCTCATGAAACTGCAAGGCTTCTGTAAGGCATAAGACACTGTCAATAGGACAAAACCAGCCTACAGATTGGGAAAGGATCTTCACCACCTCTCCCTTTCTATTTCATTCGTGTTTTAATATTTCCCGCAACACTCCTTTTTCCTTTCTCCCTCTCTTTCCATCTCCCTTTTCTTTTTTCCCTCTTTCAGTTTCTTCTTTTCATTCCTGTCTATTTTGAGACAACGTCTTACTATGTAGCATAACATGGCCTGGAAATCACCATCTAGTCCAGGCTGTCCTCAGATTTAGAATCCTGTTTCAATTTTCAAGGTGAAATGCCAGGCTAGGTGTATTTTGACGCATGTCATTACAGTAAAAATCGAAATGAAGTAAACAATTTTGTAAGAGATTGTGTTGAAAATATTTTAAATTTGTAAAGTTGTGTACAGTGGTAGGTGGGAGACATAGACATAAGAACTGTTGAATTTGGAATTCAAGACCAACCTGAGTGGTATCACCATTTCAAGAAAATAAGTTTAGGGCTGGAGAGATGATTCACTGGGTAAGTGCTTGTGATTCAAGGGTGGGGATCTGAATTCAGATCTGCAGAGTCCATCTAAAGTTGGCCATGGTAGTTCATGTTTTTGTAGTTCACACATTCCTAGAATGAATTGGGAGGCAGAGACAGGAGCTACCTCTAAAGCTTGCAGACCAACTATCCTGATGTGCTACAACTGTGAACAAAAGAAAGACCCTGCCACTGACTTCCATACACATAGTGTGCATGTGCCCTCACATGCATAGGCACATACATAATGTATACATATCATATATGCACAAAGATTAAAAAATTAAATTTATTAAGTTGCAATTTTTTTTTAAAAATTTAGGATCTAGTAAATGTTGTGGAGTCCTGATCATTTCCATTCTCAGATGCTTTCTCTTTTAAGGAAGAGGAAATTATGTCTCAGGAAATTGCACTTGCATCGTGAGTCACTCTACCTCTACCACAACCTGTGGTGAATATCCATACCAACTGACTTTTTCTTTAAAAAGGCTCTCTATCTAGTGGTCAACTTTTCCCTACCTTACTGTGTATTAAAGCTAATCCAGGAATTATTTCATTTACAAATACTATAATAGGTATACTTCTAAGCTGTAACTATTATTGAAATTGAACAGTAATATGAGCTCAGCGTTGGTAAGAGGTCTGCAGGTAAAAGCTGCTGCTATGCTTGATGGCCTGAGCCTGAGCTCTGTGACCCGCATGGAGGAAGGAAAGAACTGACTCTTGAAAGTTGTCTTCTGCCGGACACATATGCAGTGACATATCCATACTCTCTTCTGCACCAATAAATAAAAATAATAATAAAAGATACAAATCCCTTAATATAGCCAAATACTTCATCTGTGTTTGTTCATTTAGATAGCTCATTAAAAAAATAGTTGCTTTGTCTTGGATTGGGGATTGTGGTTGAGTGGAGGGACGCATGCTCAGCAGTCCCAGCAAAGGAAAGGAGGAGACACAGCTTTAGTAAGGTTTCAAACAAGGCCTCCCATTGTTCTCAGCCTGCCTCTCTCTTCAGTCTGTGTGACCCTCTCTTCCTTTGTTTTTGCTTTAGTTTACACCTTTCACAGACTTCTCCTTGAAGGTGGTTAGAAACTTGGAAAGTTATATAATTTTTCACTTAAAAAATTTAGACTCAAAAATCTCATAATTTATTTAGTATATGTGCAGGGTGGATGAGCACACATGTGCCGTGACGCACATGTGGAAGTTAGAAGAACAACTTAACAACTCCGAGGGATCAGTTTTCTCTTCTGTCACGAGGGCTGGGGGGATCACCCAGGTGTCTTCTCCTCTGGGTATCTGAGGCTGTGGCAATACTGTGCATTAATTTAACGCACAGAGACTGTACTGCTCAAATCTACTCGAACTCCATCAATTACGTTTCACCTTCATTACCATCCTGACGAGGTTTTCTTTGTTGGATGCAAGGAGTTGCTATGAAAGTACAAAGAACTCTTTCAATGGAAGAAATTGTTCAATGATGAGCTGTCCTTTGTGCAGATCTCAGAAATTCGGTGTAAATGGTGTTTATTCAGTTAATTGGTATTTTCCTTAGAATCCAGGCCAAGTTCAAGTTCTGATAAATACATTCCACTTTCATTAATTTTACTTCAGTTTCAAATGGATTCGGTGTCCTTAATTACTGGTCCCAACCTGTCCCTGTACACTGAAGGTCACCCATTTTGTAGCTGTTGATTTGAGTCTCACTGGAAAGCAGGCAACTTTGCCAAAAGACCATAAATGTGGGTGGGTAGGGGTTAGTTTAGAGGGTTCTAGGAGTTATATTTACCCTGTAATATACAAACTGAGGGAGGGGGAGGAGGAGAGGGAGGGGGAGGGGGAGAGGGAGGGGGAGGGGGAGGGCGAGGGAGGGGGGAGGGCGAGGAAGAGGGGGAGGGGGAGGGGGAGAGGGAGAGGGAGAGGGAGAGGGAGAGGGAGAGGGAGAGGGAGAGGGAGAGGGAGAGGGAGAGGGAGAGGGAGAGGGAGAGGGGGAGGGGGAGGGGGAGGGGGAGGGAGAGGGAGAGGGAGAGGGAGAGGTATGGAGGAGAAAAAGTAGAGACATTGCGTGAGTGTTAGGACTGTTCCAGACTCCGAGGCCTAGGCCCTTTCATTTACGTAGTGTACTTTTATTAAGAACTTATGTGCAGCACACTCTTCTAGATACTCTTCTGGATGCTGCAGGGAGAGGAGACAAAACCAAAAAGTGACATATGCATACCCTCTGCCCACACAAATAAATAAAAATAGTAAAAGATACAAACCCCTTAATATAGCCAAATACTTCATCTGTCTTTGTTCATTTAGATAGCTCATTAAAAAAAATAGTTGCTTTGTCTTGGATTGGGGATTGTGGTTGAGTGGAGGGATGCATGTTCAGCAGTCCCAGCAAGGGAAAGGGGGAGACACAGCTTTGGTAAGGTTTCAAACAAGGCCTCCCATTGTTCTCAGCCTGCTTCTGAGGATGGCGCTTTCACAATGTTGAAGAGCTCACTATTTTCCCAACAATTTTCTTATAATGAATAACAGCATAAGCAAGTTTCTTCTTAAAGTCTTGTCTTTCTGCATCTGTGACATGGAGACAGATGCCCGTCTCAAGCATTTGGCGAACATTTTGTAGTGAGGTTGCCTGGCACGTAGTCAGTGCTCCGTGACTCTTACTTACTGTCACTTGCGTTAGCTGCAAGGTCGATGCCAGGTTGTACTGAGTGGAACATGGAGATTCAGATGCCAGGACTGTAGCTCACAGATTCATAGCTAGGACAAGCCTTATACATTCACAAAATGCCAGAATTATAGGAGAATTATTCACCCCTGCCTCAAGGCTCTGGATCCTTCATTTACCAATACTCTGGTAAAGATCATAAAATCAGGAGAAATGTTGTTATGCTCTTTTTCTCACCCCAGTATCTAATTTAAAATCCTGAATGGTGTTAGAGACTGTGGTTTGGAAATTCAGCCTTTCAAAGCTGTTACAACAGGAGAAAATAAAAACTTTACTGTTTGACTTTGGCAGGCAGTCCAAAGTCCCTCCCTATTTAACAAGCCTTAAGCTTTCATAGGAGACATAAGACACTTAAGGGAAAAAAGTATCGCCACAAGGCTAATGATGACAACAGCTGCCAGTACACCTTCCATCAAAGCAAGTAAAGACTTGAAACAAACCTGAGCTCCGGTTTGCATTAGCAGCAAGACTGTGACATGCCTGTGCCGGCAGAGGCTCAATGCATTCCTTAACATCACGACTAAAGACAGTGCCGGCTGCCGGAAGCCTGGACTCCTGAAGGCTCTTCCGAGGCTATTCTTTCCTTGTGGGCACACTGGCTCTGAAGTTCAGTGCAGGGACTGGAAAGGGTGAACAGGCCAATTCCCTTTCTTTATCAGGGGTTATAGTGTGGCTAAGGCATTCCCTCACACCCTCACTGACTGCCTTCAGTGTTCAAAGCCGCTGCAAGTAAATGGACTACACTCTAGACTGATTACAGTTCATACTTCCACATTCTTGGTGTATTTTTGAGAAAATACTCTGAGATCTTTTAAATAGAATCAAATCAACACATACACATGGTATGAGTACAGAAAACATTTAACTTGTCTCTCTTCTACTGAATATTCTAAGTACTCGAAGACGCCCTGAAATTAGAGAAATCAGATCCCAATAACCATGTTTGTGCATGTGTTAGTCAGTTTTCAACTACTCTGTAAGTACCCGAGGTGATCAACTTGTAAGGGGAAAAGATTAGCTCAGTGGCTCCGTGCTCAGTATGTACAAGATCCTGGGTTCAATCTCTAGCACTGAAAACAAGAGAGAGATGGGGGCAGTGTGGGCCATTCTCGTTCATGATGGACTTCATTCATTTGGTCCTATGGTAAAATAGCACCTGGCAGAGGAAAACTCTTCTCATTAGCCAGAAAGTGGAAGGGAAAGAGGAAAGGGCTGGAATCCTACAGTTGTCTTTGATAGTACATTTCTGGTACCTAATGACGTCCTACAAGGTCCCTCCTCTTCAGGTACATAGCATTTCAGTAGCACTACCTTGGTATCAAGCACTCACAGAGACCTTTGGGAAACACGCAGCATTCAAACTATGACACTGTGGAAGTGGAGAACTCCAGCAGCTTGACAAAGAGGAGTCTATGTTATTGGCCTTTTTTCATCCTGGGGAATGAACTCTGCTTATAAACATGGTAGACTGATCTCATCTTTATAGTTCTGTGCTGGGTGGCTAGCTTCTTCTCAAAACACAAAGCTGAGAGGCTGCTAAGATATCTCAGCTGTAAAGAGCACTTGCTGCACAGGACAGGGACCTGATTTAGGACCTCTGCATCCTCGGAAAGAGTGCTCACAGCCATGTATGTGCTCCAAGCACATGTATGTGGTATTGGAGTGGGAGGCGGAGATAGGAGTATTGTTGAAGCTTGACTTCCAGCTTGGCTCCATGATCACTGAGAGACCCTTTCTCAAAGGATTAGGGGGGTGAGCAATAGGGCAGGACATCTAACGAACTCCCTCTGCACATACATAATCATATACCACACCCAAACACATCCCACACATACACACAGCCAAACACATCCCACACATACACACACACAAACATATCCCACACATATTCTCATACACATCCCACACACATACATTCACCCCAACACATCCCACATACATATACATACCCAAACACATGCCACACATATTCACACACCCAAACACATCACACACACACACACACACACACACACACACACACACACACACACACACACACGCACGCGCGCGTGCGAGCAACCTCACAAAACAGTCAAGTTTTGATCTCAGTATAGCTTTCCACACACATTCTTGCTATGATACATTTTCTTGGCTTCACTGTGAGCAAAGGGCAGAAACTCATCTGTTTTCCATGCTTTTTCATTTGTTTTGGAGCTATGGTTCCTGTATATAACCAAAGGCAGTGTCAAACTTTGCAGCCCAGGTTGGCCTAGAGCTCTCCTTGATCCTCCTACCTCAGCTTCTGGTGTGTTGGGGTTACAGTCATGGGTTACAAGTCTGAGTGTTCTTTCAGCATTTTAGAAGAAGTGACCTGTCCACCAGTAATGATGAGATGAAGAGCAGACATGAGGCCTCTTCCATCTTTTACACAGAAAGGGAGAGGGAACATTGGGGAGGGCTTGCACAAGCCCATCAAAATTTGTCCTCTTCATCAGAGTTTTGTTAGGTAAGGAATACTGTATATAATAAAAACGCATTATCTTTCTAGCTTCTAAGTCAGTGGCTCAGTTTTACTATTATGAGGGTGCTGTGCTAGGACAGAACTATAGATTTTTTAGCTAAAAAGCCTGTTCCCTTCACTTGCTGACACTGTTCTCATCCTAGTCACATTCTTAAGATTACAGATAGCTTTCACTTAGTCCTACCCTCCACCTCCTTCCTCTTCTCTTCCTATTTATTATTATTTTTATTTTCTTACTTTTAATTTTATTTCTTGAGCCAGGTTTTTACAACATAGCCTAGAATAGCCTTAAACTCACAATCCCCCTGCCTCAGTCTCCTGAGTGCTATAATTACTGTCAGGCATGGCAATACCACTCCTGCCTTCTGCTCCAGTCTCGGGTTCCTTGAGATATGGATCTCTTTGCAGGAGTTTTTCTGTATGGTTTGCTTTCACATGTCTTCTTTGAAACCCATTGTGTAGTTTGATCAGTTAGTCAGTCAGTAGATGGAACTGAAGACTGAATGAGCAACATGGGTTACAGCTTCTGGGTAACTTCCAAAATTTCCAGATTTGCTAACACTGCCCTCATCTGTCAAGCTCCAAGGCTGTTCTTATCTTACAAGTGGAGTTCATAGTCAGCAGCTGGGCGTCCAGAGTTCAAAAGCAGGCCCCAACCCGTCTTATTATCTTAGTTTCTTCTACATCTGTGCCTCTCACCCTCTAGTCTACAGTACTGCTATCTTTTCCCCCAGTCATAGACTATTATTTCAGGTCTTTACTGTAGTATAAAATACTTAAAAAAAATCCTGGTATGAGGTTTCTTCCTGACTTTGACCATTTATGTTCCTGGATGAAGGACACACACAGCCTTTATATTTTAAAATATGTCTTGGGCAGCACAATAGCTGGGCAGCTGCCTACTCTTTGTGCTGTTAGAATCAATTTCCCTATCAATAACACCAATTTATTACTTACTATTTAGTATGTTTCATCTGGGTTGCTTTTAGCTCCAATTGGCTACACCACATGGCCATGTTTTTCTTTGCTCCTGCCCTGTGGTTGGTCTCCCCCACCTCCCTCCCTCCCTCCCTCCCTCCCTCCCTCCCTCTCTCCCTCCTCTCCTGCACATTCTTCCTCTTCCATAGCAGCTCCTTCTCTCCTCTGCTCCTTCTCCTACACCTGCCAAATGCAACCCCACCCATTTCTCTTATCCCCAGCTATTGGCTGTTGGCATCTTTAATCACCAATCACAATGAACTGGGGGCAGGGTCACTCAGTATCTTAAGTGCATGGAGACTCTCTTGTCTTGGGGCAAACAGCCTTGGGGGCCCCAAATTAGCCCTGGAACACAAGCAACATTAGGCCAACCCACTGCCCTTTATATGTTTTTACACATTCTGTTCAGTCAGCTTAGAGTATCTATTCCCCACTGTATTGCCCCTCTCCCTTAGCCATGGTACCCTAGCCATTAAACCCTGTTTTATCTTTGAATTCCAATTCAGATATCACTTTCTTTATGAAAGAAGCTTTCTGGTGTTCTCTTCTTGATTCTTTTTTCCTATGCTAATACTGTTTTCACCTGATGATAAGGCTATCTATCAGTGTCTTATGTGCCTATTTTATTTGATACAATGTGTAATCATCAAAAAACAGTCTGTGCCCATATCTGAACCCTAGCCTAGTTCCTGATGTAACACAGGAGCAGGGTTTGTAGAATAAATGATTTATGACCTAGAAGAGTACTCACGTGGCTTATCACCTGCTCATGAAAAGATTATCTACCCTGGGAGGATCTGGTTCCTCTATACATTTCATAATTTCCCTTTATAATGAAATACATCCCTGAGTGAGATTGCAAAATACTTCTGTCCTGTGTTCTCTCCATGTGCATAGACCAGGGGGCACTGAAGAAAGCAATGTCTGGAGTCATTAAGCATTCTTCTTAGAATTCATAAGCATGGCCAAGTGTTGACATGTGCGAAATTAAACTTAGCCTAAAACTCAAGGAAATAAAGCTTCTCAAATATTTTTAGAAGGTTTTCTGCATAAATGTTATAAATGCATACAAGTGTCAGTGCTTCCATGATTTGAAAGTTCCTTTCCCCCCAAAATACTAGTTAAATGATTTTTAAATTAAAAAAAATGGGGCTGAAGAGTGGCTCAGTGATTAAGAACACTGGATAGTGTTTCAGAGGATTCAGTTTTGATTCCTAGCATCCACATGACATCTTAACAACCATCTGTAACTCCAGGTCCAAGGGATTTGATGCCCTCTTCTAGGCTCCTAGGGCACCAAGCATGCATGTTGTATACAGACATGTATGCAGACAAAACACCCATATACATAAAATAACAAAGAAGTAAAATAAAAATTAAAAATTAAATTAAAATACACTGTCATAAATAGCACCTATGCATGGGTCCCCACATATCTAAACTTGTTTCTTAAAATTACAGATGATTAGGTCTAGGACCTTTGAGGCCATCTTGCTGAGCATCCCCAACTTGGAAATGAAGAGACAGGTCTAGAAGAGACAAGTAAAAACCATGCTTGAGTTGAGCAAGGTAAAATTTCTGTTTTTGTAGGTCTAAATGGGTTTATAACTAGCAATTTCATCTTATTAAAACTCCAAAAAAAAAAAAAAATAAGAGTCCACATTGCATATCAGGATGTAGGATTCTCCCCTAAGATAATAAAAACAAAGAGTTTAGGATTAGTATCTGTCTTTGTTAGGGTTTCTATTGTTGAGAAGAAAAATCATGACCATAGCAACTCTTTAATTGGGGCTGGCTAATGATTCAGAGGTTTAGTCCATTCTTATCATGGTGGGAAGCATGATGCTGGAGAGGTAGCTGAGAGTTCTGCATCTGAAAAGAGAGGAGCTTATAGGTCTGGCTTGAGTTTCTGAAACCTCCAAGTCCAGCCCCAGTGACACACTTTCTTCAACAAGTCTACACCTCCTAATTGTGTCACTCTCTATGGAATCCATTTTCATTCAAACCACCACAGTGGTTGTGGGAGCGGTGTCATGGTTTTGTGGCTTGACCAATTATACTGGATCAGGAATGCCTTTGAATTGAAGGAGGAAAGAACATGTTTTGCATGAATGTTAGTTAGGTTGGGGAATTTACAAAGAATAATTACTTGACAGTTTAAGGAAAACTCCTGAACTATAAAAAGTTTCCCAGTAAAAATTCAAAAGCATAATTTTAAAACTTTTTGTTAAATTTAACTGGTGTAGTTATATTTCAAAGGTCTGAAATTTCTCAAAGACTCCTGTTCCAGAACATTCTAGATCCCAACTAAAACAAAGAAATGTAGTTGAAAGTGAGGATTAGTTTCTTTCCTTTGTCTTGCCCCCCATGGGAAGCTTTTCTTTTCATGGAGACTGCATTCATTTTCTGAAGGTGATTTCAACAAGGAAGAAATCTGCTCATGCAAGCACAACAGGGGAGGAATGTGCCTGAGATGGTATTTTTACCTAAGAAAGGATTTTGGCTCAGGGATTTCTTTGGGAAATCTCTTTATGATTTTTTTCCCCTTGGCTCTTAGGACCTAGCTGGTACATGTCTTCATAAACAAAGCAAGACTTTTTTTTTCTTTTAATAGTTTTTCTGTCAGAAGAGATGTGTTTCCTTTATGGTTTCCTGGTTAATAGGGAGAAATGGTTTTATCTCTTTCTCATATAAATAACAGTGTTGCTTAGTTTTTGCCTTTGCCTCAGTTGCTGAATTAGTTAAAATATTTTTGTTGTCTGCTTTACTTTAAGGTCACTGAAAAAGTTAGCAGTGAGCGATTGTTTAACATCTGTCTCTGAATTTCTTGATGAGCATCTTGAGATTTACTGGACAAGTAATCCAAAGAGATTTATACAGACAATTAAATATTTTATAACTGTCTTCAAATATGGCCTCTATGCTTATAAGTACAATTTGTACAATTCCACAAGAACAAGAATTGGATGTTTTATTCACTGTCAGATTATCAGTGGCCTGGCACTGATAATTGGTTGTATATAAAGTAGGTGTTTGGGCACCAGAATATAAAATGAAGACATGATCACTGCAAGGCATGGTTAAGGGGAAGGTTTTTATTATAGATATGAGGGAGAGTACAGCCAGAGGCATCTGGAAGAGCCCAGAGCAGGAAGAGAAAGTAAGTAGACTTAACATTGCCAACAGACTGAACCAGACCATGAGAGGAAAGAGGTGGGCAGACTTCGAGACAGGAGGACCAGGAGAGAGGAGCACCACTGAGGGGGCAGGAGAAGGACTAAGAGAATATAGGGTTATATAGGAATGAGAAACTAGGGGAAGGGAAGCCCATGAACTGGAGAAGTTTAGGGTAAGGGAAGAGCCAGGATGCCAGCACGGACTTTGTCACAGTTCCTTGTGGGTGCTGAGGGAGCCAGAATGCCAGCATGCATTTGATATGCTAACAGACACCACAGTTAGCCATTTAGCCTCAGTTTCTTTTGGACCTGACAGAAGGGATCATTGAGTATTTGCTGAATCAGCTAACGACAGTAGTCATAATGGTTTCAAGTTGTGAAAAAGTTGGTACCTCTCTGGATAGTTACTCAAATAGTAGTTATCTAAAATATTAAAAAGCAGTTTTAGATTTATAAACATTAACTTCATGAGGTATGCAATTATGGAAATAGAAGAAATCACAAAAATATTATTCTGACATAAAGTAGACTCTACAGAGGTGAACACCTGTTGGAAGATAAAACCCCTATTCTTATCTTTCCAACCTGGGTGTCTTTGAGTCTTAGATTCTGAAGTAAACTTTAGATCCAGTTACTTACTGGTAAAGAGGCACCTAGCCCACCACTACCACCTAGTTAAGGACTTCTCACTGATTTAAGGGAAACTCTGATAACCCAAATGCTTTGTCCTACTGCTCCAAGTTGTCCTTGCCTGTTCTCTCCACACCCTCCAATACTTCTGCTTCCTGGAACTGGCTGTGGTGAGTCTGATGGGAGAAAAAACCGGATCTGACTGTAGTGTGGAATGGCACCACCAGTCTAGATTTATCTGGGATAAGATAGTAAGCCTCCCCAGTTGTTGGCACATAGAGTCTGACCTAGCACAATGAGCACCATCTAGTGTTCTTACTCCAGACACTGTTTGGGCGATGTGAGTTTCTAACAGTTCTTTCGAGAGCACTTTGACCATACATATGATTTGTATCCAGCAATTAGAGTTTTAGGAATTTCCCCTACAAGAAATACTCAAAAGTTGTACCCTAAGAAATAAGCAATAAGGATGGCCTAGAATATTTGTTATAACATTTTTAAATAAATGTTCACCATTAGGAAGTAGGTGAACAGACTGTAGCATTCACCTACTAGAAGACCAGTTTCAAAACAGACTAAGATGGAATGACATGTGTCCAACTGAAAGGTATTAATGATATGCTGTTAGACTAAAGGTACATATCATAAATGCTCATTAGGTAGTATTGTAATAATATGTGTTAAGATATCATAGATAATTCTGAAAGGCTATATACCAATAAGCTAATACTGATCACTAAAGGACAGCATTGTGATAAACTCAGTTTACTTAACATATTATCTTTTCTTAGAATATTTCATGCAAGAATTATAGACTATTATGACTAAAATGGATCTTGAGTTGAGTAAGAAGTCTTTTTGTTCGGTATTTCTGAGATAGGGTCTTGCTATGTAGGTCAGGTGGGCCTCAACATCCTTCTCTTATAATATCTTGAGTGCTGGACTTCCATCATGGACTTCCACAGCTCACCAGGAGGAGTTTGTAGA
The DNA here is from genome assembly GCF_978045245.1 of Mus caroli. NCBI lineage: Eukaryota > Metazoa > Chordata > Mammalia > Rodentia > Muridae > Mus > Mus caroli. The sequence goes on along the minus strand of NW_028227274.1, from coordinate 8,769,160 downwards.
ATCAATCTTACTGAGTAAACTGATTTTACAGATAACAGACTGAATCCTACAAATGTGACATGAGCTACTCCCCTACCCTCAAATTCAGTTTTAGAGCCTAGCTTCTTCTTACTACAAATTATACAACAGTGTCTGGAGGAGGCAGGTTTGTTGTTGTTGTTGGTTTTGTTTTTTGGGTTTTTTTTGTTTTGTTTTGTTTTGTTTTTTGAATAGCAAAGAGTACTTGTTTAGGAAAGAGTTTCACAGTGGAAAGAGGAGTGCCTTGTTGGATTGGAGGCAAGAAACACCACAAAGTCATACCTCACAACAAGCTTCTCGTGAGAGACTTATTGAAAGCAGGGGTGGGGAGTGGTATACAGAGGCTGTCTCTGAGTGAGGGTGGAAGGGAAAAGTGGGCAGGCCATGAAGACTCAGGCTTTTTATAAAGGGACATATAGCACGTGTGCACAGGGAGAAATGCATAATATTTTGGTAACTGATGACACGACAGTTGTCACTGGGTCACTGAAGGTGGGCTGGGTGTGCAGTTCTCCAACATTCCTTCCTCTTATCTATTATATCTATTCTAAAAACTGAGGAAATATTTAGGTGTGACTGGTGAGGCAGGAATGGGGGCACCATGCTCCCTAGACTGCTTCTTGTTGTCTAGGGGTGTCGACATCTTCAGGGCACTGTTGATTCTCACCGTCAGGACATATTCAGTAGTCATATTCAGTAGAATCCAGCTCTGTGGTTAGCAGTTGGTTGTAGTAAAAAATAATAAAAATCCTGGCTAGGGCTTCTTCCCCACAGTAGACCATTTATGTTCTTTGATAAAAGACAAACACAGACTTTATATTTTAAAATATGCCATAGGCAGCACAATAGCTGGGCAGCTGTCAGAATCTACTTTCCTATCAATATCCCCATCATCACTTACTACTTACTATGTTACATCTGGGCTGTCCTTAGCTTCAATTGGGCACTCAGGGCCATGCTCTCTTGGCCCTTAGCTCATGGCTCCTCTCTGTCTCTCTTCTACATGTTCTTTTCTATCCTAATGGCAGCTTCTCCTTCTTCCCCTCCTCCTGGTCCTCTTTCTTCAAGCCTGAAAAACCTCAACCCCACTTGTCGCTTCTGCCCAGCTATTGGCTTTTGGCATCTTTATTCACCAATCACAGTTAACTGGGGACAGAGTCACCCATTGTCTTGCATATGAACTCTCTTGTCTTTGGGGGTAACCAGTCTTGGGAGCCCCAAATTAGCATTAGAATACAAACAGCATTAGGCAAATCCAGTACATTGGTAGTCCTGTAACAGTTGTTCTCTGCCTCAGGAGAAGGGAGCACCATCTTGGTTCCGGGACTCCACCGAACTTAGGAACTTAGTCTGCACAGGTGAGAGTGTGCCACAGAGCCGCTGAGGCAGCACCCTTTTGGGGCCGCAGACATCCGGCACCCTCCCAGCCAGAGGACAGTGGTCCTCCCTGCACGGGAGCCCTCTGCCTCAGAAGCAGGGAGCGCCATCTTGGATCCAGGACTCCACCGAACTTAGGAACTTAGTCTGCACAGGTGAGAGTGTGCACCACAGAAGCTGACAGCTTCTGTGACCTGCCAAAGCAACACAGCATCTGGGAAAGGTCCTGTTTTGGTCCTTCTTCTTCGGCCAGGAGGAGGTCCAAACACCAGATATCTGTGCACATTCCCTGTAAGAGGAGAGCTTGTCAGCAGAGAGTGCTCTAACCACTGAAACTCAGAGGAGAGAGCCTGTCTCCCAGGTCTGCTGATAGACGGTAATCAGAATCACCAGAAGAACAATCTCTAAACAGAGACAACTATAACGACTCCAGAGATTACCAGATGGCGAAATGTAAACGTAAGAATCTTACTAACAGAAACCAAGACCACTCACCATCATCAGAACCCAGCACTCCCACTTCGCCCAGTCCAGGGCACCCCAACACACCTGAAAAGCTAGACCTAGATTTAAAAGCATATCTCATGATGATGGTAGAGGACATCAAGAAGGACTTTAATAACTCACTTAAAGAATTACAGGAGAACATTGCTAAAGAGTTACAAGTCCTTAAAGAAAAACGGGATAACACAATCAAACAGGTAGAAGTCCTTAAAGAAAAACAGGAAAAGACAACCAAACAGGTAGAAGTCCTTAAAGAAAAACAGGAAAACACATCCAAACAGATGATGGAAATGAACAAAACCATACTAGACCTAAAAAGGGAAGTAGACACAATAAAGAAAACCCAAAATGAGGCAACACTGGAGATAGAAACCCTATCTGGAACCATAGATGCGAGCATCAGCAACAGAATACAAGAGATGGAAGAGAGAATCTCAGGTGCAGAAGATTCCATAGAGAACATTGGCACAACAATCAAAGAAAATGGAAAATGCAAAAAGATCCTAACTCAAAACATCCAGGAAATCCAGGACACAATGAGAAGACAAAACCTACGGATAATAGGAGTGGATGAGAATGAAGATTTTCAACTCAAAGGACCAGCAAACATCTTCAACAAAATTATAGAAGAAAACTTCCCAAATCTAAAGAAAGAGATGCCCATGAACATACAAGAAGCCTACAGAACTCCAAATAGACTGGACCAGAAAAGAAATACCTCCTGACACATAATAATCAGAACAACAAATGCACTAAATAAAGATAGAATACTAAAAGCAGTAAGAGAAAAAGGCCAAGTAACATATAAAGGCAAGCCTATCAGAATTACACCAGATTTTTCACCAGAGACTATGAAAGCCAGAAGATCCTGGACGGATGTTATACAGACACTAAAAGAACACAAATTCCAGCCCAGGCTACTATACCCAGCCAAACTCTCAATTAACATAGATGGAGAAACCAAAGTATTCCACGACAAAACCAAATTCACACATTATCTCTACAGAAATCCAGCCCTTCAAAGGATAATAACAGAAAAAAACCAATACAAGGACGGGAACCACACCCTAGAAAAAACAAGAAGGTAATCCCTCAACAAACCTAAAAGAAGACAGCCACAAGAACAGAATGCACTTTAACAATAAAAATAACAGGAAGAAACAATTACGTTTCCTTAATATCTCTTAATATCAATGGACTCAACTCCCCAATAAAAAGACATAGACTAACAAACTGGCTACACAAACAAGACCCAACATTTTGCTGCTTACAGGAAACTCATCTCAGAGAAAAAGATAGACACTACCTCAGAATGAAAGGCTGGAAAACAATTTTCCAAGCAAATGGTATGAAGAAACAAGCTGGAGTAGCCATTCTAATATCTGATAAGATTGACTTCCAACCCAAAGTCATCAAAAAAGACAGGGAGGGTCACTTCATACTCATCAAAGGTAAAATCCTCCAAGAGGAACTATCAATTCTGAATATCTATGCTCCAAATACAAAGGCAGCCACATTCATTAAAGAAACTTTAGTAAATATCAAAGCACACATTGCACCTCATACAATAATAGTGGGAGACTTCAACACACCACTTTCACCAATGGACAGATCATGGAAACAGAAACTAAACAGTGACACAGTGAAACTAACAGAAGTTATGAATCAAATGGATCTGGCAGATATCTACAGAACATTCTATCCTAAAACAAAAGGATATACCTTCTTCTCAGCACCTCATGGTACCTTCTCCAAAATTGACCACATAATTGGTCACAAAACAGGCCTAAACAGATACAAAAATATTGAAATTGTCCCATGCATCCTATCAGATCACCATGGACTAAGGCTGATCTTCAATAACAAAATAAATAATAGAAAGCCAACCTTCACGTGGAAACTGAACAACACTCTTCTCAATGATACCTTGGTCAAGGAAGGAATAAAGAAAGAAATTAAGAACTTTTTAGAGTTCAATGAAAATGAAGCCACAACATACCCAAATTTATGCGACGCAATGAAAGGATTTCTAAGAGGAAAACTCATAGCTCTGAGTGCCTCCAAAAAGAAACTAGAGAGAGCACAAATTAGCAGCTTGACAACACACCTAAAAGCACTAGAACAAAAGGAAGCAAATTCACCCAAGAGGAGTAGACGGCAGGAAATAATCAAACTCAGGGGCAAAATCAACCAAGTGGAAACAAGAACTATTCAAAGAATCAACCAATCAAGGAGCTGGTTCTTTGAGAAAATCAACAAGATAGATAAACCCTTAGCCAGACTCACTAGAGGGCACAGGGAAAGCATCCTAATTAACAAAATCAGAAATGAAAAAGGAGACATAACAACAGATCCTGAAGACATCCAAAACACCATCAGATCCTTCTACAAAAAGCTATACTCAACAAAACTGGAGAACCTGGATGAAATGGAGAAGTTCCTAGACAGATACCAGGTACCAAAAATGAATCAAGATCAGGTTAATGATCTAAACAGCCCTATATCCCCCAAAGAAATAGAAGCAGTCATTAATAGTCTCCCAACTAAAAAATTCCCAGGACCAGATGGGTTTAGTGCAGAGTTCTATCAGACCTTCAAAGAAGTTCTAATCCCAGTTCTTCACAAACTATTCCACAAAATAGAAACAGAGTGTACTCTACCCAACTCATTCTATGAAGCCACAATTACTCTGATACCTAAACCACAAAAAGACCCAACAAAGATAGAAAACTTCAGACCAATATCCCTTATGAATATTGATGCAAAAATCCTCAATAAAGTTCTTGCTAACCGAATCCAAGAACACATCAAAACAATCATCCATCCTGACCAAGTAGGTTTCATCCCAGGGATGCAGGGATGGTTCAGTATACGGAAATCCATCAACGTAATCCAGTATATAAACAAACTCAAAGACAAAAACCACATGGTCATCTCGTTAGATGCGGAAAAAGCATTTGACAAGATCCAACACCCATTCATGATAAAAGTCTTGGAAAGATCAGGAATTCAAGGCCCATACCTAAACATGATAAAAGCAATCTACAGCAAACCAGTAGCCAACATCAAAGTAAATGGTGAGAAGCTTGAAGCAATCCCTCTAAAATCAGGGACTAGACAAGGCTGTCCACTTTCTCCATACCTATTCAACATTGTACTTGAAGTCCTAGCCAGAGCAATTCGACAACAAAAGGAGATCAAAGGGATACAAATTGGAAAAGATGAAGTCAAAATATCACTCTTTGCAGATGATATGATAGTATATATAAGTGACCCTAAAAATTCCACCAGAGAACTCCTAAGCCTGATAAACAGCTTCGGTGAAGTAGCTGGATATAAAATTAACTCAAACAAATCAATGGCCTTTCTCTACACAAAGAATAAACAGGCTGAGAAAGAAATCAGGGAAACAACACCCTTCTCAATAGTCACAAATAATATAAAATATCTTGGCGTGACTCTAACTAAGGAAGTGAAAGATCTGTATAATAAAAACTTCAAGACTCTGAAGAAAGAAATTTTAGAAGATCTCAGAAGATGGAAAGATCTCCCATGCTCATGGATTGGCAGGATCAACATTGTAAAAATGGCTATCTTGCCAAAAGCAATCTACAGATTCAATGCAATCCCCATCAAAATTCCAACTCAATTCTTCAACGAATTAGAAAGAGCAATCTGTAAATTCATCTGGAATAACAAAAAACCTAGGATAGCAAAAATTCTTCTCAAGGATAAAAGAACCTCTGGTGGAATCACCATGCCAGACCTAAAGCTTTACTACAGAGCAATTGTGATAAAAACTGCGTGGTACTGGTATAGTGACAGACAAGTAGACCAATGGAATAGAATTGAAGACCCAGAAATGAACCCACACACCTATGGTCACTTGATCTTTGACAAGGGAGCTAAAACCATCCAGTGGAAGAAAGACAGCATTTTCAACAAATGGTGCTGGCACAACTGGTTGTTAACATGTAGAAGAATGCGAATCGATCCATTCCTATCTCCTTGTACTAAGGTCAAGTCTAAGTGGATCAAGGAACTTCACATAAAACCAGAGACACTGAAACTTATAGAGGAGAAAGTGGGGAAAAGCCTTGAAGATATGGGCACAGGGGAAAATTCTTGAATAGAACAGCAATGGCTTGTGCTGTAAAATCGAGAATTGACAAGTGGGACCTCATGAAACTGCAATGCTTCTGCAAGGCAAAAGACACCATCAATAAGACAAAAAAACCACCAACAGATTGGGAAAGGATCTTTACCTATCCTAAATCAGATAAGGGACTAATATCCAATATATATAAAGAACTCAAGAAGGTGGACTCCAGAAAATCAAATAACCCCATTAAAAATGGGGCTCAGAACTGAACAAAGAATTCTCACCTGAGGAATACCGAATGGCAGAGAAGCACCTGAAAAAATCTTCAACATCCTTAATCATCAGGGAAATACAAATCAAAACAACCCTGAGATTCCACCTCACACCAGTCAGAATGGCTAAGTTCAAAAATTCAGGTGACAGCAGATGCTGGTGAGGATGTGGAGAAAGAGGAACACTCCTCCATTGTTGGTGGGATTGCAAGCTTGTACAACCACTCTGGAAATCAGTCTGACGGTTCCTTAGAAAATTGGACATAGTACTACCGGAGGATCCAGCAATACCTCTCCTGGGCATATATCCAGAAGATGTCCCAATGGGTAAGAAGGACACATGCTCCACTATGTTCATAGCAGCCTTATTTATAATAGCCAGAAGCTGGAAAGAACCCAGATGCCCCTCAACAGAGGAATGGATACAGAAATTATGGTACATTTACACAATGGAGTAGTACTCAGCTATTAAAAAGAATGAATTTATGAAATTCCTAGCCAAATGGATGGACCTGGAGGGCATCATCTTGAGTGAGGTAATACAATCACAAAGGAACTCACACAATATGTATTCACTGATAAGTGTATATTAGCCCAAAACTTAGGATACCCAAGATACAAGATACAATTTGCTAAACGCATGAAACTCAAGAAGAATGAAGACCAAAGTGTGGACACTATGCCCCTTCTTAGAACTGGGAACAAAACACCCATGGAAGGAGTTACACAGACAAAGTTTGGAGCTGTGATGAAAGGATGGACCATCTAGAGACTGCCATATCCCGGGACCCATCCCATAATCAGCTTCTAAACGCTGACACCATTGCATACACTAGCAAGATTTTGCTGAAAGGACCCAAATATAGCTGTCTCTTGTGAGACTATGCTGGGGCCTAGCAAACACAGGAGTTGATGCTCACAGTCAGCTATTGGATGGATCACAGGTCTCCCAATGGAGAAGCTAGAGAAAGTACCCAAGGAGTTAAAGGGATCTGCAACCCTATAGTTGGAACAACATGATGAACTAACCAGTACCCTGGAGCTCTTGTCTCTAGCTGCATATGTATCAAAAGATGGCCTAGTTGGCCATCACTGGAAAGAGAGGCCCATTGGACTTGCAAACTTTATATGCCCCAATACAGGGGAATGCCAGGGCCAAAAGAATGGGAATGGGTGTGTAGGGAAGTGGGGGGGGGTATGGGGGACTTTTGGGATAGCATTGGAAATGTAATTGAGGAAAATACGTAATAAAAAATATTAAAAATTAAAAAAAAAACAATTGTTGCAGGGTATTTGATTACACTCTGAACCCCAAGATTTTGTTATTTACTGAAAAAAGCCCGATGGAAATTGGAGACCAGGGAAGAGGCAAGTTGTAAACTGATCTCTAGCTAGAATGCCTCCTGAGGTATTGTAGTTCCATTGGGGATACTGGTTGGGGGCCACCTCAGCCCTGGTCCTCTCAGCCATGACCAGGTGTCCTGTGTTAGTTTGGTAGATTTCCTCTGCATGAACTCTAACCTGACTCCAAACTCACTCGTTGTCTTAGTTAGGGTTTTACTGCTGTGAACAGACACTATGACCAAGGCAAGTCTTATAAAAAACAACATTTAATTGGGGCTGGCTTACAGGTTCAGAGGTTTAGTCCATTATCATCAAGGTGGGAGCATGGCAGTATCCAGGCAGGCATGGCACAGGAGGAGCTGAGAGTTCTGTCTTCATCCAAAGGCTGCTAGTGGAAGACTGACTTCCAGGCAACTAGGGTGAGGATCTTATACCCACACCCACAGTGACACACCCATTCCAACCAGGTCACACCTATTCCAACAAGGCCACACCTTCAGATGGTGCCACTCCCTGGTCCAAGGATATACAAACCATCACATTCCACTCCCTGGTCCCCATAGACTTATTCAAAAACATGAGTCTATGGGGGCCACACTTAAACATAGCATAATGCAAAATGCATTAAGTCCAACTTTCAAAGTCCTCATAGTCTATAGCAGTCACAACAATGTTAAAAGTCCAAAGTTCAAGGTCTCTTCTGAGATTCATCCAACTTAATTAACTGTAATCTCCAAAGCAAGGCAGGAAACCAGCTGGGCAAACTCCAAACTCTGCATCTCCATGGCTGATGTCAAAGCGGTCTTCAGATCTCCACTCCTTTTTCATCTTTGTGTACTGCAACAAACTGCTTTCTCCTGGGCTGGTTCCACTCCCTGTTAGCAGCTTTCCTCAGCATGTGTCCCATGGCTCTGGCATCTTTAACATCTTTGAGTCTCCAAGGCAATTTCAATGTTACAGCTTCTTGTTTCAGTGTCTGGGATTCCACTTGATCTTTTGGACTCCTCCTAAGGGCTGGCATCACTTTTCCAGCTCTGCCCTCTGTAGCACTCTAAGCTCAGGTTGATCCACTCCACCATGGCTGCAGTTCTTGGTGATCACTCCATGGTACTGACATCTCTAATACACTGGGGTATTCCACTCCAACTAGGCTTCACCAATAGCCTCTCATAGGCTCTCTTCAGGGTGCCAAGCCTCAAATCCTTTGCATGACCTCTTCAGTCCTGGGCCATCAACTACAGCTGAGGCTTCACCTTCTCCAATGTCCTTCCCTGGCCTCTCACAGTGCTAAGCCTCAGCTTCTCTCCATGATCCCTTCATTCCTTCACAAGCAGTACCACCTGAGTGACTCTTACACATTACCAAGTCCAGCCGCAGCATGAGGTACAACCTTGGGTATCTCTGGAGCACAGCTTCTTTGTGCTCCCAGAAAACAATTTCCAGAAGATTTCACCTCAGTGATGCTGGTCTCTTCTTAATCACTGCTAATTCCTTAGCTCCAGCTAACCAGCATCAATTTTCCCAGTAGTTCCTTCCATTCTTAACTCTAGAGCCAGAGGCACATGGCTGAAGCTGCCGAGTTCTGCTGCTTACAGGAACTAGAACATGATCCCCTTGTCCTATTACACTATCACTAGCTTTATGTTTTCTAAATCCTTCACTGCATAAGCTTGCCTATCCTGGTTCTTGCTCTGTAGATTGACCTTGAATGCAGAGAACAGCATGCCTGTCTCCTGAGATTAAAGGTGTGTACCACCATGCCTGGATTTAATTTAGCTGGGTAGGATCTTGACCCAAGGTCCCACTCCCTTAATCTTTATCTCCTAGAACACAAGATTTTGCTCCATTTCACTTCCTGGTACTCCTTTAATACTCAAACCATATATTTTATATTTTTCCTTTCTAAGCTTGCTATGCTTGTTCAAACTTCTCTTCATAAGACTTAACCAGAGAACAAAGTCTCTGCTGGGCTTTTTTGAAACTTCTCTTGTCAATGCAATTAATCCAAGTCTCTTCACCTTAGCCTCAGGCAAACTTTTCAGACAAGGGCAAAAAGTAGCCACATTCTTCACCAAAATACCACAAAACCAGTCTTTATGCCACATTCTGAAATTCTTCTCCTTTGAAATCTCTTGGGCCAGGTCAACACAGTTCAAATTACTCCCAGCAACAAAGTCTTCCATATTCCTACTAGGATGACCCATTAAGCCCCATTTAAAGCATTCCACTGCTTTCCAAATCCAAAGTCCCAAAATCCACATTCTTTCAAATAAAAGCATGGTCAGGCCTATCACAGCAATACCCCACTCCTGGTACCAACTTCTGTCTTAGTTAGGGTTTTACTGCTGTGAACAGACACTATGACCAAGGCAAGTCTTATAAAAAACAACATTTAATTGGGGCTGGCTTACAGGTTCAGAGGTTTAGTCCATTATCATCAAGGTGGGAGCATGGCAGTATCCAGGCAGGCATGGCACAGGAGGAGCTGAGAGTTCTGTCTTCATCCAAAGGCTGCTAGTGGAAGACTGACTTCCAGGCAACTAGGGTGAGGATCTTATACCCACACCCACAGTGACACACCCATTCCAACCAGGTCACACCTATTCCAACAAGGCCACACCTTCAGATGGTGCCACTCCCTGGTCCAAGGATATACAAACCATCACACTCGTGTTCTTTGAGAAGTAGGTTGTTAGTTAGAATCATATATATGTTATGGGAGGAGACTAGAGGGTTGGTAATATATTGGAATTCTTTAATTGAAGTAGAGGAGTTAGAGTATAAGACCCCTGTTTGTTGTTGTTGCTATTTGAGAGATTTCACTTAACAGAAAGGGGACATGTACCTTGACCAGGCTGTCTACCCTGACAACCTCCTGCAAAGGGACAACTGGGGCTGGGTTAGGCATGGTGGGGGAAAGAAAGATGGGGTATCACTGTGGAATGGGAGAAGTAATGGGGACTACTGGTGAAAGTGGGTGCCAGGGTAGGATGGTTAAAATAGCCTGTTGCTAGAGAGGGAGAAGAGGAGGCCAGAGAAACTGGAGGAGAAGGGCTGAGTGAGAAAACAGGAAGAGTAGAGGGAGTGAAGATAGAGAAGTCTTGGACATAGAAGCTACCCTCCATTTCCCCGATTGCTGACAGTGGCTGTAGAGGATGCCCCTGGGCAGTCATTTTGATTTCTTATCTAATGGATATTGAGACTAGATTTGATTGCAAAGGCCAATAAGTTTAGACACCCTTAAGTCAGGCACTAGGTGTAGGGGTTGGAGGTTTTCCAAGAAGCATCCTAAAGGGAGCCCTGAGGTATGGACTACACAGCTCCCATGGATGAGGTAGAGGGGAAAGTTTAAGTCCTGCAGTCCAAGGCATCCCTAGGACTCAGGGTGACTTAATGAGGAAGGCATAAGTTGAATGGTTGATCCTCAGGTCACCACTGGGAGCCAGAGCTAAAAAGCCAGAGGTGACACAGCGCCTGGTATCAGGACATTTGAATGAAGTCAAAATGTAAAAACCAAGCTAAAAAAAAAAATGCCTCATCCAAGGGAAATGGTCAGAGGTAAGGGTCAGTGAACAGGGTCAACCATATCCTTAAAGACCATGGCTAGGATACCTCTGCCTCCATGAATACCAGAGAGATGCTGGATGCTCACTGATTACTTCCTCAGATTTGGGGAAGCATTTATGCTAACCAAAGGGGAAACAAAACTTACCAATTGCCAGTGTTTATGCAGTACCCAGTGACTGGTGAGCCAGAAAGTGACTGTTGCAGGTGGGCTGGAGATAAGGGATTGGATCCCAGTGTGGCTTAGATCCTCAAGGGGGTAATGAACTAGCACCAGGATATCCTCTTGAGTCTCATGGCACCAAATCAAGCTTTCAGAGCTGAAGGAAGGCTACCTTAGTGGACTAAAGTCAAGAAATGCCACAAAGTCACACCATGCAACAGGCTCATGTGAGAGATTTATTTGGGGGTGGGGTTTTCCCATTTATTAAGTGTTTACTTATAAATGTCTCTGTTAAATCATTAGGGCAGTATAAAAGTAACAATGCCACAAATTATAATATTTTTGAAAAGCTTATGTATTTATTTGGAGTTGATGAACATCAGTACCCTCAATATTGGAAGAGAAAACTAAGTTTAAATAATTTGTAAGAGATTACATAATATGCTCAGGTGAGAGCCAGAATTAGGAACTTGTCTTTAGATTCTCATTCATTTTGACGATGTTTCCTGAAAGTTGATGTACATTCATTAGCTTCTGTTACTGTGCTACCAACTCTGCCAAGCATATACTAGGTAAGATCAATTACAAAAAGAAAATGACAAATTAAGCCTCAAGATTCACCCATGGCTGGGTATGATGACACAAGTTTGTAATTTCAGCACTCAGGATGTTGAGGGAAAAGGATAGAGTTTGAAGCCAGCCTAGACTATACAGTGAGATCCTATCTCAAAAAAAGAATGCAACAGTGGCAAACAAGAAGAAAACAGTCACTCCACTGGCCTTACATTAAATGTCCTGATAAGAGACCTTTTTTCCGTATCCCAGTTAAGGGTTTTGAAGCATTCCTTACTGTTCCTTCTCAAAGAGAAGGGATGTCCTATGAGGAATCAAAGGCACTGAGACATTAAGTGACTTATGCATTAGTCATCAAGAACAGGAATAACTCTAGGATTCCTCAGTGCTGGGTGATTCCCAGAAAACTACACCCTTCACTGATCCAAATTAACTTGGGCCACTCCTAGACTCCTGAACATGTCTGAAAAGTGAGTAGTCATTGCCCTTTATTTTCGGTACACTCACCCACAAATCTGGTTGAAACTGACTCATCTGAGTAGAGTCCACCAAAACTGTTGCTCCTAACCTAGGATTATTCCACCAGGACTAGAGAACTGTTCATTAGCCTATGGGTGAGGTTGTACTTTAACAGCCAAGTCTATAGCAGATGAGTGGAAACCACAGACTTAAAAGGATTTCTTGGCACCAGGACCCAAACTAAAACTGCTGACGCAGGAATGACAATCTCTAAGCATTTCCCGACAAGTTAGGAACACAAGTTGGTCCAATTTTGGGCAGATCTGGCCTATGTGACAAGTACTGATACAGAAGATGCTACGTGCATGTTCTTGTGCTAGCTGCACCAGCTGCTCCCTGGCTCTGTTTAGATACAAAGCTATTTGTATTCCAGGCTTAGGTTCTCCATCATCTTCACATGTGACCTCCCATAGGGTACCATTAATGGGATGACTTTTGCAGTGGCTATTATTAGTGTCTGGGAGCCACCACTTTACACCTTAGATCTTTAATGATGGTATATTTACATCAACATCTCCAAGATGACTCACGATACTGGTTATAAAAGGGACAGTTTAAAATATTTCACTCTCTTGGTTTCTACTTTAGTGACTCTTCTTTGTAGACCAACAGCTTAAACTACAGGTTACCTTAACTACTAAATTGCTGTGGTTGGTCTCCTAGAGTGATCACAGTCTTACCCTCTGTGTGGTGTTTAATCAGTGGACTCTGGTTCTAAATATCTGCTTAGTCTGGCAACTGAGTAATGGATTCTGACTATAGGTGACTTCTCTTGCTTTCTCCTTCCTCTTCCCATCCTCTTCCTCCTCCATTCCTTTGTCCTCCTCCTTCACTGTCTTTCTCTCCTTTTTCTTACTTATTTTAATGTGTGAAGTAGCACCCTTCTATTTTGCTCCTGGGAAAAGCATGCCCTATTAACCATTTTTAGAATTCCCTTTATGGCAATTGTGGTCTCCTGAATTCTGGCAGTTAAGAAGCCCAACTCGTACTTATTTGTGACCCTATCATTCATGAATATTCATGAGTTCAGCTCTAAGATGGCCTCTCCTGCTGAGCTCTAGAATTCAGAGGATCACTGTTTTATTTTATACCTCTCAGTGTGCTCCTTAAAACCTTGGTGGATGAAGTCTTCTTGGCCACTTTGTGGAACTTATTAATCCTCTTGGGCATCTTGTAATAATAGTAATTCTGGCATACCTCTTTCTAGGATATGGACTAGGATGAGGCAAAATACTCTGGTCTGATGCAATTCAAAGAGCAAGTGGCCTCGAGTTCTGCCCCCTTAGGCAAGTCCTTACCTCACCTTGCGGTCGACCTTACCCACTTCCCTTTGCCTGTGTTCTTACCTCTGGCAACTCTCAGGGTAATTCAAGTATTTATGCTTTGCTTAGTGTTGGTCATCACAAGTGGTTCAGGTCTCTGAAAACCACACCAGCAGTGAATTTTCCTCAGCCCCTGGGAGGTTCTTGTAATGTTTAAAATGCAAATATTGTTAAGCCATTTTGTTTTTGCTGACCCACTCGAGTCTTATATTGTGGTCCCTTTGATCAAATACCTTTTTTATTGTGTATGTTTGTGTGTTGTATGTGTGTGTGTATGTGGTGTGCATGTATGTATGTATGTATGGAATATATGTGTATATATATATATATATATGTATATATATATATGTGTGTGTGTGTGTATATGTGGTATGAGTGTACATATCAGTGTATGTGTGTGGTATGTATGTATGTGTGGTCTGTATGGTATATGCGTGTGGCATGTGTATGTATATGTGGTCTGTTTAGTGTGTATGTGCATGTGTGAATGAATGTGTATTCATGTGCATGTGTATGCATGTCTGTGTGGTGTACATGTGTGTGCTGTGTATGTATGAGTGTATATGCTTGCGATATTGTCTCTGTGTGGTAGCTGTGTGTGGTGTGTATGTATATGTTTGAATGTGTATGTTTGTGAGTTTATCTGTATGTGGTGCCCTTGTGTGCCAGTGCATATGCTCGTGCATGCATGGAGGCCCAAAGAGGATTTTGGACAATCTCTTAGTCCTTTGAATAATGTCTCTCTCTGAACCTAGAGTTAGGCTGGTAGCCAGTGAGCTCCAATGATCCTCTGGTCTCTACCCACTTCAGTGTTTGGGTTACCCAGTTTTTACATGGGTGCCAGGATCCAAGTTTAGGTCTCCATTGCTTGACTTCCTTCCAAGCCATCTCCAGGTGTGAACACGTTTATAATGTGAATCCCAGAGTCGGTCCCTTGGCTCTTCAACTCCTTCAGTCCTTCCTCTAATTCTTCCATTGGGGTCCCTGAGCTCAGTCCGATGGTTGGCTGTGAATATCTGCATCTGTCTTAGTCAGATGCTGTGGAGCTTCTCAGAGGACAGCCATACTAGGCACCTGTCTGCAAGTACTTTTTGGCATGAGTAATAGGGTCAGGGTTTGGTGTCTGCAGATGGGATGGATTCCAAGGTGGGGTGGTCTCTGGATGGCCTTTCTTTCAGTGTCTGCTCCATTTTTTGTCTCTGCCTTTCTTTTAAACAGGAACAATTCTGGCTTAAAATTTTTGAGATGGGGGGGGTGGCCCCATCTGTCAGCTGGAAGCCATGTTTATCTACTAGAGGGGGTCTCTTCAGGTTCTATCTACCTGCTATTGGGTGTTTTCACCAATGTTATACCATTGGGTCCTAGGAACCTTTTGGTTCCCTGGTGTCTGGGAATTTCTAGTGGTTCTTCCCCCATTCCCCCCCCCCTTCACTGCTACATATTTCTATTAATTCTTCTGACCCTCTGGACTTCTCTCCTGACTCTTCCCATACCTGATCCTGCCCCCCCCCCTTTCCTTCCCCTCCTCTATCACTCCCAGGTCCCTACCTCCCTCTAACTCCTGTGATTATTTTGTTCCCCCTTCTTGTATGGTTAGAGTCATACCAAGATATTTTATATTATTGTGACTATTGTGAAGAGTGTTGTTTCCCTAATTTCTTTCTCAACATGTTTATTCTTTGTTTAGAGGAAGGCTACTGATTTGTTTGATTTAATTTTATATCCAGCCACTTTGTTGAAGTTGTTTATCATGTTTAGGAGTCCACTGGTGGAATTTTTGGGGTCACTTATGTATGCTATCATATTATCTGCAAATAGTGATATTTTGACTTCTTCCTTTCCAATTTGTATCCCCTTGACCTTCTTTTGTTGACTACTTGCACTGGCTAGAACTTTGAGCACTATATTGAATAATTAGGGAGAGAGTGAGCAGCCTTGTCTTGTTTCTGATTTTAATGGAATTTCTTCAAGTTTCTCTCAATTTAGTTTGATGTTGGCTATTAGTTTGCTATATACTGATTTTATTATGTTTAGGTATGTGCCTTGAATTGTTGATCTTTCCAAGACTTTTAACATGAAGGGGTGTTGTACTTTGTCAAAGGTTTTTTCAGCATCTAACGAGATGGTCATGTGGCTTTTTCTTTGAGTTTGTTTATGTAGTGGATAACATTGATGGATTTCTGTATATTGAACTATCCCTGCATCCCTGGGATGCAGCCTATTTGATCATGATGAATGATCATTTTGATGTATTCTTGGATTCAGTTTGCAAGAATTTTATTGAGTATTTTTGCATCGCTATTTATAAGGGAAATGGTCTGAAGTTCTATTTCTTTGTTGAGTCTTTGTGTGGTTTATGTATCAGTGTAACTTTGGCGTCTTAGTATGAATTAGGTAGTGTTCCTTCTGTTTCTATTTTGTGGAATATTTTGAGAAGTATTGGTGTTAGGTCTTCTTTGAAGGCCTGATAGAATTCTGCACTAAAACCTTCTGATCCTGGCCTTTTTATGATTGGGAGACTTTTGATGACTGCTTCTATTTCTTTAGGGATTATGGGACTGTTTAGATGGGTTATCTGATCCTAATTTAACTTTGGTACCTGGTATCTGTCTAGAAAATTTTCCATTTCATCCAGATTTTCCAGTTGTGTTGAGTATAGGCTTTTGTAGAAGGATCTGATGATGTTTTAAATTTTCTAAGTTTCTCTTGTTATGTTTCCCTTTTCATTTCTGATTTTGTTAATTTGGATATTGTCTCTGAGCCCTCTAGTTCATTTGGCTAAGGGTTTATCAATCTTGTTGATTTTCTAAAAGAACCAGCTCCTAGTTTAGTTGATTCTTTGTATAGTTCTCTTTGTTTCTACTTAGTTAATTTCAGCCCCAAGTTTGATTATTTTCTGCAGTCTATTCCTCTTGGGTGTATTTGCTTTTTTTTTGTTCTAGCGCTTTCAGATGTACTGTTAAGCTGCTAATGTAGGATCTCTCCAATTTCTTTATGAAGGCACTCAGAGCTATAAGTTTTCCTCTTAGCACTGCTTTCACTGTGTCCCATAACTGTGGATATGCTGTGCCTTCATTTTTGTTAAATTCTAGAAAGTCTTTAATTTCTTTATTTATTTCTTCCTTGACCAAATTATCATTGAGTAGAGAGTTGTTCAGTTTCCATGTGTATGTGAGCTTTCTGTTGTTTTTGTTGTTATTGAAGACCAGCTGTACTGGCTAGTTTTGTGTCAACTTGACACAGGCTGGAGTTATCACAGAGAAAGGAGCTTCAGTTAGGGAAATGCCTCCACGAGATCCAGCTGTAAGGCATTTTTTCATTAGTGATCAAGGGGGGAGGTCCCCTTGTGGGTGGTGCCATCTCTGGGCTGTTAGTCTTGGGTTCTATAAGAGAGCAAGCTGAGCAAGGCAAGGGAAGCAAGCCAGTAAGTAACATCCCTCCATGACTTCTGCATCAGCTCCTGCTTCCTGATCTGCTTGAGTTCCAGTCCTGACATCCTTTGGTGATCAACAGTAATGTGGAAGTTTAAGCTGAATAAACCCTTTCCTCCCCATCTGCTTCTTGGTCATGATGTTTGTGAAGGAATAGAAACCCTGACTAAGACACCAGCTTTAGTCTAGGGTGATCTGATAAAATGCATGGGATTAATTCAATTTTCTTGTACCTGTGGAGGCTTATTTTCTGTCCAGTTATATGGTCAGTTTTAAAGACAGTACCATGAGGTACTGTGAAGAAGGTATATTCTTTTGTTTTAGGATGAAATGTTCTGTAGGTATCTGTTAAATCCACGTGG
Organism: Mus caroli; assembly: GCF_978045245.1. Taxonomy (NCBI): domain Eukaryota; kingdom Metazoa; phylum Chordata; class Mammalia; order Rodentia; family Muridae; genus Mus; species Mus caroli. Next base: position 8,751,609 of record NW_028227274.1, on the reverse strand, counting down.
TTCATAACTTTTGTTAGTTTCACTGTGTCTCTGTTTAGTTTGTGTTTCCCTGATCTGTCCATTGGTGGGAGTGGGGTGCTGAAGTTTCCCATTATTATTGTGTGGGGTTTAATGTGTGCTTTGAGTTACAAATTTAGTTACAAATGTGAGTGGCCTTGAATTTGGGACATAGATGTTCAGAATTGAGAGTTCATCTTGGTGGACTTTTCCTTGTCCTTCCCATCTTTTTTGATTAACTTTGGTTATGGGATATTAGAGTGGCTACTCCAGCTTGTGTCCTGGGACCATTTGCTTGGAAAGTTTTTTTCTAGCCTTTTACTCTGAGTTAATGTCTGTCTTTGTCACTGAGGTGTGTTTCCTCTATGCAGCAGGAGCAAAATGCTGGGTCCTGTTTATGTATCCAGTTTGTTAGCCTATGTTGTTTTGTTCGAGGGTTGCAGTTCCCTTTAGTTCCTTGGGTACTTTCTCTAGCTCCTCCATTGGGGGCCCTGTGATCCATTCAATAGCTGACTGTGAGCATCCACTTCTGTGTTTGCTAGGCCCCAGCATAGTTTCACAAGAGACAGCTATATCTGGGTCCTTTCAGCAAAATCTTGCTAGTGTATGCAATGGTGTCAGCGTTTGGAAGCTGATCATGGGATGGATCCCTGGATATGGCATTCACTAGATGTTCCATCCTTTCGTCACAGCTCCAAATTTTGTCTCTGTAACTCCTTCCATGGGTGTTTTGTTCCCAATGAGAGAGCCAATCTTAATCTCCATTTTTTCTGCCTGTTTTCTCTGACCACTCCTTGTATCCTTGTATGGATGTTTGTATCTATTTCAAATAAACACCAAGTTGGAATTAGATATGAAAATGATTCTACTATAGAAGGGACAGGAAAAGATGAAGAGAATCTTCAATAATGTAAATAGGAAGGAAGAAAAGGAGAAGGAAGAGGAAGAGAAGGAGGATTGGACAGGAAGGTTCTTAAGTTGCTTTCTCAGTCAGGGTTCTATTGCTGTGAGGCGATACCATGACCAAAGCAACTCTTACAAAGAAAACCCATTTAATTGAGGACTTGTTTATAGTATCAGAAGTTTAGTTGATTATCGATATGTTAGGACGCATGGTGATACACAGACAAAAATGGTGCTGGAGAAGTAGCTGAGAGCTGCATCCTGCTCCAGTGCTCAAGAGTATGGCATGGCATGAGCTTTTGAAATCCCAAATCTCATTCTAATGGCACACTTCCTCCAACAAGGCCATACCTCCTAATCTTTTAAAACAGTGCCACTTCCTGGTGACCAAACATTCAAATCTATGAGCCTATGGGAGCCATTCTCATTCAAACCACCATGGTTACAGTGCAGTGCCAAGAAAGATGTGGCTAGGTTGATAGGAGTCCTCCAATCAGAGCTGCTGCTGAGTCTTGTATTGCTGCACTGGTCTCTCTCTTTGTACTTCTGCTATGGTTTGGAGTAGCCCATGGGAAGTCTGGTCTCTAGGTAAATGCAGTGCTGGATATGGAACAAATCTAAAATTGTTGGTTGATTATGGTTTCCACAAGAGAGTCTGGGAGGAATGTCTTCATGACTGCTGCACACAGCAACAAACTGTTAATGACTGACAGTCTTCACAGTGTTAGGTATACTTGTCAAACTGGGCATGGCGGCTCATCTGCAATCCTAGAACTTGATAGGTGGAAACACGAAGACCAGGAGTTCAAGACCAGCCTCAGCTATTTAGTGAATTCAGATACAGCCTATGTTACATGAGACACTGTATACATCACACACTTACACACACACACACACACACACACACACACACACACTTCTGATGTCTCTTTTGTCCTTCCACTAATATTTAGGAAGTAGTGATAGATGTTGTGCGAAAAAGATAGGAATGATGGAGCTTATCTTTGTGTATACTCATCACATATCCATGACCCCTTTGTTCTAGTTGTACTATTAGGAGAGAGTCTCCTGACAGCCATATGGTTAAGCTAAGTCAGACAGTTTGGCACCTGATCATCTCCAAAGACATTTTGGATTTATAATAGAGATACAACATAGAAAGGATGGATTAGAACTTCTGGGACCCCTGTTTAGGGATATGTGATGGGTACTGTTAATAGTCAATTTGAAATGTTATGTAGAATTACATGGGAGAAAGCCTTTGACCATAGGATTATCTTATTTATATTAATTGACATATGAAGACTCACCTTGACACTGTTATTCCCTGGGCAGGGGATCCTGGAAGGAATGAAATGGGGGAAGCAAGCTGAGCACTATCAAGTGGTCATTGCTCTTTGATTCATAACTGGATGCAAACGGCCAGTTGCCTTCCTTCCATGATGGGCTGTTCCTTGAACTCTCAGCCAAAATAAGCTTTTTCTCTTAAGTTATTTTTGTCAGATTATTTTTTCACAGCAATAGGAAAAGAAAATAAGATTTGTATAAAAGCTCCCTGAACCTAAGGCACACATAGCTGTATGATCTCACCATGAAATAGTGTACCAGGATCACCAGGGACAGGCAGAAATCTGCAAACTGGTCCGTGGGATTACGCTTGAGTGTTTCAAGCCAGAATTGATATTCATGTAAAACACATGCAGTTTTTAAAGCTGATTTATGTTTTGTGATGTAGGCTTTCCTATTCTTGTTGTGATTAGACAATATGATGTTGTCCTGATAAAACATTTTAATGTATTTTCTTCTCTACTTTACTGTGTGTATGTGCACATTGTTTCTTTTTCTTTTTTTAAAGACAGGTAGCTTGGAGCTTTTTGTGTAGACCAGGTAGGCCTTAAAGTTTTTGGCAATCCTTTGTCTTGCCTCCTGTACGATGGTAATACAGGTGTGTGCCTCCTGATTACAGGTGTGTACCACCATGCCTGGCTTCTGCTTGTTTCTCTTGGTTACTCAACAAAAAATGACTGTCCAAAAATGATATATTGAAAAAAAAACAGTTTTGAAGACATTTAGAAAACTTCTTTAAGAATTAACACTTTTAGCTGTCACAATGGCTTTTAACTGTGATTAAAGTTACTTGGGGAAACTGAGGTGGGAAGATTACTAGAGACTGGAGGTCAAATTCAACCTGAAGAGCATACAAAGGCCAATATCAAGACGAAGAAGCAACCCCTCAAAGTCCCTGGTTTAGCTTTGAGGCTTCTGGCCCTCACACAATCTGACCCAAGCATTCCCTGCCAAGAGCTCCTCTGCCCACATTTCCCTCCCCAAAGAAATGCACCATCACCTAAAATAGAGCGAATCAGCTTCGTCGTGCTGTGAGAAGGCATGGCAGCACACTAGAAGCTGTGGCTGAGGTTGGCAGTTGGAGTGAGAAAGGGCTTGAGTCTGCTTGAGGGGCTGTGCCTTGGGGGCGGCATTCCCTTACACTTGAAGAATTGTTTTCAGCTCCATTGTTGTAAGTGAATAATGCCCACTCATTTTGTATTTAAACAACTTGTTTAAAAACACAGAGGCTACACTGGATCTCTCTCTCTCTCTCTCTCTCTCTCTCTCTCTCTCTCTCTCTCTCTCTCTCTCTCTCTCTCTCTCTCTCTCGTCCTGGAATCAAAGACATCATAGAACAAGTCAGGAATTACCTATTACCTCTTCAATATCAACATTTGGAGTACAAACTTCTCTATAAACTATTCTAAGCCAGAAGAGGGATGGAGAAGCCTCTGAGGGAACATAATAGTTTGTGGCTCATTCTTAACCCTTCAGAATATATCACCATCACTGGGCTCAAGTTTATCATAAACAGAAAGGTTCTACATGGTCAATAAAAGTTCAAAAGGAAAATTAGAGTGGGAAAGAGGAAAGATACTGAACTTGGATTTCTGTTTCAGATTGGTTTGCCAACAGCTATTTATGTTTTAGAAAATAATTTACCTTTCTTAATTTCTTTTTTTATAAGGGAAAATAATGAAGTTTCTTAGATCTGTCTGTCACTGCAGTCTGATGAACCTGCTGTGCTGTGCAGTTTAACTGGACTCAGGTAGAATGTATGATGCTCAGTCTTTATCTAGGGCTTCAGGAAGGTCAAGGATTTGGACAAAAGAGATCGCTCCCGTACTTCTGCCCTGTTAAAAGAACTATACAAATCTAATTTTACTTTAGGTAATAAAACTTAAACAAACAAAGAGAAGCTATCGAGAACAGCACAGGAGTTGTGACAAAGACAGAAAGGAAATACAGTGCAAGCACAGGCCTAGTGTGTGGAGGGACATCTTCCAGCATAGTTCCAAGGGAGCCACGCTAGCTGTAGGTAAAAGCCCATCAGCAAACATTTGGAAAGGCCTTCTCTGAGGTTATGCAATGGAAAAACAGACAAACAGTGACTCAGAACCGTAGCTGTGTGTGGGAGCCATTGAAACAAGCTGTCAAAGGGGAAAGGTGGATTGCAGCAGCATCCACCCAAGTAGCATACAAATGAGGTGTAGGCTGGATGCTGACTTTTCAGCCAAATACACTGTCAGTGATCAAGAAGTGCCTGGAGGATACTGCTAATAAGCATGTGGGCTTATGTGCCTGGAAGGAGTTGGGGAGAGGACTCCTGTTAGGACATTGTTGACTGGTACCACATCAGAAACAGATTTTGTTGTGGCAAGAGAGTCTTCATTCTATACCTGCCCTATAACCTGAGAATTTTCACCTTGTCTCTTGGCTTAAAGCTGATAATGGGTAATAGGTTTCATGGCAAAAGAAAGGAGTGTGGCAACCACTCTCTGCAATGAGTTCAACGGAGAAAACAAACTTGTTCCCCCTGAATTCTGTCAGACCCTAAGCAAACACAGACAGCAAGGGAATGTGATGTGTTGGGCCAGTTGTTTGGTTGGATTCATTTTAATATTATTACTGAGGGCAAGTATCCTTGTTTAGGAGAGACAAAAACATCACCACGTTAAAGACAGAAGGGATAGCAGAGAATTAATTAGTTAATTTAACTGTTTTGTGGTAGTGAGAATTAAACCTAGGGCCTAGTGTACGCTAGCCACACACTTTACCATGAAGCTAAGTCTGTAGTTCTAGAGAAAGACTTCTATGTCAATTCTTTTTTTTTTTGTTTTGTTTGTTTGTTTTTCGAGACATGGTTTCTCTGTGTAGCCCTGGCTGCCCTGGAACTTACTCTGTTGACCAGGCTGGCCTGAAATTCAGAAATTTGCCTGCCTCTGCCTCCCAAGTGCTGGGATTTAAAGGCATGTACCACCACGCCTGGCTCTCATGTCAATTCTTAAGATATCAGATTATCTTTTCAAGTGTTTTCCTTTGTTAAGTGTGCTTTATACCAATATTGGAGCATCTAAAATAATTTTCTTTCTGGTTTTTCTCACCTTTAACCTGTAGAGAATGGGTTAATAGGGCACATAGATTGAAAGTTTGGGTGAAAAATCAGCAAAAATCACATGATATTTTCGTCTGCATTGTTTTGATAGTTAATATCAATTGCATAGTTAGTAGATGATCCAGTTAGTTTAACTGTTAACTTGACGCTAGAATCACCTGGAAAAAGAGTCTCAGTTGTGTATTATCTTTCTCAGGTTGGTCTGTGGGTATGTCTGTCCTGGATTGTCTTGTTTGTATTAATAGATGTGAGAGGATCCAGCCCAGTGTGGGTAGCACCATTCCCTGGGCAGGTGGTCCTGGCCTGTAGAAGAAAGTTTGCTAGGCATGAGCCAGTGAGGGAGCAAACAGCTTTCTTCTATGGTTTCTGCCTCAAACACCTGCCCTGACTTTCTTCAGTGATGGACTGTGACCAGAAGTGTAAGTCCCATAATCCTTTTTTCTAAGTTGCTTTTGGCCACAGTAACAGAAATGAAACTAGAACAGCAGCTGTGAGTAAAATATCTTTACAATATCCTTTCACCTGAAATGATATAAAAAGTATAAGTTCTGAACCCCATAAAGAGTGGGCTCCTCAAGTTACTCCTTGGCTGAGTGGCAGGTTTCTTTCCATCGACAGTGTTATGTAGTTAGTGGGATGCATGGCCAGGGTTTCTCCCATTAATGAGTTTCATAGAGAAGAAGAGCTCATTTCCTATGAAAACCCCAGAAAGATGTTAAAGAACTTAGTGATGCAGAAACCAGGGGATCATGAAAGACATCAGTAAGACTTCCCAGCTTTCAAGTAGCCTTAGTCGTAACATAATAAAGTGTTGCTCTAGGGAGCAGCAACACACTTTGCAGTAATGATTGCAACAAAACTATGTTTCTGGGGTAGTGATGGAAGTAGTGATACAGGGAGTGGTTACTTCCCCAAGATTGAGCGTCAGGGGAAAATGTACAACAGTGGTGTTCGATGTCAGTGACTGCTTCCCTGGGTAACTCTGACTGTGTGTCTAGGGGCTTCAAGCTGCCTCCCAGCTCTACTTGATTTTCAATCTTCTGAACAAGTTTTTGTTGTTGTTAGTCTTTGTTTTTACTTTTTGAGACAAGGTTTTACATAACAGAAGCCCAACATGCTTTTAAAGTTTATAGAACCGTTCTCCTTTGGCTCTGCAACACTTTCATTTCTGCTGCTTACAGCCTAGAACCTGGCGGATCTTGTTAATGTCTGACTTTAGAACAAGGGGAGCTAGGTTTTTTGGGATTTGGAATCAACAACTGTTGTCTTTCTGAAGCAAGTGACAAAAACTCAGATTCAAATAAGCTTAAACAAAAAGGAAATGTGTTGACCCATGGAACTGAAAAATATAGAAGGGGAGCTATTCAGGAGTACAGGCTCAAAAGCCCCGGATTCCTTTGTCTATTTGTGTATCTCTGTAATGTCTTCTGTCTTACACATCATGTGATACCATGAAGGTGTCGGTCATCCTAGGCACCCCGTGAGCTTGAGAATCAGTAGATAAGAATACTTGTTTTGTGTCTGAGTTCATCGCTCTGTTGGAGAGCCACATTGTGGTCAAGAGGATGCAAGGGTCTACTGTCTTGAATATCGGTTGTCCCAAATATTGGACGTCTTGTTTTCCTTCTCATTGCTGTCGTTGTCTCGGCGTCTTTCCTGAGGATTGCTGGCACCATGGACATATTGAACACTGACTAGACATTCTGCTAGGCAAAGAAGAGTACATTTCATCAAGATATAGTCCTTGCTGTATAAGAACAGAGATTCTAATGAGGTCACCCTCATTAGTAATGGATAATTAGTAAATGGATAATTAGATATATCTACTTATTACTGAATGCTCATGAAGTTCTAATATCCTGAATTCAATAAAGCCCCTGTCCTGGGGTGCTTCCACTATAAAGGAATGCAACAGAAGACAAATTTTTTAAAAAATAAAAAAAGGGGGAGTGGGTGACATATTCAAAGGAAAGCCATTAATAAGGTGTCTCTGAGAGTATGTGAGGCACAGAGGACACATAGGATGGGCATATGGATAGCTGCAGGGAAGATATTCTCAGGCAAGCAGCAGGTACAGCAAGCTTGGCTGGTCTAGCTGGAGCAGAATATTGTGAAGAGCTGTTGTAGGTTAGTACAGGGAAGTAGAAGCGGAGTTAGATTATGTACAGCTTTGTAACCATGACAATGTTTTTTGCCTGGCAGTAATTTGGGGATCCAGAATAGAGAAGAAACAGGGTGCAACTTGTTTTCAAGGAGTCCTGTTTGAAAGGAAACAAAGACAGAAGCTGAGAGACAGTTGGAAGGATAATTACAATAATCTAGGTGAGAGAGAATGGGTGTGACCAAGACATAAGAAGTGGTTGGATTCTGGCTATCTTTGCAAGCATATCTTAAACATTTTGTTGATAGATTAAATATGGGCTGTGAGACAAAAACAGGAAGCAAATGCCACTCTAAGATTTTTGGTTTGAGCATCAGCTATAGAGAAATTGCCATTATCAAAGGGGGAAGTGTTGCTAATAGTATTGAGGACACTACTGGGCATCCTAGTGTATGCACTGAATGAATAGTTGAATATTCTAGAGTTCAGATAAGATTTTTGGGCTAAGGATACATATTTGGTAATCTCCTCCTCTCCCGTACCTCCTCTTCTCCTTCCTCCCCTTTCTTCTCTGAGCAGAGATTCGCATAATTCCGGTTAACCTTGAACTTGCTGTGTAGACAGATGTTCTAGTTTCTTTTTTGTTGCTGTGATAAAACACTGACCAAAAGCAACTTAGGGAGGAAAGGGTTTGTTTCAGCTTATAGGTTACAGTTCATCACTAATGGAAGTCTAGGCAGGAACACAAGCATGAATCTGAACACAGGCTTGCTTGCTTTCCCACAAAATATTACTTCTAATCAGAGAACTTACTCACAGGCAGTAAGTACCGAAGGAACCATGCTGGCTGCTGTTTGATGGTTTGTAGGTCATGCTTATCTAGTTGTCTTATACATATGAGGACCATCTTCCTAGAAAATGGCATCAACCACAATGAGATGGGCCTCTTTTTTTAAAATATTTTTTTTTATTATGTATTTTCCTCAATTACATTTCCAATGCTATCCCAAAAGTCCCCCATATCCTCCCCCCCCACTTCCCTACCCACCCATTCCCATTTTTTGGCCCTGGCGTTCCCCTGTACTGGGGCATATGAAGTTTGCATGTCCAATGGGCCTCTCTTTCCAGTGATGGCCGACTAGGCCATCTTTTGATACATATGCAGCTAGAGTCAAGAGCTCCAGGGTACTGGTTAGTTCATAATGTTGTTCCACCTATAGGGCTGCAGATCCCTTTAGCTCCTTGGGTACTTTCTCTAGCTCCTCCATTGGGGGCCCTGTGATCCATCCAATAGCTGACTGTGAGCATCCACTTCTGTGTTTGCTAGGCCCCGGCCTTTTATCAACTAGCAAGACAGCCCTTCACAGACATGCCTGCAGGCTAGTCTGATCTAGGCAACCCTTCAAGTGAGATTTCCTTCTCAGGTAACTCTTGACTTATCAAATCATGTTGACCGTTGAGATACCAAGGATTCCCATGAACATCTGGTCCTCCCATTTCCACTCCTGATTATATGTTTACTAGTGCTGAAGATAGAATCCAAGACTCTGTATTGAAGGTGAGCACTTTACAAAACACATATCCCCAGCCTCGACTGTTATTCCTATGGCAGCTTTTAAAACTGAAACTAATCAGGTCACGTGGAAAGTGAGTAAGTACAGCATAGGGTTTAGAAGTCAAGCTAAAGACAGTCAGCCATGATGGTGGAACAGTAGGAGGAGAATCAAGTTCTAGAGCCCAGGAAAAAATATTTCAAGAAAGAGGTTCAAGATTCTCCACCTGTGGGTTAGAAAGCACTGGACCAAGGACAGGCCACTGTTTATGCCCATGCTGATGACACCTGCTGTAACTTTGATCAATTATTTGGCTAGAATATTCAAGTTGAAAAAGACCCATTTTAGTGTGCTGCAAAAATAAAAAGAGGAGGCTACAAGGTGAGAGTGCATGCTGTCTGAAGCTGAGAAATAGACCTGGGAAGAGTACGGCGACAGTGAGGTCAGTGTCATGGATGACCAGACGTGGAGACGGCATGAGATGTCCTTGGAGGCAGAAGGAGGATCTGGTAAGTAGATGGAACTCAGAAAAATTTGTCTAAAGTAGATATTGGGATAGAATTTTCAAGAATACAGTAGATGCAGAACAGACTTTTCACATAGAAGATGTATTTGAAATCATATAAAATTGACACAGCCCGAGGTATAGAAAACTGAGGACAATTCAGGATGATGAGGAGACCAGTAAGGCCAAATACAGATTATTTGGCTAAAGGACGATGGGCATAGTTAACGTTAAAGCATTCTGCCAGACATGGTGCTGTATTCCTTTACTCCCAGCACTTGGGAGCCAGAAGCACGTGGATGTCTGTGAGTTTGAGGCCAGCTTGGTGCAGAGAGTGAGCTTCAGGACAGCCAGAGCTACGTATTTATGGAATATACTATGCCATTTCAATACATGCTCCTGTAAAATGCACAATGGCACTAGGGTGATTTATGAATCTGTCATTTAAATATATATTTGCCTAAGGAACATTTGAAATCATTACTATTCTCAAATATTCAGTTAATTGACAACCATGTTTCATCCCTCTCAGTCACCTCTCTTATTTTGTTTTTCTTCATTCCAATCGTTATTATTTTAATTATTTACCTTTATATGTACGGGTGTTTTGCCTCATGTGTTTCTATGAGCATGCTGTTTCGACAGAGGCCAGAAGAGGATTATTGGGAGCCCTGGAACTGCAGTTACTGGTACGTGTGCCCTATGGATACTGGGAAGTCACTCAGGGCTTCTGTAAGAACCCCCAGTGCTCCTAATTTAGTTTTTGAGCCATCTCTTCTTAGTTTGGTTTTTGTTTTGTTTTGTTTGTTTATATTTTTTATTTAATTGTTTTTTATTTGAAAATATTTTTATTAATTATTTTATTTATTTACATTTCAAATGTTGTCCCCTTCCGAGTTTCCCCTCCACAAGTCCCCACACCATGCCTCCTCCTCTTTGCCTCTAAGAGGGTGCTCCCCCACCCACCCACCCACCCACCCACTGACTGCTCACCCCTCCAGCATCCCCCTTCACAGGGGCATCAAGCCTTCACAGGACCAACTGCCTCCTCTCCCCTCCCATTGAAGCCAGCTATGGCAGTCCTCTGCTACATATGCAGCAGGAACCATGGATCCATGTATACTCTGGTTTTTGGTTTGTTTTTGCTTTTTGTTTGTTTGGTTGGTGAGTTACACCCTGGGAGCTCTGTGAGATCCAGCTAGTTGATATTGTTGTTCTTCTTATGGGGTTAAAATTCTCTTCAGCTCCTTCATCCCTTACCCTAACTCTTTCATTGTGGTTTCCGACCTCTGTCCAATGTTTGACTGTGAGTTTCTGCATCTGTATTAGTCAGATGCTGGCAGAGCCTCTCAGAGGACAGCTATACCAGGCTCCTGTTTGTAAACACTTCTTGGCATCAGCAACAGTGTAGGGGTTTGTTGTCTGCAGATAGGATGGATCTTAATAGAAATAAGTAGCAGTGTGTGTCCAGGGGCGTGGGGCAGGGCAGAGAACAGGGGGTGGGAACCACTAGAAAGTCCCAGACGCCAGGAATGGGAGAGGCTCCCAGGACTCAATGGGGATGACATTAGCTGAAATATCCAACAGAGGGGAGGTAGAACCTGAAGTAGATAGATATGGCCCCCAGTGGAAGGATGGGGCCACCCACCCATCTCAAAGATTTTAACCCAGAATTTTCTGTTGACAGGAAACACAGGGACAAAAAAATGGAGCAGAGACTCAAGGAAAAGCCATCATTTATTGATCGATTGATTGATTTACTTTTTACCCCAATCACAGCTCCCTTCCTCCTCTCCTCCCTGTCCCACCTCACAAGCCCCTCCCTGAATACCCCCTTCCCTTCTCCTCAGAGAAGGGCCACTCCCCATGGATTCCAATCTGCCCAAGTTACAGCAGGGCTAAGCCCAACCTCTTCCATGAGGCCAGCAAGGCAGTCCAGCTAGAGAAGAAGATCCAAAGGCAGACAACAGAGTCAGAGACAGCCTCCACACCTATTGTTAGGGGACCACATGAAGACCAAGCTGCATATCTGCTACAAATTTGTAGGTGGCCTGGATCCAGCTTCTACATGCTATTTGGTTGCTGGTTACATCTGTATGGGCCTCCTGTTTGTTTGGGGCCCTGCTTGTTTTTTACTTTATAATCTCTCTCTCTCTCTCTCTCTCTCTCTCTCTCTCTCTCTCTCTCTCTGTGTGTGTGTGTGTGTGAGTGTGTGAGTAAGTGAGAGAGAAAGAGAGACAGAGACAGAGACAGAGACAGAGCTTTTCCTTTTCTTCCACTTTGTTGGTTCCTGGGATCTCAGATCATGAAGCTTGATACCTTTACATTTACCAGCCCAGTTATTACTACTTGAAATCATATGTAATTTAAATTTGCTTATTGACTTTGTTTCTCATGAGACAGGGGTCTGAATCATCTCCCATACCATTCCCTTGACTTTTTTGAGCTAAAGATAACTCTTTTTAAAAAAATTTTTATTAGTATTTTCTTCATTTACATTTCAAATGCTATCCCAAAAGTCCCCTATACACTCCCCCAACCCTGCTCCCCTACCCACCCACTCCTACTTCTTGGCCCTGGCATTCCCCTGTACTGGGGTATATAAAGTTTGCAAGACCAAGGGGCCTCTCTTCCCAATGATGACCATCTAGGCCATCTTCTGCTACATACGCAGCTAGAGACATGAGCTCTGGGGGTACTGATTAGTTCATATTGTTGTTCCACCTATAGGGTTGCAGACCCCTTCAGCTCCCTGGGTACTTTCTCTAGCTCCTCCATTGGGGCCCTGTGTTCCATCCTATAGATGACTGTGAGCATCCACTTCTGTACTTGCCAGGCACTGTCATAGCCTCACACTAAACAGCTATATCAGGGTCCTTTCAGCAAAATCTTGCTGGCATATGCAATAGTGTCTGGGTTTGGTGGCTGATTATGGGATGGACCCCCACGTAGGGCAGTCTCTGGAGGGTCCATCCTTTCATCTTAGCTCTAAATTTTGTCTCTGTAACTCCTTCCATAGGTATTTTATTCCCTATTCTAGGGAGGAATGAAGTATCCATGTGTTGGTCTTCCTTATTCTTGATTTTCTCGTGTTTTGCAAATTGTATCTTGGGTGTTCTAGGTTTCTGGGCTAATATCCACTTATCAGTGAGTACATATCAAGTGACTTCTTTTGTGATTGGGTTACCTCACTAAGGATGATATCCTCCAGATACATCCATTTGCCTAAGAATTTCATAAATTCATTGTTTTTAATAGCTAAGTAGTCCTCCATTGTGTAAATGTACCACATTTTCTGTATACATTCCTCTGTTGAGGGACATCTGGGTTCTTTCCAGCTTCTGGCTATTATAAATAGGGCTTCTATGAGCATAGTAGAGCATGTGTTCTTATTACCAGTTGGAATATCTTCTGGGTATATGCGCAGGAGAGGTATTGTTGGATCTTCTTGTAGTACTATGTCCAATTTTCTGAGGAACCACCAGACTGATTTCCAGAGTGGTTGTACAAGCTTGCAATCACACCAACAATGGAGGAGTGTTTCTCTTTTTCCACATCCTCGCCAGCATCTGCTGTCACCTGAATTTTTGATCCTAGCCATTCTGACTGGTGTGAAGTGGAATCTCAGGGTTGTTTTGATTTGCATTTCCCTGATGATTAAGGTTATTGAACATTTTTTTCAAGTGCTTCTCAGCTATTTGGTATTCCTCAGTTGAGAATTCTTTGTTTAGCTCTGTACCACATTTTTAATGGGGTTATTTGAATTTCTGGAGTTCAGCTTCTTGAGCTCTTTGTATATATTGGATATTAGTCCCCTATCAGATTTAGGATTGTAAAAATTCTTTCTCAATCTGTTGGTGGCCTTTTTGTCTTATTGACAGTATCTTTTGCCCTACAGAAGCTTTGCAATTTTATGAGGTCCCATTTGTCGATTCTTGATCTTACAGCACAGGCCATTGCTGTTCTGTTTAGGAATTTTTCCCCTGTGCCCATATCTTCAAGGCTTTTCCCCACTTTCTCCTCTATAAATTTCAGTGTCTCTGGTTTTATGTGGAGTTCTTTGATCCACTTAGACTTGAGCGTTGTACAAGGAGATAAGAATGGATCAATTCACATACTTCTACATGATAACCGCCAGTTGTGCTAGCACCATTTGTTGAAAATGCTGTCTTTTTTCCACTGAATGCTTTTAGCTCCCTTGTCAAAAATCAAGTAACTATAGGTGTGGGTTCATTTCTGGGTCTTCAATTCTATTCCATTGATCTACCTGTCTGTCACTGTACCAGTACCATGCAGTTTTTATCACAATTGCTCTGTAGTACAGCTTGAGGTCAGGCATGGTGTTTCCACCAGAGGTTCTTTTATTGTTGAGAATAGTTTTTGCTATCCTAGGTTTTTTGTTATTCCAGATGAATTTGCAAATTGCTCTTTCTAACTCAGTGAAGAGTTGAGTTGGAATTTTGATGGGGATTACATTGGATCTGTAGATTGCTTTTGGCAAGATAGCCACTTTTACTATGTTGATTCTGCCAATCCATGAGCATGGGAGATCTTTCCATCTTCTGAGATCTTCTTTAATTTCTTTCTTCAGAGACTTGAAGTTCTTGGCTAAAGACAACTCTTGAAATATGTTAAGCAATTTGCATTTTTCCAGAGAGAACCTTAAAGGGAATATAGAAGATAGATTAAGTTAGAGTAGACTGGCACCAAAGAAATCGAGCTGTTGATAGAATTCAGGTGAAGGAATGAGTTTACAAAATGGTGATGTGAGGGTAGTAGACTCTATACTATTCTGATTGGAGGTAAAGGAGTGGGGTGTATAAGGAAAGTGGATAGTGGTATCGTTGGCAGAACTTTGACAGGAAGATTTTCTTTTTGTTTTGGTTATATTTATTTTTAGTGGTTCTTTAGGGAGCAGCTATTGACGAGAAGAGAGACCTAGTGCACAAGTGGAAATAGGTAAATTCTAGAACATGTTAACTATTGCTAAAGGAATAAACAGTGTGAAGGCCCAGGTGCAGGTCTCTAACAGAGCATGCCTGTTCAGGTTCAGTTTTTCAACAGAGCATGCCAATCTGGGTGCAGGTCTCCAAACAGAGCGTGTGGGTCCAGATGCAGGGTTCTTCAAGATTAGATGCTGGAGATTCTGAAATTGAGAAATTTATTAGACACTGCTAAGTTGGAGGTGCAGGTTTGGGAATTCAGAGACAAAAATGTCAACCAAGTTATGGACCTGCGTGAAGTCACTTGAAGAAAGAGTACAGATATTTAGTTGAAATAATCTGAAGAAAATATCCATAGTTGGAGTGACTTGTCCCACCTGAAGAATATGACATATATTTTAAGTGTGTGTGTGTGAGTAAGAACTAATGAATTTGAGAAGGCATGGGAAGAGTTAGAGGGGCAAATAATATAAATACAGTATTCATGTAGAAAATTCTCAGAAACAAATCTTAAAAAACAAAACAAAACAAAAAAACACCACCCAGTAACTGGGTCCTCAGCTTCCCTTTATCTAGTTGCTATATTCTCTGAATGATCTCACCCAGAGTCATGACTTCAAATAATAGCTGGTCAGAGTCACAGTGCAGGGCTCGTCCCCACCAGTCCCCTTTCCTGTTTTGTTTTGTGTCATGGCAATTATCACTACTTGACATCACACACATTTAAAGCTGTTTACTGCCGTTCTTCTCCATGAGAACAGGCCCCATTTGTTTTGTTTTCTAGTGTGCCATCAGCAACTAAAACAGCATCTGGGATGTAAGAGGCTTCTTAAGGATAGGACACATTCTCTGATGAGGTGGCCATAGTTCTTTTGAAATTCCTTTCCTTCCAAAAAGGAAGAAGGAAAATGGTGCCTGGAAGGAGGTTAGGAGTCAATCTCCAGATCATCTGGAGACAGAGAGGAGGATTGTAAGCTCAAGGCAAGCCTGGGCAACATAGTTCCAGTTTTTCAGACCAGCCTAGGCTATATGAGTCCATGTTTCAAAACAAACAAACAAACAAACAAACAAACAATTAAGAAAGAGTAAAGTGTGAAGCCAACAGAAAAGAATTTAATATTAGAGTTAAGCAAAAAATATAAAATGACTAGCTATTTTAGAACCGCAACCAATTCTTACTTCCCTGCCAGCTTCCTCCTGGTTTCCAGCCCAGCCCCTTCCCCAGCAGTCCCTTGAGCAGTCCCTTCTCCAAGTTTTCTCAGTTTTCTATACCAACTGCTGTAGTCTACCTGCTCAGCTCAGCTTCTCCTGGCCCAACTGTCTCTTAACAATCTCTTCTGCTGCGCCAACTGCCTTCTCTTCTCATTTTGCTAGCTCACCCCTCCTCCCAAGCTGACTTTTAAAATATTCTATCCTGTTCCAGAAATCTAAGAGGCAACCAACACTGAGGGGTCAAACAGTTCTAACAGCTAAGAGTTCTTAAAGGCTCAGTAGACTAGCAACTGAGGATCTTTAAAGGGCCAAGTGTACAAGAGAAATTAGACTACAAAAAGGCACTTGGTAGCTTCGTGGTTAAGAGCACCTGTTGCTCTTCCAGAGACCCTGGACTTAGTTCCCAGGACACAGGCTTGGCCCTTAGCACCCACACTGATCAGTTCATACTGCCTGGAAGTCCAGGTTCAGGGCCTGGAGCGGTCTCCTGAGGCACGTACATGACAATGGTACACCAAATATACATCCAGACATAAAACAAATCTCAAAACGAAAAGATACTAGTTGAGTTTGCAGGGTGTATAGGAAAGGACAAGAGTGATTTCATGTTCATTATTTGTTATTTGAGTTGTGTTAAGGGAGTTAAATTCTAATTTAGCCAAAAGAATATTTCTTGGAAGTAAGTATGGTGTTTGGAAGGGAGAAAGAAGTTTTGGGGAAGCTGACCACAAGGAAATAGCTTTGAGATTGGACAATGAGTAGAGACTAGGAAAGCTTTGAGGTGCACGTTAGATATATGGAGCATAGGCTGGGCAAGTCTGGTAATGGCTCAGAGAGAGGAAAACTGTAAAGAAAACCAGAAAAAATGCATGCTCACTAACAATAGTCATAAGAACAGCACATTACAGGTCCGTGTGGGCAGGGCTGGATGAAGCAGGGGACAAGCGCAAGCACCTGAAATGGAATAAAAGACAAACCTTACAGAAGTTGGTGACTTATGTCCGCCATTGGAAAGTAGGTCTTGAAATGACAGTGTCCCCAGCAGCGCACCTGAGGATAGTGGCTTGGTTCCTCCTGAGTTCTGTGCACTGTGGGGAGAGGGGTGGATTCAAGAAGGAACCCGTAAGCAGTTTCAGAACTAGAACTTGAAGCATTGGAAAATTCTTGAAAGTCTTTTGTTTAAGGCACCTGGGCTGCAGCCTTGTGCTGTAGCAGCCTGAGAAGGCAGGCAGATTTTGGTAGTCGGCAGCACCTGGATAGTCATTTGGAGAAAAGGAGCAGTGTGACATGTTGGCTTCTTTCCCATGGTTTTGCTCCAAATCAAAATGGGTTACAAGTGGTTTCAACAGTTGAGCCTCTCACCTGCCCTTTGCTAGGCAGTTCATTGTCGAGGTAGTTGGGTCTCATTTGGGGTAACAGCCAGAGCAAAAGGCTACTTGGCCTAGAAACGACTCATATCTCTATCTGACTCAGAAGGGAGAGTATGGCAGAGCTTGCATTCCTGCCTGGAAGGGAGATTTTCAACTAGAGAAATGTGGAAATCAGCAAGTAGTTTAAGGACCTTCAGGCAAAGAAGAGATGCCAAGGCTACCAAGAGGTGGGAGTTTATAGGAGGCAGAAAGACATCCTGAGGACAAGTTTAGACAGGACCTGCTCAGGGAACGACATAAAAGGAGGTGAAGCAAGAAGCCTCAAGATTAGCTTGGCATCTCACAAATGTTTTTCAGAAAATCCCCAACTGGGACTGTCAGAAGCCTTCCTGTATTTTCCTCAGGTGCTCGCACTTGCCCAAAGCCTGCTTCCTTGTGGATGTGCAACATGACCCAGGCTTTAGGTGCTCAGCCTTGGCAGCGTTTGAAATAAATCATTTCTTGCTTAGCACTTCTCTTAGGGAGGAGGGAGGACTCTCATGAGCAGGTGTTAACACAGTGATAATTCAGAGCTGTGGCCCAGGAGAAAAACAGAGTGATTGCCATTTTCTCCCCACTTCCCCACTCCCAGGACACATACACATAAGCGGTCCTGTTGATTGGCCAGATTAAATGTTCAGTTCTCTCTTTTGTCTGTAGAGATATACAAAGAATCAAAAGAAAGTGATGCCTTCCTGGGAAGGGTTACTAAATCCACTGGATTATTGTTCTTTAGTTCTGGGTCCCAGCTTTATTTAGTACTTCTTTGTTCACAAAAAAAAAAAAAATTAATAGCCTCATGCTTCCAAGAGCTGTAACAGGTTAGCCTGTACTAAAATATCATTGCATTTAGCCTTTACAAGGCATCTGCAGTGTCTTTAACAAAGATAGGTATGTCCCAGTGGCCAGGCTCCAAAAATGAACCTAGAGATTTTTAGAATATCCTTACAAATGTATTTGTTTTTTCTTTTTGTCACTGTGCCAAATATTTTTTTGTCAATGTAACTTGTTATCACCATTTGGTAGCATTCACAATGAGTGTGTCTGCCACACACACCTGAGTTTGATGATGAGTGATCTAGTCTGAAAGGTTTTCACTGAAAAAGTTTGCTTAGATCCTTTGACGATTTGGGAAGTGTTTAAACATGATATAAGAAAGTGTGCCTAGACTGGGTGTGGTGGCTCATGCATGTTATCCCAGCACTCAGGAAGCTGAGCCAGGAGGCTTGAGCTAGCCCATGAACCTTAGTGACGTTCAGGACAGCTTACGCTACAGAATGAAGAAACCATGCCTCAAAAAATACAAACCAAACCAAAATAAAAAATTATTTCCCTTCTGTCTTTTGTTTCCTTCTCCTTCTGAGCCTCAGTTTATTTTTAAACATATACAGCTCACCTGTGTAAGGAAAGGCTAACCGTGTTAATAACAAGAGCTGATACAAGGGTTGGCTTATTCTGCTCTTCCAAAGGAAGTTCTATTCACAGAGCCCACTTCGGGTGGTGCAACTGTCTGTTATTTCAGTTTCAGGAGATTCAAAGTCCTCTTCTGGCTTTCCAGGGCACATGCACACACATGGCGTACAATTTTTGTGGACACACACACAAATAAAAATTAAAATAAAGGAGATGGTATAGAGAAAATTTAAGACTTGCACCCAGTTTCCTAGAACTTATTTGGTTGTTAGAAAAAAATATTAATAACAATTCTAGTTCAACCCAGTAGTTTTGTTAGATACAAATATGAAATGAAGTATACCTTAAATTATCTCTATACCTCTTGGATTTGTTAATACACATGTTATGTCATAGGGGAATTACAACATTAAAAAAGAAGCCATTTAATTAATGTAAAATTTCAAGAGGAATATGAGCTTGTTTGCTGTAAAGGCACTAAATCTTTTCATTTTTGTCGCTATGCACATCTTTTAACGATATTCTTAAGTACTAATTGCATATATATTTTTTTGCATATTTTTCCCTTGTTTTATATTTTTGGTTTGTTTGAGACAGGGTTTCTCTGTGTAGCCCTGGCTGTCCTGGAACTCACTCTGTAGACCAGGCTGGTCTCGAACTCAAAAATCTGCCTGCCTCTGCCTCCCAGATGCTGGGATTAAAGGTGTGTGCCACCACTGCTCATCTTGTTTTATCTTTTATTGAAAATATATTTTTGATACAATATTTTTTCTTGGATATTTTCTTTATTTACATTTCAGATGTTTTCCCCTTTCCAGGCCTTCCCTTCAGGAACCTCCTATCCCATCCTCTCTCCCCCTGCCTCTATGAGGGTGCTCCCCCACCCACCCACTCCCATCCTCCTACCCTGGCATTCCCCTACATTGGGGCATTGAACACCCTCAGGACTGGGGGCCTCTCCTCCCACTGATGTCCAACAAGGCCATCTTCTGCCACATATGCGGCTGGAGCCATGGGTCCCTACATGTGTAGTCTTTGGTTGGTGGTCCAGTCCCTGGGAGCTCCGGGGGTCTGGCCTGTTGACACTGTTGCTCCCTCCACGAGGCTGCAAAACCCCTCAGTTCCTTCAGTTCCTTCTCCAACTCCTCCATTGAGGTCCCCTGTGCTCAGTCCAATGATTGGCTGTGAGCTTCCTCCTCTGTATTAGTCAGGCTCTGGCAGAGCCTCTCAGGAGATAGCTATATCAGGCTTTTATCAGCAAGCACTTTCACGCATATAACAATAATATCTGGGTTTGGTGGCGGTATATGGGTTGGATCCCCAGAAGGGGCAGTTTCTGGAGGGCCTTTCCTTCAGTTTCTGCTCCACACTTTGTCTCCATATTTCCTCCTGTGAGTATTTTGTTCTCCCTTCTAAAAAGCACTGAAGCATCCACATTTTGGTCTTCCTTCTTCTTAGGCTTCATATGGCCTGTCAATTGAATCTTGGGTATTCCAAACTTTTGGGCTAATAGCCACTTACCAGTGAGTACATACTGTGTGTGTTCCTTTGTGACTGAGTCACCTCATTCAGGATAATATTATCAAGTTCCATCCATTTGCCAGCAGATTTCATGAAGTCATTGTTTTTAGTTGCTGCGTAGTACTCCATTATGTAAATATACCACTTTTTCTGTATCCATTTCTCTGTTGAGGAACATCTGGGTTGTTTCCAGCTTCTGGCTATTATAAATATGGCTGTTAAGAATGTAGTGGAACATGTGTCTTTATTACATATTGGAGCACCTTCTGGGTATATGCCCAAGAGTGGTATAACTGGGTCCTCAGGTAGTACTATGCCCAATTTTCTGAGGAGCCATCAGACTGATTTCCAGAGTGGTTGTACGTACTTGCAATCCCACCAGCAATGGAGGAGTGTTCATCTTTCTCCACATCCTCGCCAGCATCTGCTGTCACCTGAGTTTTTTATCTTAGCTATTCATTCTGACTGGTAAGGTGGAATCTCAGGGTTGTTTTGATTTGCATTTCCCTGATGACTAAGGATGTTGAACATTTCTTTAAGTGTTTCTGAGCCCTTCGAGTTTCCTCAGTTGAGAATTCTCTGTCCACCTCTGTTCCCCATTTTTAATAGGGTTATTTGGTTCTCTGGAGTCTACCTTCTTTAGTTCTTTGTATTTAATCGGATATTACTCCTCTATTGGATGTAGGATTGGTAAGGATATTTTCCCAATCTGTTGGTTGCTGTTTTGTTGACAGTGTCCTTTGCTTTACAGAAGCTTTGAAATTTTATGAGGTTCCATTTGTTGATTCTTGATCTTAGAGCATAAGCTATTGGTGATGTTCAGGAATTTTTCCCCTGTGCCCGTATGTTCGAGGCTCTTCCCCACTTTCTCCTCTATAAGTTTCAGTGTCTCTGGTTTTATGTGGAGGTCCTTGATCCACTTAGATTTGAGCTTTGTACAAGGAAATAAGAATAGATCAATTCAGACTCTTCTACATGCTAACCGCCAGTTGAACAAGTACCATTTGTTGAAAAATGCTGTCTTTTTTCCACTGAATGGTTTTAGCTCCTTTGTCAAAGATCAAGTTACTGTAGGTGTATGGGTCTTCAATTCTATTCCATTGATCTACCTGTCTGTTGCTGTACCAGTACCATGCAGTTTTTATCACAATTGCTCTGTAGTACAGCTTGAGGTCAGGCATGGTGATTCCCTCAGAGGTTCTTTTTTTGTTGAGAATAGTTTTCGCTGTCCTGGGTTTTTTGTTATTCCAGATGAATTTTGGAAATTGCTCTTTCTAACTCTATGAAGAACTGATTTGGAATTTTTATGGGGATTGCATTACATCTGAATATTGCTTTCAGCAAGGTGGGCATTTTTACTGTACTAATACTGCCAATCCAGGAGCATGGGAGATCTTTCCATTTTCTGAGGTCTTCCATTTCTTTCTTCAGAGATTTGAAGTTCTTGTCCTATAGATCTTTCACTTGTTTGGTTAGAGTCACACCAAGATACTATTTGTGACTATTGTGAAGAGTGTCATTTCCCTAACTTCTTTCTCAGCATGTTTATCCCTTGAGTATAAGAGACTAGTGATTTGTTTGAGTTAATTTTATATCCTGTCACATTGCTGAAGTTGTTTATCAGCTGTAGGAGTTCTCTGGTGGAGTTTTTGGAGTCATGTAAGTAAACTCTCATATCATCTGCAAATAGTGATATTTTGACTTCTTCCTTTCCAATTTGTATCCATTTGACCTCCTTTTGTTGTCTAATTGCTCTAGCTAGACGTTCAAGTACTACATTGAGTAGATAGGGAGAGAGAGGGCAGCCTTGTTTAGTCCCTGATTTTAGTGGGATTGCTTCAAGTTTCTCTCCATTTTGTTTAATGTTGGCTACTGGTTTGCTGTATATTGCTTTTATTATGTTTAGGTATGGGTCTTGAATTCCTGATCTATTGAAGACTTTTAGCATGAAGGGGTGTTGTCAAATGCTTTTTTCAGCATCTAATGAGATGATTGTGTGACTTTTTTTTTTTTTTTTTAGTTTGTTTATGTAGTGGATTACATTGATGGATTTCCGTATATTTAACTATTCTTGCATCCCGGGGTGAAGCCTACTTGATCATGGTGAATGATCATTTTGATGTTTTCTTAGATTCAGTTGGCAAGAATTTTATTGAGTATTTTTGCATCGCTATTCATAAGGAAAACTGGTCTGAAGTTCTATTTCTTTGAGTCTTTGTGTGGTTTTGGTATCAGTGCAATTGTGGCTTCATAGAAGGAATTGGGTAGTGCTCCTTCTGTTTCTATTTTGTGAAATAGTTTGAAGAGTATTGGTATTCGGTCTTCTTTGAAGGTCTGATAGAGTTCTGCACTAAGACCATCTGGTCCTGGTCTTTTTTTGGTTGGCAGACTTTTGATGACTGCTTCTATTTCTTTAGGGGTTATGGGACTGTTTAGATGGGTTTTCTGATCCTGATTTAACTTTGGTATTTAGTATCTGTCTAGAAAATTGTCTGTTTCATCCAGATTTTCCAGTTGTGTTGAGTATAGGCTTTTGTAGTAGGTAGGACTTGATGATTTTTGGAATATCCTCAGTTTCTGTTGATATATCTCTCTTTTCATTTCTGATTTCGTTGAATTGGATACTGTCTCTGTGCCCTCTGGTTAGTCTGGCTAAGGGTTTATCTATCTTGTTGATTTTCTCAAAGAACCAGCTCTCAATTCTGTTGATTCTTTGTATAGTTCTTTTTGTTTCTACTTGGTTGATTTCAGCCCTGACTTTGATTATTTCCTGCCTTCTACTCCTCTTGGGTGTATTTTCTTCTTTTTGTTCTAGAGCTTTCAGGTGTGTTATTAAGCTGCTAGTGTGAGCTCTCTCCAGTTTCTTTTTGGAGGCACTCAGAGCTATGCCTTTTCCTCTTACTATTGCTTTCATTGTCTCCCATATTTTTGAGTATGGTTTACTTTTATTTTCATTAAATTCTAGAAAGTCTTTAATTTCTTTCTTTATTTCTTCCTTGACCAAGTTATCATTGTGTAGAGCTTTATTCAGCTTCCATGTATATGTGGGCTTTTTGTTGTTTTTGTTACTATTGAAGACCAGCCTTAATCTGTAGCGATCTGATAGGATGCATGGGATAATTTCAATCTTCTTGTGTCTGTTGAGGCCCTTTTTGTGACCGATTATATGGTCAGTTTTGGAGATGGTACCATGAGATGCTGAGAAGGAGATGAAATGTTCTATAGCGATCTGTTAAATCCATTTGGTCTATAACTTCTGTTAGTTTCTTTGTGTCTTTGTTCAGTTTGTATTTCCCTGATCTGTCCATTGATGAAATTATGGTATTGAAGTACCCCACAATTATTGTGTGAGGTGCAATGTGTGCTTTTTAGCTTTACTAAAGTTTCTTTTATGAATGTTGGTACCCTTGCATTTGGAGCATAGATGTTCAGAATTGAGCGTTCTTCTTGGTAGATTTTTCCTTTGATGAGTATGAAGGGTCCTTCCTTATCTTTCTTATTTATTTATTTATCTATCTATCTATCTATCTATCTATCTATCTATCTATCTATCTATCTATCTATCTATTTATTTATTTTCGAGACAGGGTTTCTCTGTATAGCTCTGGATGTCTTGGAATTCACTTTGTAGACCAGGCTGGCCTCTAACTCAGAAATCTGCCTGCCCCTGCCTCCTGAGTACTGGAATTAAAGGTGTCCAGGATCTTCTGGCTTTCATAGTCTCTGGTGAAAAGTCTGGGGTAATTCTGATAGGCCTGCCTTTATATGTTACTTGGCCTTTTTTCCTTACTGCTTTTAATATTCTATCTTTATTTAGTGCATTTGGTGTATGATTATTATGTGATGGGAGGAATTTCTTTTCTGGTCCACTATGCCCGGCTCTTCCTTATCTTTTTTGATGACCTTTGGTTGAAAGTCTATTATATTGGATATTAGAATGGCTACTTCAGCTTGTTTCTTGTGACTGTTTGCTTGGAAAATTGTTTTCTAGCCCTTTACTCTGAGGTAGTGTTTGTCTCTGACAGTGAGGTGCATTTTCTGTATGTAGCAAAATTCTGGGTCTTGTTTATGTATCCAGTCTGTTAATCTATGTCGTTTATTGGGGAATTGTGTCCTTTGATGTTAAGATGTATTAAGGAATAGTGATTGTTGCTCCACGCTATTTTTGACATTATTTTTGTGCTTGTGTGGTTATCTTCTTTTGGGCTTGTGGAAGAAAGATTACTTTCTTGCTTCTTCTAGGTGTAGTTTCCCTCCTCATGTTGGCGTTTTTATCTATTATCTTTTGTAGTGCTGGATTTGTGGAAATATATTGTGTACATTCGGTTTCGTCATAGAATATATTGGTTTCTCCATCTGTGGTAATTGAGAGTTTTGTTGGGTATAGTAGTCTGGGCTGGCATTTGTGTTCTCTTAGTGTCTGTATAATATCTGTCCAGGATCTTCTGGCTTTCATAGTCTCTGGTGAAAAGTCTGGGGTAATTCTGATAGGCCTGCCTTTATATGTTACTTGGTCTTTTTTCCCTTACTGCTTTTAATATTCTATCTTTATTTAGTGCATTTGGTGTATGATTATTATGTGATGGGAGGAATTTCTTTTCTGGTCCAATCTATTTGGAGTTCTGTAAGCTTTTTGTATGTTCATGGACATCTCTTTCTTTAGGTTAGGGAAGTTTTCTTCTATAATTTTGTTGAAGGTATTTACTGGTCCTTTAAGTTGGGAATCTTCACTGTGTCCTGGATTTCCTGGATATTTTGGGTTAGGAGATTTTTGCATTTTGCATTTTCTTTGACTCTTGTGTCAATGTTTTCTATCGTATTTTCTGCACCAGAGTTTCTCTCTTCTCTTCCATCTCTTGTATTCTGCTGGTGATGCTTGCATCTTTGACTCCTGATCTCTTTCCTAGGTTTTTTATCTCCAGTCTTCTCTCCCTTTGTGATTTCTTTATTGTTTTTATTTTCATTTTTAGATCCTGGATGGTTTTGTTCTGTTCCTTCACCTGTTTGGTTGTGTTTTTCTGTAATTCTTTAATGGATTTGTGTGTGTGTGTGTGTGTGTGTGTGTGTGTGTTTATTGGCTTCTACCTGTTCATCTATGTTCTCTTGTATTTCTTTGAGGAAGTTACTTATGTCTGTCTTAAAGTCCTCTATCATCATCATGAGATGTGATTTTTAAATCAGAGTCTTGCTTTTCTGGTGTGTGGGGTAACCAAAGCTCACTGTGGTGGGAGAACTGGGTTCTGATAATGCCATGTATCCTTGGTTTCTGTTGCTTATATTCTTGCCCTTGCCTTTTGCCATCTGGTTATCTCTGGTGTTGGCTGGTCTTGCTGTCTCTGACTGTAGCTTGTCCCTCCTGCAAACATCTGCATCAATTATCCTGGGAGACCAGTTCTCTACAGAAGGAATTTAGGTATGGAGAGCTGTGGTACAGGGCCAGTTCTAGAGTGCAGACAGAAACCAGAAGGTTCCTGTCCCCAGCTGATCCTTGGTTCCTGTGTCCTGATGGCTCTGGGAGGGTCCCTCTCTGGCCAGGAATTTGAAGAGATGTGGTGGTCCTAGCTGTGCTCACAGGCACACCTGGGATGCTAGCTCTCTTCCGATGCTATTTGGGTATGGAGCCCTGTGGCAGAGGATCAGCTCCAGGTGCAGATGGAAACTCAAAAGGCTCCTGCCCTAGGCCACTTTTTGGTTCCTGTGTCCTGAGGGTTCTGGGTGGGTTCCTCTGAGCAGCAGTGGTGGTCTTACCTGCACTTACAGGCTTGTTTGCACTCCTGAGAGACCAGCTCTTTCCTGGAGGTATTTGTGTATGTATCTCTGTGGCACAGGATCAGCCCCGGGCACAGATGGAAACCAGAAGGCTCCTGTCCCAGGCAGCTCCTTGGTTCCTGTATCCTGTGGATCCCATGCAGGTTCCTCTGAGTGCATATGTATTTTTAATGAGATGAGATTGAACCCAGGACCTTGCGTTTGCTAAGTAAATGCTGTAGCACTCTGCTATTTCCCCAGCTCATGGACAGGATTTTTATGTATGTATTGTATGTTAACCAGTCACAAGCATTGCTTATGAAGATGCCTCCTTTTCAGCCATGGTCAAAATGAGCAATTATCTTCAGAGGAAACCTTCAGCCTCAACCGCTGGCTACCATTTTAAAATGTAATCCAATCCAATTGCTGTACTGTTGGGGGAGAGCAGAAGAACACATATGTATTAGTTACTTTTGCATTGCCACAATCACATTATCAGTCAGAAACAACTGTTTATTTCGGCCCATGGTTTCAATCCATCACAGATGGCAAGGCATTGGAGGGAATCTCAGTTCATGGTGGTAGGAGCATGGCAGAACACATTATTGCTGACCAAGAGGCAGAGAATAAGAGAAACCAGGGGCTGGATAAAGCCTTCAAATGACCATTGCCACTGACCTACTTTTGCCATCTCTGACATATCTCCTGAAGACTCCATAGTTCCCCCAAACACCTCCATTACTTGGGGTAAATATTCAAAATAGGAGTCCATGGGAGACATTTAAGACTGATAACACAACAGGTCAATTTCTTGTTGAAGGATTCAAATGCCAGTGTTTTAGGGATGCTGGAGTGGTAGCATAAATAAATAGCTGAGCACCGAAGGTGTGAGGGAACAAACAAGATCCAAGGCAATGTACATCATACCGAAACATGGTTCTGATTCTACCACTTTAGAAATATTTAAAGCATGGAGATAGAGACTTGAAGCAGTTCTTGAAGTTAGCTGACTGAAGACTGTAGAGGGAGGTTAAAGATGATGAATTGGCTCAAATCATTGAATTTTGATACCAGAAAAATCTAGCTTCTAAAAGTTTCATGGATTCTGAGTTTTTCATGTCAACAAAGTATATTAAGTTTAACTATATAAAGTTGTAATTTCTGAAGATAAAAATGGCCAGATACTGGCCATGACGTATGACTAAACCTAACACTTTCTATCAGGAACAAAAGAAAGATCTAAGATGGTGACAGACACCCAAGTGTAGTCTAGAATCTCTAGGGAATCAAAGTAGAAACTTGAAGAACAGGTAGTAGAAGTGGGTGACTAGAAAGTTCAAGTTTTAATTGTAGAGTAAAATAGGAAACTTTATACATGCCCTGTTAAGATTGGCTTGGTCTGAGAAGCACATCTTCATAATGTGAGAGAGTACCAACAGTAGATAGCAGAGTTTAGGAATTTGTGTAGCACATTCAGTAACACACTTTTAAAGAAATAAAAAGAGATAGTCTGCTCTTTTAGTAGTAGTCCTGGTAGAGGGAGGAAAGATGTCAGGAAAATATGTTCTGCTTGGCATCTGACACTCTTGATGGGTTGCCACTTTAAAAAGTTCCTGAACAGAACACCAATGGCTTATGCTCTAAGATCAACCATCCACAAATGGGACCTCATAAAATTTCCAGGCTTCTGTAAGGTAAAGGACACTGTCAATAGGAAAAAATGGCAATTAACAGATTGGGAAAATATCTTTACCAGTCCTACATCCAATAGAGGACTAGTATCTAATAAATACAAAGAACTCAAGAAGGTAGACTCCAGAGAACCAAATAACCCTATTAAAAATGGGGAACAGAGGTGGACAGAGAATTCTCAACTGAGGAAACTCGAAGGGCTCAGAAACACTTAAAGAAATGTTCAACATCCTTAGTCATCAGGGAAATGCAAATCAAAACAACCCTGAGATTCCACCTTACCAGTCAGAATGAATAGCTAAGATAAAAAACTCAGGTGACAGCAGATGCTGGCAAGGATGTGGAGAAAGAGGAACACTCCTCCATTGCTGGTGGGATTGCAAGTACGTACAACCACTCTGGATATCAGTCTGATAGTTCCTCAGAAAATTGGAACTAGCTATACAACTCCTGGGCATATATCCAGAAGATGCTCCAATATGTAATAAAGACACATGCTCTACTATGTTCATAGCAGCCTTATTTATAATAGCCAGAAGCTGGACACAACCCAAATGTCCCTCAAAAGAAGAATGGATACAGACAATTTGGTACACATACACACTACTCAGCAATTAAAAACAATGACTTCATGAAATTTGCTGGGAAATGGATGGAACTTTAAAATATCATCCTGAGTGAGGTGACTCAGTCACAAAAGAACACACATGGTATATACTCACTGGTAAGTGGCTATTAGCCCAAAAGTTTGGAATACCCAAGATTCAATTCACAGGCCATATGAAATGAAGCCTAAGAAGAAGGAAGACCAAAATGTGGATGCTTCAGTGGTTTTTAGAAGGGAGAACAAAATACTCATAGGAGGAGATATGGAAACAAAGTGTGGAGCAGAGACTGAAGGAAAGGCTCTCCAGAGACTGTCCCACCTAGCCATCCATCCTGTCACCAAACCTAGACATTATTGTGGATGTAAGTACAAAAGGAACTTATTTTACTTATTTATTGTCTCTGCCTTTTCTTTTTCTCCTTCTCCCCCTCCCTTCCCCCCCCCCCCAACTCTGAGTGTGTGTGTGCGTGTGCATTCATATGGAAGTCAAAGAACAGTCCATGGGAGTTCACTGTCTCCTTCCACTGTTTGGGTTCTCAGGTTAACAGGCTTACTGGCAAACTCCTTTACCCGTGAAGCCATCTTGCCAGCCCCAAGAACCTACTATTTTTAGTGAACTGTAAATAGTTCACTTGGACTAAAGTAGTAAATATGAGCACAAGATGAATGTGAGTAGGTACAAGAGACTGTAATTCATGCAAGCTCAGGGTGGTTGGAGGCTATCCCATAGGCAATGGCCAATTACTGAAAGCTGGTTTTGATGGCACAGGATGTAGTATGCTCATCCTCATGTAGTAATGAAACAACTCAGAGAAGAAAATTGGAAACAGCTAGAGAGATGGAAAACAGCAGTAACTTGAAGAGGGAATGGCCGTGGAAAGTAGTTTAGAGGATGCATCCCTTCGGTGGCTAGATAGGATACAGAAAGAAAACATAGTTAAAGTTTAGTCCCAACTTTCTGATTTGAAGGACTGGCTCATGCCATTTAGTAAAGAAAAGAATGAGAGAGAAAATATGGACAAGGAGAGTTTACTTTTGTACCTAACAAGTTTGATTTGGTTATGGAAAATCCACATTGAGATGTCTAATAGATACATAGGACAGATCTGTAAACTGAGAAATTAATTTTCCATGGACATAATTGAAGCCATGAAAATGCATAGATGTTTTTTGTATGAGAAAAAAATCCCTAGCATAGTGCTTTAGAACAGAACTTTATCAGGCACTGGATGAGCCACAGAGATGCTCAGAGGGAACCCGTGAGGTAATGCTGGGAGGGTGAGCTGCAGTGGAAGCCCAGGGAAGAGTTTGAAGGAAGCAATGATTCACCACAGCAGCTGCTGAGAGCTCACCTCACACTGGAGCTCACTGTGGTTACTAAGTCATCAGTGACCTGCCCAGAGCATTTTCACAGGAACACTAGTGTCAGAAACAAACTCGAGTCACTTGGAACTGAGTTGGAGCTGAACAAATGTGGTTCTTTAAGAAATCTGGCTTTGACTGAGAAAATGGAATTTAACAGTGATGAAGTCACTTATTTTAAAACAATGGCTTAGACTGAGCTGACTAAAAACCTGATGGGAAGGAATTAGTGAAGGGACAGTTAGAAGCTGTGTGTCTGGGAGTTAGTGGAAGGACAGTTAGAAGGTGTGTGTGTGTGTGTGTGTGTGTGTGTGTGTGTGTGTGTTGAGTTTTGGTCTTAATGTCCATTGTTATGCTAAGTATGGGCTCCCAAGACCAAGAGTTTGCACATAGACTCAAGTGACCCTGCCCCCAACTTATTTCTGATTGGTAAATAAAGATGCCAACAGCCAATCACTGGGCAGAAGAGACATAGATGGGGTTTAGGTTTACTGGGCTTGGGTCAGAGGAGAACCATGAGAAAAAGGAGGTACAGGAGGAGGAAGGAGAAGCTACCATGGCTTTGGTGAACCATAAAAACATGACCGTGAGGGCTGGCCAATTGGAGTTAAGAACAGCTCAGATGAAACATACTAAGCAATAACTAAGAGTTGTTGATTCTAACAGCATAGAGGGTAGATGTTTGCCCAGCTCTTATGCTGATTAAGGCTTACTGTAAATATAAAGGCCGTGTGTGTCTTTTATCTGGGAACTAAAGGGTCAAGGGTAGGGTAGAAACTCTGGGTCAGGATTAAATACTTTCTACAACATATCTGCCTGAGAATTAGTGGCGTGAGTGGCAGGGATGGTTAGAAGGTGTTGTGTCTGAGAAGAGGCAGCAGAAAGGATAAGCCTCCTAACAAGACTGAAGTGGGAGGAGCAGGGTAGCCCTAGACTGCATAGTCTAAGTTACCCTTTCTGTTACAGCCACAGGAAAGAATGTGAAGTTTCAAATGTTGTGAGAGACACTGAAGGTGTCTGACAAGTGTAAATTTCTCTCTGAGCTAAGATAAGTAGTCACCTCCTAAGCATGAAAATGATTCTGAAATTGGAAGTTTGAGGGAAGTAGAGATTTGCAATAGATGTTAATATTTCTATACTATAGTTTGAAAGCATAAATAAATAAATGCTGTCAATTAAATTTTAAGATGAATAATACTTTTATAGATTAAAAATATGTAAAGTGGAAATCTTGGTGGTAACCAAAAGCACTGTAATTGGACTCAAGACCCTCTCAGCAAGAGGTAAATCATGTGTGGTACTGGAAACCTAGCCAAATGCCCGGTACTAGTGAGGCCATGAATTTTGGAGTAGAACCTACTAACACCACTTTGCTGAAACAGCATAATCCTAACTGCATTTTAAATATTTATCCTTATACACACAGAAAAGTGTAGCTCTCACCCTTCATCAAACAGACTTCTTTGCCACAGATGAACATGAGTCAGAAAGCCAATCAAAGTGTAGAGAACCTGTTATCCCATGGTGTTCAACCCCAGCTGATACATCTACTGCACAACTCCCATCCCTGTTGCTCAGAGAACATTGCAGAAGAGAGGGTGGAAAGAGTCTAAGAGCTGGAGGAACAAGAAATCTGCTTTAAAAGTGTGATCTTCTAGAAATGGCCAGCAAGCTACACCATGAAGTCTCACCAACATGGCTGTCTAAACAAGACCTGAACAAGGATGACACCAAGATAAGATAACATGGAAAAGGCGAATCTCATAGGACCCCCAACCCTAAACAAGGACTACATACAACTAAGGAATTCTGAGAGCAGGAGAAATAGTCTTCTGCAGAAAGAGCCCCACAGTTGAGTATCCAAAACCCAGTGATCAACCCTAAAAGCATACACATAAATAACATTATATGGACTGAGCAGGTTGTATTTACATATTTAGACACACACACACACACACACACACACACACACACACACACACACACATTTAAAAAGAGACCAGAGAAAATAATGAGGGTAGGAGAAGTTGGAGGAAAGAAAAAGAAGGGGTAAATTATATAATTGTTTTAATTAAAAATTTTAAACTCAGCTGGGCAGTGGTAGTGCACGCCTTTAATCCCAGCACTTGGGAGGCAGAGGCAGGAGGATTTCTGAGTTGGAGGCCAGCCTGGTCTACAGAGTGAGCTCCAGGACAGCCAGGGCTACACAGAGAAACCCTGTCTTGAAAAAACAAAACAAAACAAAACAACAACAACAAAAGTAAACTCATGAAATAAGTTTCAGATTTGACATACAGAAAATAAAGAGTTCACCCTGTTCAACACAGAGGATCTGCAACAGAACTCTAAGTTTAATTAACCTGAAAAGAGGCAATGTAGTGGCTAATTAGGCATAACATAACAAATAAGTCAATAGTAATAAAATTATCTATTTTTAATTATTATAATTATTTGTTATCATCTATTTTTATAGATGATAACAAAGACCAAGGAAAAATCTGGTGTAGCAAAAAACAGTGAAAAGAGTAGAAAAAATTGTCATGAGTATTCTGGATGTAGAAGAATTTAGCAATAACATGCATGGCTATAACAAATAGCAAAGATGGAATGCATGAGAGTCCCAGAGCTAAAGAATCAGAGGATCAGCAATATTATAGAACTAATTTACATAGATTAATAGATGAGTTAGCTGCCCTAAACCAGAATGATGGGTGTGAAAAAAGGTCTAAGAACCAGTGCAAGTGTCCATTAATATAATTAGACATGAACCATGACATGATGGAGATACATTTGATACAGCAGACTGTGAGCACACTGCACAGGAAGTACACTAATAAACAGTCAAGAGAATAGACAGTACGTATTTTGTAGAATGTCATTATTAGTCACAGCATCATTCACATATATAGATGAATAGATAACAGAAAATTATCTTCACATATTTAAAG
The DNA here is from genome assembly GCF_978045245.1 of Mus caroli. Taxonomy (NCBI): domain Eukaryota; kingdom Metazoa; phylum Chordata; class Mammalia; order Rodentia; family Muridae; genus Mus; species Mus caroli. The sequence continues at coordinate 8,719,251 of NW_028227274.1, read as the reverse complement.
AACTCAGTAAACTGCAAACATGAAGCCTCAGTGGAGAAACAGCTGTCATATGAAACCCTGACAGATAGGCAAAGAATAAATTAAAATACAGAATACAAGAGTGGAGAAGATACAAGGTTGTAGCCAGTTCATTTAGATAACAATCTCAAGGCTAAAATTCGTAGGAATTTTGTTGTGAAGGCTAACATGAGTGTTATATAATCTAATAGCATGGAAAGAAGAGACTGAATGGAGATGTAGGGGAAGTGAAATCTTGCTAATTTGCTTCTCTTACTTAAGAAGGAATCAGTCGACTATTTATTTTAAGCCTGTAGTTCAACCATTGTTGGCTGATGGCTGCACTGCTCCTGTAGCTGCCACTGCCCTGCTTTATTCTTTCTTTGAAAAAAACACATAAAAGGGCTACATCTGCAAGAGGTGATTGTTCATCCTGGAACAACTGTCAAGCGGGTATTATACTAAATTACTTTGGGGAATTACAAAGAAAGTGAGAACATAGATGTGCTTTGAATGGCCTCCGTTTTCCTCTCTTCTTTTTTAACAAGCTCATTAAAGACTTATATGTAGCCTGATACCTGGCTATGATGAGTTTGCTTCCAGGATGGAAAGCCCCTACTGGCTTTCAGGTATCTGTCCAGCGTGCTTACTACTGCATTTGTTCTGGGCTCCAAGGCATCATCATTAGCATCTGTACCACTGAAGAGTCTCCCAAAGCAGATCAATTACCCAGGGTAAGAGGACAGAGTAACGAAGACAGAAGTTTATCAGCTTTCACATTTGGAACAAGTACAGAACAGGAAATGTAAATGAACTAGATCCTAAATTAGCCAGAACTGCCAACTAAGAGGACTTTTTAAATAAACGTGGACACAGAAATTATGGCGAATTGAGAAAATATCACTAGAAAAGGCTCATATTAAGGATATGAAATTCACATTCACAGTCCATCCTGGAAGAACAGCAAATTCAAGTCCAGTGTTATCCAACTTCTATTCCCATCCTCTTCCCTTACAAGGATAATGACACACTGACCAAGACCAACATCAGAGAATGTGGAAGAGATAGATTAATATTCCAAATAACAAACTTTTTTAACAAACCAAAGGTCTGGAGAATCACATCTGGCATGCTTTGCTTTGAGTTCTAAGCTATGCTCTTCAGTTTTAAGAAAACCGTTAATAGCAAGGAAATATACAGAACATGTTTGTTTATGAACTTTGAGCAGTACTAGAGAAGACTTACTTAGATCCTCTGAGCCATATCTCCTAGGAGCTTTTAAGAGCTGCCTCCCTTCAGGAAGTGAAGTGTCTTGTTTCTGCTCTTCACAGCTCTGATCGCACACTGAGACTCCTACCCTTTGCCCAGATCCCTCTGCTTATGTGCTGTGTGGGAACTTCTCTCTGGATATGGCTTCTGAGGTCTCTACTTACCCAGGCACATCTTCATTTCTTGGAAAAAAGGATACCCATGGCTTTGTCAGGTCGCAAGGATGCTTACCAAAACAGCAGCACCCATGAAGACAAAGACAACAAAAGCTGGTGTGTGTTTAGTTTTATACATTGAGAGTTGTTAAAGGGGGAGAGAAGCTTTAGCATTTACCAGTCAGAGTGGTGTTTCTTGTGGTTTGCAGTGAAGTCATGTGAATACAACAGCACTTCCTTAGGACTGTATGCTGGGACTAGTGTATGTATATTGCTGGTCACTGCACTTGGTCTATGAACAATTTACTCAGACCAAACTTTTTTCTTCTCCAAGTTAAACTTCTGATCATATAAATCATATAAGAGGAATTGATAAAGGAGACTCTGGTTTAATGATTTAGTTATTTGTTGTTTTAAATTCGCAGAGGGATTTTTTTCCCCCCTACCTACCCCATGGCTGGCTGTAGACTTATGTTTTTGCCTGAGCATACCTGGGTCTCAAAAAACAGACAAACAAACAAACAAACAAAAACAAAAAAAACCTTGTTTTTCAGGATTGTAGAATTTCACTGAAGCTACAACCCCTCCCTAAACCCCATACCTGTGTGTGTGTGTGTGTGTGTGTGTGTGTGTGTTTGATCTTATGACTTCACATATGCCAGGCAAATGCTCTACCACTGAGCCTATCCCTAGACTACCTGTTATTTTTTGTTTTGAAACACGGTTGATCTCAAACCAGGTCTTAAACTTGAGATTCTCTTCTCTCAACTTTCTAAGTAGGATTACAGGCCAGGCAAGCTTTCCTTGAAAATAAAAATAAAAATTCTGTAAGATTGGAGAGCTAAATTATGGTGTTTGCAAAGCAGCTCATTATAAATAGTTTGGGAAGGAAAGGGTCCATCATTATTCTTAATTTGAGAAGTACTTTTTATTTTTATTTTCAAGAAGTATAGTTAAAAATCAGAATTTATTGAAATTTACACCACGTATGCAAAGTGAGATTTAGCCTCTTCTGTGGCTGCTCAGAGCATGCCATCAGCGCCACCCAGTGTACAACACATGCACAGAAACAAAACCAGATTCCAGCACAAAACATTGAAAAATTCTTTGGACCTTTGGGAAAGTAACCAGTGGGGCCATCTGGAGCAGATTTCTTTGTAATTTCCTTTTGTATGATCAACACCATTTAAAAAACAAAGTTGAAAACATAGAAAATACGCGATATATCGAAGAGTAAAGGAGTCCCGAGATTCTGGGAAAGGATAAGTACAGGAAGTGTGGGGAGGGATCAGGGCTTGTTAACCTCTGTGGGGTTTGGGGAGGGATCAGGGCTTGTTAATGTCTGTGGGGTGTCGGGGAGGGAAGCAGGGCTTGTTAACATCTGTGGGGTGTTTTGTTCTTATCCTTGCCTTGCAGCAGAGGAAGTGATGATGGTATTTTCCTGTCTTTTTTCCCCAGTGGATGCTAAGATAGGCATTGTTAGGACCCACCACATCACTGTTGGAAGGGAGTTCTATGATTCTCTTGCATGGTTTGTAAACAGGCATGGGAAATACTCAGTTCTGAACTGTTTTCAAAGATGGTTTTTAGTGAAAAACCTTGGAAACTGCTCTCCTGAAGCAAATGTTTGCTTCTGTACAGTGTAATGTCTCTGTCAAAGCAAGATTGAACAGGTTGGCTTGCAGCCCCTTACAGGACTGGTGTTTCCTCACCCTGTCATTGCTGTGGTAATAATGTAAACCTAGCATGTGTGCACAACACTGACATGGCATGTGTGCACAGCACTGACCTGGCATGTCCATTTTACTGTGATGGGACTTGAAACAGATGCAAATGTGAAGCCTGGGCTATCTTCTATGGCTTGAATGATAATGTCATAATTAACCAAAAAATATTGATCTGAAGTAGGTATAGATTTGGGGTGATCAACTTGTTAGCATGTAAAAAGAGTAACATTTTGAGGCTCTCATGGTTCTTGACAGACACCATCTAAAGGGACCCCTAGCTGCTAGACGTGGGGTCATCCTATAACCATATAGTGGCTGTTTCTTCCTCATCTCCCAGAGATGGAATAGTCCCACTTGCCATGTCCTTTCTGACTACAATATCATCTCAAGTCAAGAAATCCAGGGAGAGGCCAGGCAGTGGTGGTGCACACCTTTAATCCCAACATTAGGAGGCAGAGGCAGGTGGATTTCTAAGTTTGAGGCCAGCCTGGTCTACAGAGTGCGTTCCAGGACAGCCAGAGCTATACAGAGAACCCTGTCTTGGAAAAACAAAACAAAACAAAACAAAACAAAACAAAATGAAATCCAGGGAGTAGGACTGATCCAGGTGTCAAAGGCCAAAGCCAGCAGGTGCACAGACACACACTATGCGACCTTTTGAATACACTCCAGAGAATGTCTCCTTATAACTGTACTTTTAAGGACCTGCTTTTATACGCTGGACTTGATTAATGACTGCTTACATCATGAGACGTTTCTAGACTCTTTGGAATTTATTTATTACATTTAGATTTTTTAAAAAACCCCAGGAGATTGAAGGCACTTATGAACAGGGTTTTACAGAAATATCACTGTCTTTCTTATTTCTGGAAACTAAAAATTTGCTGTCCAACTTTAAAATGACAATAAAGGGGTGGAATAGTAGCACATGTATGTGCTTACCAAGATGAAATCACCCAGCCCCCTGTTGCAAAATCTAATTCACCAGATTTGCGCTGAATCCAGGAGTCTGCATTTGTAACATGGGCCCAGGTAGTGCTGATTCTAGAGTTTTGAGATCCATGTATGAGAACTGTTGTCTGAGGTATAAAAGCGTCATCGGAAAGGTAAGTGATTTTAAGCATACAAGTGGCTGGTACAATGTATGTCTCCAATGATAAAAGTAGGTCATTTGTTTAATTAGATTACTGGAATGTTTAGTAGACTGAATGAATATCACACAAGAACAGGGCTGTTTGATATGTCTCAAATAGCAAAGGTAGAAGAATTATTTTTTTGTTATTCACCTAAAAAATACTTTCTGAGGATTATGCATAGCATAATCTGCTCTCATGTTTTCATCCCCCACCCCTTCATCTTCTACATTATTCCCAGTCTTTAAGTGAGTTTTTGTGAGCAGGAGTGAAAATCCTAGTGGACATGACTCTAAACTCTCATATCTCTAAAACAAGTCATTGAGTGTCCATGCACACACAAAATCCATAAAGGTTTGGATATCCTTAGTTTACAGGCATCCACAAAAATATCCATAAAAATTGGTTAAATAAAACCTCACAGGCATGAGCACTATCAGGAAGAAGTTAAGTGGTTTGCCAGGAGCCACAGAAGTGGCGAGCATTGGATGCTTGAATCCTGATTCCCGATTCCCGATTCCTGATGCTTGCCTTCCAGTTTTACCCTGTGCTGTCTCACAGGTCACTTCCCAGGAAGACCCTGGAAGCACTGAGGTCCCCTGTCGCACTCTGGATATAATTTGATTTTGATGAAATGTGTTTTACACATAAATTTTCAGAACAAGAGAGCCTCCTTTTTGTTTAAACATGGTACACCTGTGCAGCAAACTTAAAACCTGACATCCATATGAGGTCATAAAAAATGCCCCAAAGGAAAAGACACACTTCTGTTTTCAAAATAAAAGCAGCATTTGTAATAAACAGAGCCAAGACAAGTTGAATTATAAAACATTGAACTCTGTCTGAGGCATGCACACTCAATTATCTTACCAGTCTTCATGAGAAATGGGAGCAGCAGCACAGAGCAGGCGCAGCTGTATGGACACAGCCCTTTGGATTCTGAAAGAGACTGAGGGACCACACCTTTGGTTTCTTGTTCCCAAGTACGATGCCAACTATTGCTTTCGGCTTCCTGCCTTTCCCAGAGACTTCTCTAGATTTGTATTTCCAGGGCACCCAGACCCTGTCTTGCTTTCAATAAGTGTTCAGTAACAACAATAACACAGAAGTGACTGTTTATTCAGATGGAAGTTAACATGGGTGCGATAACATTTGAGATTTTTGTTTCCCACTCGTAAGGTTGTAAGGAAGCTTATGCACCAAGGCAGAGAACACATGGCCAAGGCAGGTTGAGAACAGCAATGCTTACCTTTTGAGGTCAGTGTGTTTTCATATGTTCTTACATGTACTAGTTCCTTAATTAGCACCGACCAAGTGAGTAGGACCCATATTTATTTCATTTTCACACATGAAACTCAAAGAAAACAGTAGTTACCAAACACTGTGATTACCTGCGTTTGTCTCAATTTGAACCTGGCTCTTCATCCATGTTTTAAATCCACTCAGCCAGACAGTGGGTGTGCAGACTCTACTTTAGCAGAATAGTAGGCATCTCTTTAGAGCAGTGGTTCTCAGCCTAACACTGTGACCTCTTAATGCAGTCCCTCATGGTGTGGTAATCCCCAACCATAAAATTATTTTCCTTGCTGCTTCATAACTAATTTTGCTACTGTTATGAACTATAATGTGAGTATCTGGTAATCAGAAGGTTGTATGTAACCCTATGAAAGGCTTGTTCTACTTGCAAAGGGCTCGCAGCCCACAGGCTGAGAACCTCGGCTTTAGGTCTGCCTTGGGTTACAGTGGACACAGCAGCTTGGAGTTGACTCTGCTGTTTGCTTGTATTATATTATTCAAGTCAGTTTCTTCACCAGCGAAACTTACGACAATGACTGACTTTGAAGTAGTTTGGAGCATGGAAAAGGATTCAGTGGTGGATTTAACTGGAAAGGGAAGGGTGTAGCCTAACACAAGGGAACTGAAGACCTAGCACAGCTAAGGTTCATCGTCTCTGCTTCTCTGGAGGGTCCATTTAATTATCTCCAGCTGCTGCTGTGCCTTTCTGTGTTGTAGGTCACTCATAAGGTGCTGACACATCTGCAGTTCCTTATGAGAGGATGGGACCTTCAGCCCAGTCACAATTCTACAAATCTCTTTTGGATTCTCACTCTCTGGTCAAGTCACTCTGAGGCTGTGACCTGAAGGCTCAGATACTAGAGCTTAGTCACTGGACTTCAGGGCCTGGGGCATAATATTGACTCCACTTAAACCAAGTAGCTAGGGAGAGAGCTTTGTTTTATTTTGGGGGTTAGGGTGTTGTTCCAAATAAAGAATGTATTCTATATGTTGTTCCAAATTGAGAAGGTATTCTAGATGTGTACTGGTGACATTTTTTGGCAAATATTTTGATTTATTTTTTGAGGTTGTATTTTAATTACAAGATTTTTCCCCTTCTCCTTCTTCCCTTTCAAATCTCCTGTATGCACCACCCTGCTCTCCTTCAAATTTATGCCATCTTCTTTTTCAACAATTGTTAGTGAATACATGTATGTATATACATACATATTCCTAAATGTTGAGTCCATATACATATTCACACATACTGTTATTTGTACATATGTTTTCAGGGCTGACCATTTGGCCCTGGAAACCAATTGTCGTGTTCTTCCGTGAGGAGCCCCCGACCTCTCACACTCCCAGATTTCCTCCATTGCCTGTAGTTCTTTGTGTAGTTCTTATGGGCTCAGCCCTGTCTGGTTTGGCATGTTTGTTGGTGTCCTTCTTGTTCAGCTCACATTTGAGCATCCATGCTGGAGCGACTTTCTGGATGCAGCTTCTGATATTACTAGAAGACACAGTCTCACAGCAAAGTCCCTGCCTTTTGCACTCTTTCTGACCCTCTTTTGCAATGTCCCTTGAGCCTTAGGTGTGGGAGTGCTCTGGAGAGGTGACTTGACAATTGCATTTTAATTGGCTGAGATTTTTCATAGTGGTGACAAAGAGAAGTTTTCTTGATTAGGGACGAAGACTGCACTTACCTGTGGTGTAAGGACAACTGTCTGTAGATTGTCATTATGGAGTATGCTGCTTTAGTAAACTGGTGGTTGTACCTTCTCCTCCAATAACTGTGACTTCACTAGCCCTGGATACTTAGCTAGATTTCCAGTAGCAGGCAAAGTATCCCTCTTGCTCAGAGGGTCTTAATTCCAATTAGAGAGCAGTTGGTTACAGCTAAGGGATTTTAATCTATAAAATGTGACCATAAGATTGCTTTTCTACCAAATGTATGTCTTTAACTGTAACATTTTATGGTTTCCAGGTCTCTATTACATTCAATTGCATCATTGGCAACATACATAAATCTAATAGTTAATTTTATTTATTTTATTGTTTTTTATTCCATTTATTTGTTGAAAATTGTATACACATAGACAATGCATCCTGATCCTATCTAATTCCAACTCTTCTTCCCACTCCACTTGTACATCTAAGTGATGCATGCCTCTTCAAGTCTTACATCTTCTGTAACAGAGCATCTATACCTGACATGAACTTAAGTGTGATGGTTAATTTTATGCATCAGCACCAGTGGGATATCCAGATACCTGGCAAAACATTATTTCTGGATGTGCATATAGGATGTTTCTGGGGTAGATTAGCATTTAAATCATACTCAGTCAAGGCATTTGTCCTCATGGATACTGGTGGGCATCATCCAATCCATTGAAGAGAGAATGAAAAGGTAGAGGGAGGGCAAATTCTCTTTCCTTTGCCTGGGACATCTGATTCTAGTTCTTAGGACTTTAGAATCTGAGTCTTAAACCAGTAGACACAGCCTGATCCCCTGGGTTTTCAGGCCCTGGACTCAAGATCAAACCATATCACCTGCTTCCCTTGTTTTCTAGCTTATGGGTGGCATGGGCTTCTTGTCTTACATAATTTCAGGAGCCAAGTTCTATAATAAATCCCATTTATATTTATCTCTATTAGTTATTTCTCTGACTAATCTAGCTCAGTATTTCACCACTACTTTAAATTCAGTAGACAAAACCTGAACTATCCACTGTATTCCCCTTCAAGCATGTCTCCTCTCTGTATCTCAGCTAATGGTACTCCTGTGTATCTGGTTGGCCAAGGGAGATGTATGTGAGCTCCTTCTCTATTTCTAGGCTAGCTTATCTCAAATAATCACTCAGGCTGTTGGTTCTAGCTACCAAGTGTCAGGTGTTTCTGATTTTTCTCATCTGCTATTGTCACTATCTTCGTTCTGGTTTTCATCTTTCTTAGATTAGTGGCATTATTACTAGGGAATTTTCTACAATGTAAATTTCTTCTCCAATTAACACTATAGAGAATTCCTTCCTTCCTTCCTTCCTTCCTTCCTTCCTTCTTTCCTTCCTTCCTTCCTTCCTTCCTTCCTTCCTTCCTTCCTTCCTTCTTTCCTTCCTTCCTTCCTTTCTTCCTTCTCCTTCTATTCCTTTCCCCCTCCTTCTCCTCCTCTTCCCCCTCCTTCTCTGTCTTTGCTTTCTTTTTGAAAAATGAATGTTGAAATTGTTCTTTGTAATGCTAACTCTCCTTCTTTACTGTCCCCTGGACCTATATTTTGTGTCTGATCCCTTTCTGTTTCCTTTTGAAATTCCAGCATTTGATCCTGTTGATCCTGTAACAGGATGCTGCCTCCCAACTCCAGACCTGGCAGTGGGCTTACAGGTTACTTTTCATTACAGAGTTAACTAATCAACGGTGGTATGGTAGCTGTGGCAGCAGCTTACTATTCAGAGTGCCCATTACTTTCCATTTTGTTTGTAAACTGAGTCTATTTACTTACTGATTGAGGTCCATCCGAAGGCTAAATCCCTTTGTGCTGGAATATTCAATTCACTCACGAAGACAAAAGACAGTGATTGTTAGAAGTGGCATGATTATTCTTGGGGAAAATGACTTCCAAGGGTGAGAGATGTTGCTAGTGGTAGAGCACATGTCTAGCAAACCCAGGAATCTGGCTTTGATTCATGCTACTGCCAAAAGGAAAATATCTAGTTCTATGCTTCGTGGGCATAATTGGCCATGGGCACAGCCTTAGAGAGGATCACTTTCCTAAGGGAATTTCAGAGCTGCTCTTCAGAGTACTGCTGCCTCAGAAATACTGAGTGTGTCACTCAGAAGGGGGAATTCTTTAACCCATTCTCCTCGGTGAGTGGACAGATGAACTTATTAGCCTCGGCGAGGCAGAAAGTATCTAAGTTTAAGGGGGAAAACATGGCTTTCGTTGAAGGAAACAAAGCCACACATTAGCATGGCCTTATGGACAGAGGAAGGAAGACTAGTTAGGGGAAGGTGAGCTTAGGGAGGCTGGAGGGCTCGAGGGCCTATGTTAGGGAAGCCAGACCAGAAGGCCTAGCAGCTTAGTGTTTGGGATGAAGGTTCAGGATAAAGGCTAAACTGGGAAGAGCTGGTGCTGACAGGGAAGAGGAGAAATGTGGTCGTCAGAAATGGAGTGGATTAGCGGGTCATATTCTAGGCCTGGGTTACCCATAGACTAGCTGTGTATACTTGTCTGAGGCACATAATTCTCTGGGCTTTTGCCAGGGTGTATTGGGGGAAGTCACTGTTTTAAATCAGGTTAGTTTTACTACAGTACAGCACCATTTGCAAAGCTATAGCATGCAATGATGTAGTTGATACATGTAGACTGTAGAGTTTTCAGAGTTCCTTCTGGGAGTTTACCTCACAACTTTGCCACTAAGAAACTCTACAGCGGGGCTGGAGAGAGGGCTTAGCAGTTAAGAGCACTTTTTGGCTCTGCAGAGAACCTGGGTTCTAGTTCTAGCACCCATGCGGCTGATAAGCATTCACAACTCCAGTGCCAGGATCTGACCTTGGCACTCCTGAAGTGTGCATAGGTTTACAAACCTATATATGAAATAAAATAAAGGAATATGATCATGAGTTTCACCTTGCCTGATTTTTGTGCTCCTTAAAGTGGGCAACCAATGTTGGATTTACACTTTCATTATGTTATTATACTTTATTTTTAAAAGTAGTTTTGAAAATCCAAGTATAGCCAGGTGGTGGTGGCACATACCTTTTATCCCAGTACCCTGGAGGGCCAAGGCAGACAGAGAGGCCAGCCTCAATTACTATAGAGTGAGTTCCAGGATAGCCAGGGCTACAAGGTAAAAATCTTGTTTTGAAAAACCAAACCACCACCACCACTACCACGACCACCACCAAAACCTTGAGCATATTTTTTAAGGATCTGAGCTTATTTTAAACCATTTTAAAAAGGCAATGTTCAGAAAGTCATAAAAATGAAGAACACTTTATAAGTCACTGCTTCTTGTGCTCTCATAGGTCAGAGTTTTTAATCAGCGTGGACCGTGAGCTTGAGGAGAGGAACACGGTGCTTTTTCCCTGAGAGGGAGAGGCAAGTACTTTTGCTTGGTGAAGCACTCTGTCTCAGTGTGAAGTTAGTCTGTATCTGAGTTGGCAAAGCACTGAGATAAATTCCCACAAGATCTGATTATAGCAAGATCTTGGACAGGTGCTTATCTCTCATTAATAGTGTTTTCATCCACACTAATTATGTGGTTGTATGACATAGCCTTGCAAAGCATATCCCGCTGTGGTAAAGCTGAACTGATTTAATCCGTTGATTTCCCCAGTGACTTTGGGGATAGTCCCAAGGACAGAATCCAGAGACTCAGCTGATATTATTTGGAAAAATGGCTTTTACGGTCAATCCAGGAACATGTCATCAGATTTCTTACACAGATTTGTTTCTAGGAGATGGAAACTGATCCCCTTCTGTGATTAACCTTTGGCTCTGAAACTTCTTACACTTCATGGTCTGTTTATGGCCGAAGGGAAATGCTGAGGTGTCAGAGTCTCTGCAGTTCTTACATCACCTCTTCTAGGACCTAAACAGATGCAACCAACTTTATATTTGTGTTTGCTCATTTTTCTTTAAGTTTCTGTTTCTCTGTGTGACTAGCAGAAGCAGTTCCAGACTGTTCCCATAGCACTCATAGATAGGAGCCATGTCCAGAGAACTTTGCCAAGGCAGCAACAGTGTTACCCATGGCTGTCCCAGCTCACCCAGTGTTGGAGCAGATGCAGCCACAGCACTGGGTGCTGTCATGGAGCCGGAGAAATGGTCAAGAGCATGTGTTTCTGTAGAGGAAGGATCTGGGGTTCAGTTCCCTGAACCCACATGTTGGCTCCTATTCCAGGGACTCTGGTAAGGACACCAGGCACCCACGTGGTGCACATAAATGCAGAAAGGCAAACACTTACACATATATTTTTTTTTTAAGAAGCTTAAAAAATTCTGTTGTTTCCTGCTGATTCCCTGAGGGTCCAAGGGAAAGGTTGCTGCGGCCCAGGTTCTTTTCCACTCTAGACCCGTGAATATTAACTAGCTTAGCTGTTAACCTGTGAACTAACTTAACCCATAATTGCTTGTCCATGCCAACTAGTTTGTCTAACTAGTAACTAAAGGAAAAAATGTTTTTCCTTTAGTTGCTAGTTAGAAACTTAGTTCCAAAAGTGCTTCTTTCTGGCTGCAGACAGGGAAAGAGCCAATGTTAAGAAAAGTACGCTGAACTCTGTGGCAAGAAGGAGGCTCCATGTGGTTTCAGTGTCTATAAGACCTAGGGACACAATGCCCATGAATCTGTTGTCAGCAGTGACCACTAGGAATCAACTCAACCTAGGAGTGCTTGTATGTTGTCAGGGTCATGGAAAGGTCACAGGAAGGCAGCTCAGGGAACTACAACCATTTACTTTTAAACCCCCCCCTGCCCCCCGGCTCAGCGCCACGTAATAGATATTAAGGTGGATTTCAGTTTATTTTTGTGCTGTGTACTGGTAAAGGTGATGGCTACCAAGCCTGATGACCTGGGTTTGATACTTGAAACCCTCAAGGTGGAAGAAGGAAGTTGTCCTCTGAACTCCACACCCACCCTGTTATCCTTGCACACTCACACTCAGCCCCCACAGCTCAACAACAGGTAAACACATGAAACAATGTGAAGTTAGTTTTTCAGTTTTATTATTTTGTAGCCAACCCACAAAGCGGTGGGTGTTCATCCCCTAGTGGCAGCAAGTGCAAGTCTAACTTTATCTTATTTTCAGGATGTGATTTGGAGGCTCAATGTGAAAAATCAGCCTATCGTGGATGGAAGTAACTGTGCCACCGCACATGCATCATGCACCCTAATCCCGCTCATCTATCTCCCTGTCCCTTCATATCTACTTTCCTCCCTTGCAAGCTCCCCACCAAAAGAAAAAAATTCTTACTGTGGGACTGTAGTGTGTCACGGTGTATCACACAATATATCCTTTTGTTCACACATCTTTACTTCAAGTATTCATTGTATTGAGTCATTGCTCTGGTTTGAGGCCTGTGGCTTCTACACCATTAATACTGGATCCTCAGTGGGACTCTTCTTGACTATCCTGTTGTCCTGTGTCATGGAGATCTTGTTATGGCTTTGAATCTCAGGACTGGCTCCTTTACTCGCTTCTGCAGTTTATAGATGGGGTGGATGCTGGGGTGGGCCAACTCAAAGCCCTGAGTCTGGGCCTGGATGGTAGCTGAGCTGGTCAGCTCTCCTGCACTTATACTACCAGGGTGAGCCTCTCCAGTACTGCCCCAGCTAGTTCACCCAGTGCTTCAGCTGGCAAAGGGAAGGGTCAGCTTCCCTGTTCTCATACCCTCAGGCTGGCTTACCCATGCTCACAACACCAGGGCCAGCTGTACTGTGTGCACAGGGAAGGTGCAGGACCTGCTCTCCCCATTGCTACCGTGGGTGAGGGGCAGGGATAGCTCTTCCACCTGCCATATGTGGTGAGGGGATGAGAGTGTGAAGAGGATATTTTTATTTATTTTAAAAGAACATTACAAATGAAACATCCTGGCAGTTGTACTAGTACATTAGTACTATCGAAAAGTGTTGTCTAGTTCCCCCCCACTCCCACCCCGTTCTACCTCTGGTATTGGAGGTCAATCCGAGGGTCTTTCCTTGTTAGGCATCCTACTACAGATCTACATACCCAGAGGCCTTTGTTTTTTTTGAGACAGGGTTTAGTTATAGAGCTCAAACTGGCACTGAACTCCCTCTTCCTCCTCACCACACCAGGAACTCTGGCTCTGAACCTCCCTTTGTACATGTGAGTGAATGTAAACTCTGCTAACTGGGTGCTTTAGCTGGAAGTCTGTTCCAGTGCAGCTGCCGTGTGCTTTCCATGCTCTGCTCACGGAATTGTTAGACTACTATAATTAGAGATACTTTCTCTTCTTTTTTTCTGGATGGTGCTAGAAACCGAACCCAGGGCCATACAAGCACTAACCACATATCCTGCCACTGACCGGAGTCTCTAGCCCCTAGAGCCTCCTTTATGGAAGTGAATGCATCCTTTTCCCTGAGTAAATTAGCGAATGAAGACTTACAAGGAAGATTAAAACCATCTCCCACCAAATTCTGTGGCATGGTCTGGGACTATTGCTTTTGGCTCTGTCAGAGGATTTACAGTCCCTGAAGGGATCTCTTGAATTTGGCAAGTGCTTCCTGCTTGCTGAATGACACATTCCTCTGGCAGTAGGTAGGTGGAGTGGGAGTAGCCCTGTACAGTTTGCTCAGCGTGGACATTGCCAGGAAACCTAAAGTCTTTGCTTGTGAAAGCTCACAGCCTAGCTTTGCAAACCCCAGCGGATCAGGAGAAAGTCATGCCAAGCCCCAGAGGAAAGCAAGGGTTTTAAGGAGGACAGAATCTTCCTTTTCTCTTTCCCCTTACATCTCATTCCAGACTGTAAATCTGTCTTCCATCTTGGATTGGCTCATTGTTCCTAAATGCTGAGTAGACACATTTTGGCTGAAGTAGACTGATTAAACCTTCAAAAAAATCCCCAAAGGGAAAACACAGTCTTCCGTCTCCCTCTGGTGGATGTTTCTTGTACACACGGCTCTGTCAAATTAAGGAGAGCATGAACTTCAGAAATGCAAATATGTATATGTAATAGACATCGTAAAACATAGTTCAGACACCAGCATTGTGCATTGGTATTTTCCTTATTCTAATTAAATTACGTATCCAGTTCTATAATCTTGTTTCATTTCAAAGGGTTTATTTACACTTTGAAAGTTTAAGTAAGCAGTTCTTTGACACAAAGCGTTTTATGGGGGTCTCCACTCCTCTAGAAAAAGAAACCTTCCTTCTCTCTTCCTATTGTAACAGAGGTAGACCAAGGGGCAGACTACATACAGTGTTGACATTTCTGGTTGACACCTGGGCAGTTCTCTGGGAATGTCCCATGGGAACTCATAGTGACCTTGTTCCTAGGCAGGCTTCAATTGTGCTGTAGCACCAGACTGGCAGGTCTCTAGGGAGCGCATGGCCCTGGCGGGTCTCTAGGGAACTAATGCTCCAGTGGTTTCCTTTGGGGTCCTCTGCTGCAGGTGATGCTCAGACATTTGGAGACCTTTCTCTTGGGACCTCGGTGGTCACTCATCCAAATTGTTCCCTTCAAATGTGGCAATGACATGTGGCCACTGCTCTCTGAGAGCAGAGCCCCACACGCTTGTGACCTCTGTCATCATGTCCTCCTATCTTCAGTCAGGCTCAGGCCTCATTTGGAGGCCAAACTGAAGACAGACCACGTGTGTCTTCCATTGTCCCCATGTCACTTTGATGGTTTTAAGTTAACTGTCAGAAGTTCTGCTTCTTTTCTAAATTGTTTTCCTTTAAGCAAGTCATCTCTGAAGCCCAGTTATGAATAGCAGTGATAAAACATTATTACAGTTACGTTTAAATAAACGTCCTTCTTGATTTTAAGCTATTGGAATACAATGGGCACCATTTTATAATTTAATATTTAAAATTAAAAAGGCAAAATTTTCTTCTTGGGAAAATCTAGGGATTTTATTACATGCAGTATATTCTTGTGACACTCATCATCTCCAGATCTTAATAGCTCAGCACCCCACACTCTAACTCATGTTACCTTTTTGTTGTCCTGTATTTATCTATTCTCACCTCCCCATTGCTTTATCTTGCTCACACTGTCATAAACTGAAACTTGTATTAAGTGACATTTTGAAACTGAATTCTTTCCCTCCTTATATCATTGGTATTTATTGGTGTCTTCTCTTGTTCCAAATTTACACATTAAAGCCCTAATTCCCAATATTATCATATTGGTAGGGCCTTTGAGGGGCCCCTAGGTTTGAGTTAGGTCATGAATGCGGAGTCCCCATGATGACATTAGTTCCACTACTGGATGAAGCAGAGAGCAGAGTCGCTCCCTCCTGTGAGGATAGCGATAAGACTGTTCTCAGCCAGAAACTGAGCCTGAAGGTAAATTGACCCTGGACTTTTCAGAGTTTAGGAATGTGATTGAACTTATCCTGCTAGCCCAGGCTGGCACCAGGCTAGCCTAGTGCAGAAGTTGGTTCTTTCTGGTTTCTGAATGGCATCCAGTGATCAGATCCACCCAGATATGTTTGATTTTTTTCTAGGTTTGTTGATCATAAAGGCAGCTGCTAAAATATTTTTGTAGGTTTTCATTTTTATTTCTGGAGGATAAATACCTAATACTGACATTTCTCCAACATATGACAGTTACATAGTTAGTATTACCAGGAGCTCTCCAGGCATTTTCTAGACTAGCTAAGTCAGTCCGAATTTTACCCACATATGTGACCGTTCTGGTTCTTCCACCCAGTATTTGGTTTTTATGTGTAAAATTATTTATTTATCATGGTCATCATTACTAGTGTGTGTGCACATGCACATGTGTGTTTACCATATGATGTTTGGCTCATGTGTGAGGGCCCATACATATGTGGACGTTGGACTTTGTCCATCCAGTTTTCTTCCACCTTCATGTGGACTCCAGGTCTCAAACTCAGGTTGACAGGGTCACATGGCAAGTGGCTTTCCCACTGATCCATCTTGCTTGCCCCATTTGTTTTTAATTTTAGTAATGTTGTTAGGTGCATGTAGACCCCATCATAGGTTTAATTTGCATTTCCATGATGGCCACTGTTGTGAATGTTCCTCTAAGCTTTCAGAGCTCTTTGGACTGGGCACAAATCCTTTAGTGGCCCCTGACTTGTGTTGTATTCAACCACTGTGTGCCTTGTCCCTTAAATCTAAGTATTTTTTTTAATATTTTTATTACATATTTTCCTCAATTACATTTCCAATACTATCCCAAAAGTCCCCCATAGCGCCCCCCACTTCCCTACCCACCCATTCCCATTCTTTTGGCCCTGGCATTCCCCTATATTGGGGCATATAAAGTTTGCAAGTCCAATGGGCCTCTCTTTCCATTGATGGCTGACTAGGCCATCTTTCGATACATATGCAGCTAGAGACAAGAGCTCCAGGGTTCTGGTTAGTACATCATGTTGTTCCAACAATAGGGTTGCAGATCCCTTTAGCTCCTTGGGTACTTTGTCTAGCTTCTCCATTGGGAGCCCTGTGATACATCCAATAGCTGACTGTGAACATCCACTCCTGTGTTTGCTAGGCCCCAGCATCGTCTCACAAGAGACAGCTATATTTGGGTCCTTTCAGCAAAATCTTGCTAGTGTATGCAATGGTGTCAGCGTTTAGAAGCTGATTATGGGACGGATCCCTGGATACAGCAGTCTCTAAATGGTCCATCCTTTCATCACAGCTACGAACTTTGTCTCTGTAACTCCTTCCCTGGGTGTTTTGTTCCCAATTCTAAGAAGGTGCACAGTGTCCACACTTTGGTCTTCATTCTTCTTGAGTTTCATGCGTTTATCAAATTGTATCTTATATCTTGGGTATCCTAAGTTTTGGGCTAATATCCACTTATCAATGAATACATATTGTGTGAGTTCTTTTATGATTGTGTTACTTCACTCAAGATGATGCCCTCCAGGTCCATCCATTTGGCTAGGAATTTCATAAATTCATTCTTTTTAATAGCTGAGTAGTACTCCATTGTGTAAGTGTACCATAATTTCTGTATCCATTCCTCTGTTGAGGGACATCTGGGTTCTTTCCAGCTTCTGGCTATTATAAATAGGGCTGCTATGAACATAGTGGAGCATGTGTCCTTTTTACCGGTTGGGACATCTTCTGGATATATGCCCAGGAGAGGTATTGCTGGATCCTCCGGTAGTACTATGTCCAATTTTCTGAGGAACCGCCAGACTGATTTCCAGAGTGGTTGTACAAGCTTGCAATCCCACCAACAATGGAGGAGTGTTCCTCTTTCTCCACATCCTCGCCAGCATCTGCTGTCACCTGAATTTTTGATCTTAGCCATTCTGACTGGTGTGAGGTGGAATCTCAGGGTTGTTTTGATTTGCATTTCCCTGATGATTAAGGATGTTGAACATTTTTTCAGGTGCTTCTCTGCCATTCTGTATTCCTCAGGTGAGAATTCTTTGTTCAGTTCTGAGCCCCATTTTTTAATGGGGTTATTTGACTTTCTGGAGTCCACCTTCTTGAGTTCTTTATATATATTGGATATTAGTCCCTTATCTGATTTAGGATAGGTGAAGATCCTTTCCCAATCTGTTGGTGTTTTTTTTGTCTTATTGATGGTGTCTTTAGCCTTGCAGAAGCTTTGTAGTTTCATGAGGTCCCATTTGTCAATTCTCGATCTTACAGCACAAGCCATTACTGTTCTATTCAGGAATTTTTCCCCTGTGCCCATATCTTCAAGGCTTTTCCCCACTTTCTCCTCTATAAGTTTCAGTGTCTCTGGTTTTATGTGAAGTTCCTTGATCCACTTAGACTTGACCTTAGTACAAGGAGATAGGAATGGATCGATTCGCATTCTTCTACATGTTAACAACCAGTTGTGCCAGCACCATTTGTTGAAAATGCTGTCTTTCTTCCACTGGATGTTTTTAGCTCCCTTGTCGAAGATCAAGTGACCATAGGTGTGTGGGTTCATTTCTGGGTCTTCAATTCTATTCCATTGGTCTATTTGTCTGTCACTATACCAGTACCATGCAGTTTTTATCACAATTGCTCTGTAGTAGAGCTTTAGGTCCGGCATGGTGATTCCACCAGAGGTTCTTTTATCCTTGAGAAGAGTTTTTGCTATCCTAGGTTTTTTGTTATTCCAGATGAATTTGCAGATTGCACTTTCTAATTCGTTGAAGAATTGATTTGGAATTTTGATGGGGATTGCATTGAATCTGTAGATTGCTTTTGGCAAGATAGCCATTTTTACAATGTTGATCCTGCCAATCCATGAGCATGGGAGATCTTTCCATCTTCTGAGATCTTCTATAATTTCTTTCTTCAGAGACTTGAAGTTTTTATTATACAGATCTTTCACTTCCTTAGTTAGAGTCACGCCAAGATATTTTATATTATTTGTGACTATTGAGAAGGGTGTTGTTTCCCGAATTTCTTTCTCAGCCTGTTTATTCTTTGTGTAGAGAAAGGCCATTGATTTGTTTGAGTTAATTTTATATCCAGCTACTTCACCGAAGCTGTTTATCAGGCTTAGGAGTTCTCTGGTGGAATTTTTAGGGTCACTTATATATACTATCATATCATCTGCAAAAAGTGATATTTTGACTTCATCTTTTCCAATTTGTATCCCTTTGATCTCCTTTTGTTGTCGAATTGCTCTGACTAGGACTTCAAGTACAATGTTGAATAGGTATGGAGAAAGTGGACAGCCTTGTGTAGTCCCTGATTTTAGAGGGATTGCTTCAAGCTTCTCACCATTTACTTTGATGTTGGCTACTGGTTTGCTGTAGATTGCTTTTATCATGTTTAGGTATGGGCCTTGAATTCCTGATCTTTCCAAGACTTTTATCATGAATGGGTGTTGGATCTTGTCAAATGCTTTTTCCGCATCTAAGGAGATGACCATGTGGTTTTTGTCTTTGAGTTTGTTTATATACTGGATTACGTTGATGGATTTCCGTATATTGAACCATCCCTGCATCCCTGGGATGATAAGTATTTTTTACAGAGGAAAGGTTTTCTTCCTATGATTTTAGTTCTATTGTAGAATATAAGTATAAATATGTAAGCTTATTATTCTAACATTTTTTTAAATAAAAGGAAACCCATTTATTTACAGTTTGGCCAAACAGAATGGAGGAACGATTCCTAGTTTGTTATTGGACCTAGGGTTCACAACCTCTGCTCCAAGTCAGGTCTAGCCTCTTGTCTCCAATAAGCCAATTAAAAGAGATAAATTAATAATAGAAAGCAGAAAAAAGAGATTTATTCAATATGGTCACATTGGGAAGAGGGACAAAGAATTCAAGCAGCCCTCCCAAGTTTTCTGTCTTCAGGGTCAAACTCCAGAGACAAAGATGGTGTTCATGTCTAAACTGAATGGTTGTTTGATCTAGGCACTGGGAGTGCTATGGAGTAATGTTGGGATTAGGCTGGTTGTCTTCTTGTGTGAATGTATTCAAGTTCTGGAGATGTAGTTCAGTTGATCACTGCCTAGTATGTGCAAGACCCTGGATTTGTCTCTAGCAAAACACACACACACACACACACACACACACACACACACACACACACATCACATACACATGATGTGTTTTTAATACTGGTATTCTGTAGATGTGGTTTGAAAAAAAATTTTTTTTTGAGACAGGGTGTCTCTGCATAGCCCTGGTTGACCTGGAATCACTATTGTAGGCCAGGCTGTCCTTGAACCTGGAGATCCTCTGCTTCTGTCTCCCAAGAGCTGGGGTTAAAGTCATATGCCACCACTGCCACTCAGATGAAAATCAATTTTACTTTAAGGTAAATCTTAATTTTTTGGTGGCAGAGGAAATAACTAATCCTTCTTTCTCCCAACACGTCATGACCCTCAGATCCTGCTGGGAAAATGTGATAGTAACTCACAGTATTGGAACACAAGAGCCTTGGGGCACTGTGGAGAGGGGCCTTGCCAGCAGCGATGCAGGCTGGCTGGCAGAGAGGCCTTTCTGAGTGCCAATCAACTGGCTTTTTGGATCCATCAAGCTGGACACTTAGATTAATGCTCTTGACTTGGAGAGTCTAGAAGAGTGTGGATATGCATGGGAAAGTGCCTGATTATTTTGTTTCCACTTCTTCAAACCAATTTTCCATAAAGCAGAGAGAATCTGAATTATCACATCTGATGGGTGAGACCTCATCTAAATCCAGACAGGCACGCCCTGGTGAGGTCTACACTTTTTTCTTCAGTAATTTACTGCTTCCTCTGCCTGAAAAAATCTAGTAAACCAAGTAACAATGGGGTTGTGGAGAAAAGGAATTGTTCTCATCTTTAAAATAAGAAACACCATGTTTTGGCAAAAGCAGCCCTAACTTGCTACTGTAAACATCAGCAATCCTGCCACAGACATCTGTGTGCTGGTGGCTCCCCCACCCCGGGAAATGTGTCCACAGTACAGACATACACATTGGACCCAGACGGCAACAATGGAGAATGGGACCTGGAGGTCTTTTCCCAGGTTTTATCTTTAGCAGGCATCAATGTCCAATGTGGTAAGTCAGCTACCAAGTTCTCCCAGAAAGACTCTGGCTTCCTCTGTTTGTATGAAGTTTCCTCCAAGTGTGTGGCTGGAGAGACCCAAGTCCACAAAGAACAGCAGTACAGGACGGGATTAATGTCACCTGTCTTTCCTTGTCTGCTCTGTTCTTTAGGCTAATACACTTTAACAACACAAAGCAACTTGGGACCCACACATGTCTTTTCATGGCAATGTGTACTTACACATTAAAGAAACAAAAAGTCAAAAGACAGAAGTTTTGCTGGCTCTCTCAAAGCTGAGCTGAACATACCACCATGAAGAAACTTTATTTTGGAAATGGATTTGAATATATTTAAAGAAATATAAATGGCTTTATTGTTTTGGAAGAATACAGTCATCTGGCTGTTTTTGAGCTCATGAAAGTTAGGAAATGGCTTGAGTCTCAGAAACTTTTACATAGACACAGTACGGCCACACTATGAAAACAGCTGGAAGGTGCAGATGCTGAAGTGTAGATTGGCTAGTGATTGATCAAGGAGATGTGTGAGATGCCTGCCATCCAGGGATTGATCAAGGAGATGTGTGAGATGCCTGCCATCCAGTACATGTATTTCCCAGACTCTGGCACATCAGTCCCTGGTTAAGGCAGATTTTCAGGTTTTATTTCCAAAATTTGTAATATAGTAAGTCTTGAATGGGTTCTGAGAATTTGCATTTTAATGATTTGTTTTTAGAAAAGAACATTTTAAATTTATGGCACCTTTATGCATATAGGTAATATACCTTGATTATATCCAGTGTAAATTACCACTAAGTACTGAGCCTCCCAGTACCCCCTCCCACCTTCCTGTTCTTTTGAAAACTCTAAAGCCCAACAAGTGATGCCAGCATGAACATGCGTCCAGTCAGCTCCCATTCCCTAGCAGCCATTAATTGTCAGTAGCCTCTGAGCTAGTGGTGGAGCCATGGAAGCCCCTCCCTCATCCATGCTAGAATGGCTTGATCTCCTGCAGCTAGCAGAAGCTGCTGAGTCCACTAGCCATATCATGTGCAGAAGACAGCACTCCACAGCACTTCTTCCATTCTGGGTTCTAGGCTCCTTTTGACCCATGGTCTGCAATGTTACCTGAGTTGGAGGGTGGCGTACATAAATCTCCCATTTGGCTTTGAGTACTCAACAATCACTTATTCTTAACACTTTGACCAGTTAGGATTTTTTACATTGACTGCTGGCTTTTGTAAACAGAAGCTTCACTGATCAAGATGGAAAACAGATGTCCCTCAACAGAGGAATGGATACAGAAATTATGGTACATTTACACAATGGAGTACTACTCAGCTATTAAAAAGAATGAATTTATGAAATTCCTAGCCAAATGGATGGACCTGGAGGGCATCATCTTGAGTGAAGTAACACAATCACAAAAGAACTCACACAATATGTATTCACTGATAAGTGGATATTAGCCCAAAACTTAGGATACCCAAGATTTAAGATACAATTTGCTAAACGCATGAAACTCAAGAAGAATGAAGACCAAAGTGTGGACACTGTACACCTTCTTAGAATTGGGAACAAAACACCCAGGGAAGGAGTTACAGAGACAAAGTTCGTAGCGGTGATGAAAGGATGGACCATTTAGAGACTGCCGTATCCAGGGATCCATCCCATAATCAACTTCTAAACGCTGACACCATTGCATACACTAGCAAGATTTTGCTGAAAGGACCCAAATATAGCTGTCTCTTGTGAGACGATGCTGGGGCCTAGCAAACACAGGAGTGAATGTTCACAGTCAGCTATTGGATGTATCACAGGGCTCCCAATGGAGAAGCTAGAGAAAGTACCCAAGGAGCTAAAGGGATCTGCAACCCTATTGTTGGAACAACATGATGTACTAACCAGAACCCCGGAGCTCTTGTCTCTAGCTGCATATGTATCGAAAGATGGCCTAGTCAGCCATCAATGGAAAGAGAGGCCCATTGGACTTGCAAACTTTATATGCCCCAATATAGGGGAATGCCAGGGCCAAAAGAATGGGAATGGGTGGGTAGGGAAGTGGGGGGCGCTATGGGGGACTTTTGGGATAGCATTGGAAACGTAATTGAGGAAAATATGTAATAAAAATATTAAAAAAATAAATTAATAAATAAAAAAAAAATAAAGCTACCTGTAATTTAATTATGGAAATTGTTTAAAATGGTTGAATGAATGCAAAAAAAAAAAGATGGAAAACAACATCAATCTATCATTACAAACACAAATATTTAGAAGATAATTTCGTAACATGTCTACTTAGCAAAACAACTGTAGTAGGTCCCTACCTCCCAAGGTCTGTGACTTTTCCAGTTAAGGGTTTTTGACCAGGTGTACTGTGCTGAGCATGAATTCATTACTGCGGTGCAGGCCTCACATCCAATGAGAAAGTGGTTGGCTACCTTCAGAACTGTCAGGCCATTGTTGCACCAGAAGGACCATCTTGCCTGAGAAATTACTACTGTAGCATGAAAAGTCCAGTGGTAGTCAAGTCCCTTGGTGATTTTCTTCCCCAGTGTCCTGCAGTACCCTCTACATCAACAAACTTAGCCTGTCGGGAAGTTTTCAGGTCAGGTCTAGCTTGATTTCTCTGTGTCCAATGAACAAAGTATGTTGTGTCCTCAGCAACAGAATCTTACTTAGCAAAGGCAGGCAACTCAGAGCAATGACAGCAGCCTATGTGGCTGAGACTCCCCAGGCCCCCAATCAGTATCTTATAAGGAGGTGTCCCAGGCTTGTCATGTACCCATGTATTGTCATTAAGTATTCTTTTAAAATATATATATTTGTTAGTTCTGGATGTGGTGGTGCACACCTTTAATCCCAGACCTTGGGATGCAGAGGCAAATAGATCTGTGATTTTGAAGTTAACCTGGTCTGCTCTACATGGCAAATTCCAGGATAGCTAGAGCTATATATGGAGACCCTGTCTCAGAATACCAACACACACACACACACACACACACACACACACACACACACACACACACACAAAATTATTTATTTTTTACTTGTTCACTTTATATCCCACTCACTGTCCCCCTCTGGATCATCCCCTCCCACAATCCTTCCACCATCACCCTTCCCCTTCCCCTGGGTATCTCCTCACCCTGGGACTTTAAGTCTCTATGAGGCTAGGTGCTTCCTCTCCCACTGAGGCAAGATAAGGAAGGTCAGCTACATAAACTGGCAACAGCTTTTGGGATAGCCTCAGTTCCAGTTGTTTGGGACTCACATGAAGACCAGGCTGCACATCTGCTACATATATGTGAGGAGGCCTAGGTTTAGCCCGTGTATGTTCTTTGGTTGGTGGTTCAGACTCTGAGAGCCTCAGAGTTAAGGTTAGTTGACTCTGTTGGTCTTCCTGTGGAGTTGCTATCCCCTTTGGGGCTCACAATCCCTCTTCCCATTCTTTCATATGAGTCTGTATTTGTCTGAGCTGCTGGGTGAAACCTCTCAGAGAACAACATGATCCTGTCTCTAAGTATAACAGAATATCATTAGTAATGTTAGGGATTGGTGCTTGCCCATGCGATGGTCTCAAGTTGGGCCAGTTATTGGCTATTCCCTTAGCCTCTGCTCCCTCTGCATGCCTGCATTTCTTGTAGACAGGAAAATTTTTAGGGTGAACATTTTCTGGGTGGGTTGGTGTCTCTATCTCTATACTGGGGTTCCTGCCAGGCTAGAAGGGGTGGACTCTTCAGGTCTTATATTCCCAATGTTGTGAGTCACAGTTTGGCACCTCCCTTATCCCAGGTCTCTGTCTTATCCTGGAGATTCCCCTCATTTCCTCACCCCTGTCAGTTGCAGTTTTCCATTCATTTTCATGGCCATCTAGCCATCTCTCCTGTCCTTCCCCACACCTGATCCTGAATCCCCCAATTCCCCTCCCCCTCCTCTCTCCCACCCAGTTCTCTCCCTCCATCTGCCTCTTACAACTATTTTATTCCACCTTCAAAGTGAGATTCAAGCTTCCTCTCTTGGGCCCTTTTTCTTGTTTAGCTTCATTGTGGCTGAAGAGTGTAACATGGTACCTGTATTTTATGGCTAATATCTACTTATAAGTGGTACATACTATGAATGTCCTTTTGCGACTGGGTTACCTCAGTCAGGATGATATTCTCAAGTTCCATCCATTTGCTTGCAAAATTCTTGCTGTCTTGGCTTTTAATAGCTGAATAGTATTCCATGGTGTAGATGTACCATATTTTCTGTATCCATTCTTCACTTGAGGGACATCTAGATTGTTTCCAGTTTCTGGCTATTACAATTATTACTGCTATGAACACAGTTGAGCAAGTGTCCTTGTGGAATATTGGAGTATCTTTTGGGTATATGCCCAGGAGTGGTATAAACTGGGTCTTGAGGTAGAATTATTTCCAGTTTTCTGAGAAACCTCCAGATTGATTTCCAAAATGGTTGTACAAGTTTGCACTCCCACCTGCCATGAAGAAATGTTCCCCTTGCTCCACATCTTCACCATTATGTGCTGCCCTTTCAGTTTTTGATCTTAGTCATTCTGATGGGTATAAGATAGATCTACAGAGATGTTTGATTCACATTTCCTTGATGACTGAAGACTTTAAACATTTCTGTTTAAAGTGCTTCTTGGCCATTCAAGATTCCTCTGTTGATGATTCTCTTTTGAGCTCTGTACCCCATTTTTAAATGGGATTCTTTGGTTTGTTGGTGTCTAACCTCTTGAGTGTTTTTGTAAATTTTGGATATTAGCCCTCTGTCAGATGTAGGGTTGGTGAAGATCCTTTTCCAGTCTATAGGCTGCAGATTTGTCCTTTGCCTTACAGAAGCTTTGCAGTATAATTAAGTCCCATTTACCAATTGTTGATCTTAGAGCCTGGGCCATTGGTGTTCTGTTCAGGAAATTGTCTCCTGTACCAATGCATTCAAGGATGTTTCCCACTTTCTTTTCTATGAGATTGAATGTATCTGGTTTTATGTTGAGCTCTTTGATCCACTTGGACTTGAGTTTTGTGCAGGGTGATGAATATGGATCTGTTTTCATTTTTCTACAGGTAGACATCCAGGTAGATCAGCACCATCTGTTGAAGTTGCTTTCTTTTTTTCACCACACACATGTATTTAAAAGGCGTTTTATTATATATTTTAGGGGCTGTAGAGATGGCTCAGAAGTTAAGTTGGGTACTCTTCCAAATGATCTGGGTTCTAGTCCCAGTACCAACATGGCAGCTCACAGCCACAGAAGAAGATCAGACACTGTCCTCTGGCCTATGCAAGCACAGAGGTATGCATATTCACAGACATTCACACAGGCAAAACACTCATACATACAAAGTAAAATAAATTAAAAAAATCTTTATAAAATTCTGTATTTTAACTGGCCCACAGAATAGTGGATTTCTCTAAGATTTTTCATCTATTCTTAGTTTTGGTTAGCTTGTCCCACCATTATTTCCTCCCACCTCGCTGCCCCCATTCTTGCTCAAGCTTTTAGCCTCTAGTATCCCATCTTACTTTTAATGAATTTGTCTGTAAGGTCAGTGATCTGGTCTGATTGCACATTAAGAACCTCTAGTAAGTATCATCCTATCTCGTTTTATATTTGAGTCAATTGAGTATGAATGAGCCGGTGTCTGCCTGTTTTGTTAAGGGCCTGCTTTTATCTGGGATGAACTTTTCTTGGACACAAGATATTACCCTCAGTCAAGGAAATTGTTTAAATAAATACTGCATCTTCTGACATCAGTGTCTCTGATACAAACTCTAAGAGCACAAATGTACTGTGATGGTGTCCACCTGTTGAGGATGGAAGGGCCTCCCCCCCCCCCCCCGGCCCCATCCCACCTATGGCTATAGAAAGTCCCCCAAGAGGCTGACTATAGTCATTGTTTCCTTCTCTCTTACAAGCGCCCCTCCAAATCAGACTAATCAGAGTCTCTCAAATATTCCTACGAAAATAGTTCTTCTCAGAGTTAACCTATTACACTGGTGACTAGAGTGGGCAGTGTTAGGTATGTCACATCAGCCCCAGTGTGTAAGCCTTGACGGAACTCTCTGCTCTTTCTTTAGCTTTGGGATGATACTGCTGTCTCAGTTATGTTTCTGCTTCATGTGCTATTCCTTGGGAGAGTCTATCTGTCTTTTACTCCAACACTGGAGTTCTGCAGACCCCATCTTTACTAATACCCACTCTATAGGATTGTCTTCAGGATTATTTCCCATATAGTGAGAATTTGCAGCCCTATATCTATATATCTTACTTTATTAAATGCTAAAATACAAATTCACATGGACAGTCCTTGTTTGGAAGAATAGTGTGAGACATTAAGAAGACAGTAAATTGAAGCCATACAGAAGCTTCTTAATAATCAATGAAAAAACTATAATCACTTGTGACTTCGTTAATTTTGTTAAAATATTGAAAATAAAAATAAAAAGTAATATTTAGGTTATTACAGTTTCAGACATAAGAAACACTAAGAATTAAAGTGTTTTGTTCCTTTGTAGCACAGTAGTTAGACATCTGGAATAAGATGGCAGATTGGAAGTTATTCTGTGTGCCTCAGTGAGGGGATAAGCAGGATAACAAACCATCTTTCAACGAGAATGAGTGAAAGCATTGGAAGTCACAACGGTGGTTCAAGAACAGCTGCAAAGGGAGGAGAAACAAATGGATGTGTGTCAGGGGCAGCTGTCCCCTTCCTCAGGAGGGGAGACATGGCCTCTGCCAACAGGCAGTCAGGCAGCCCCGGTGATAGAAGACAGTCTTGTCTTCCACACCTTAGTTGTGTTGTTCTCTCTGGTGAGACAGTGACTCCTCTGGTGTAATCCATCATCAGGGGAGAGATCTGTTTTCCATTCTTTACATCTTAGAGGGTTTGTCAGGGTGCTGTCTTGAGAGGAAACCCATTATTTAGGACTGAGACACATGGGGAGTGGAGAACTGAGAGTAAAGAATCAAGGAGCCATGAGGTAATCAGTGTGAAGATAGCCACATGAGGCAGTCATAAAGAGGGAAGGGCAAACACTGACACAGAAAGCTTCAAGTGCCACAGGAGATGGAGCAGGAAGTAGAGTCTAGAGGGTGTTGACTTAACCCTTGGTGGCTAAGGGGCTAAGCCCATCACCTGAGAAAAGCTGCAGTGCCTCAGCCCTGAGCTTGCAAAGGCAGATGGGGGACTCCCATCAGGAACTGGGAACACGAAAACTCCAGCAGATTAATTTACATGCAGAGGTGCAGCCCTTGAATGGCATGTGTGTGGAGACCAGAGGAAAACTTGTGGGAGTCAATTCTTTCCTTCTGACAAACGGGTCCTGGAGCTTGGACTCAGGTCATTAGGCTTGGTAGCAAGTGCCTTTACACGGTGAGGCATATCAGGAGTCCCTGTGTTCTTTCTCAGTGGTGCCAGGGAGAAAGAACTTTAAAGAATAGGCTTCACACCAAGAAGATGCCTGGATAAAACTGAAAGATATCCCAAACTAAGGAATGCACAAATTGTAACACAGAAACACAAAAAGGCAAGGGAACATGACTCCTTCAAGATATCAAAACTCCTCAGATGCTGTATCCAAAGATACCAGAGTAGGTTAACAGTAAGAAGAATCATTCAAACGTTTACTCAAAAATAAGCTAGCCAGGTGGTAGTGGTATGAACCTTTAATCCCAGCACTTGGAAGGCAGAGGCAGACAGATCTCTGAGTTGGAGGCCAGCTTGGTCTACAGAGAGAGCTCCAGGATAGCAGGGCTACACAGAGAAACTCTGTCTCAAAAAAACAAAACCCAAACCAACCAAACAAAAAGTATCAATGTCCCCACAAAAGATGCAAACAAGTGCATAAATGAAATAGGAAAATATATTTAGGATCTGGAGCAGAAACTCAGTAATATACACAAAGTCAGCAAGAAAAGTGAGATTTTGAATAAAAATACTAGAAATGTTCTGTCTTGGTCACTGTTCTACTGCTATGAAACATCACAGCCCACCCAGTGACACACTTCTCTCAACAAGGACACATCTCCTGCAACAAAGGAGACGCCTCCTAATCTTTCTCAAGTGCTGCTCCATGATGACTAAGCATTTAAATATGTGAGTTAGTGGAGCCAGTTTTATTTAAATTCTGTCATGTTGGAGTGAAATACTCATGAATGAAATAAAAAGACACAGTGGAAAAAGTAGTCAGTAGATTAGAGCAAGCAGAAGGAATAATATCAGGGATGGAAGGCCAGGTGGAGGAAACACTGCATTCCTACATCAATAAAGAAAAGGAAAACAAACAAACATGACCACAACATTGATTCAGCTTCAGAGAATTCTGAGATATGATCAAGAAACCAAACTTAATGACCATGTCCCTGAGTTCTTGGTTCCTGAGAATCATGTGGAAGCTGTCATGATCCATTACAATGAACTTCTAAACTTGCTGATGTGCTTGTGTGACACTGAAGGGCAAAGATCTCTCTGGGGCATATAAGCCAGTGATACAAACAGATGCCAAAAGACTCGGGACCTTGGACAGCAGTCATCATGTTAAGTGAAAGAAGCTAGAATAGAGAAGTGTAGCACATTTCATTCATATTTAATCAGGATTACACACACACACATTTTTGGAGCGAGGAAGGAGATGAGCAGACAGGGAAGGTAGAATAAAACTATGGGATGAGACTATGGACAAAGCATAAGGATATACATATATGTCATGGTGAAGCTGTTACTTTGCACTAACTGGAAAAGTCGGTGACAGTGATAGTCTAGCATCTCCTGACACTGTAACCAGCTTTGCCAAGAAAGTATAGTTTGAATTTGACTTTCTATTGAATCACTTCTAATATGGAGTATTTCCCCCTATATATATTTTTTTTCCTATTTTATTTATGTAGATTAGTTTCTCTTCTAAGTTTGAGTCAGCCTCCAGCCTTTCAGCATTCTCTGAAAAATTCCTTTAATTTGAATAATTTGCCTATGTAATTTTCTGTGGGACCTTTTCATCTTTTTCCTTACAACCATGCTTTTATTTTATTTCTTTAAGACACGGTCTCATGTGGCCCAGTGGCCTTGAGCTTACTATATAACTGAGAATTGACCTTAAACTGCTAATTTTCCCGCCGCTGCTTCCTGAAAGCTAGAATTGCAGACATGTGCCAGGCTTATATGCTGCTAAGAACTGAAGAAAGACAAGGCTTCCTTCATGAAAGGCAAACACTCTAGTGAGCCCTGTCTGCAGTCCCATTTTCTTCCTTTATGGTGATAAATGTATTGCAAGTGTCTATGGTTGCATAGCCAGTGTCTCTTACACAGTTACCATGTCAATGTCCACAGCTGAACTATTTCTTTAAAGTTCACTTCACTTTTTCTTCTATTTTTTAATATTTGATGAACACTGTCCTTTTATTGTCTATTTTGTGAAATATCATGTGGGTTTATTACTGAGTGACAGGGAACAGCATAATGACACACTTTACTGGATTCTTATGCTTTGAATGATACAATACATCATTTATACTTTGCACCTTCCTCAGAGGATTAATTCACATCTTCAATCCTCTTAGAAATCTTCTGTAAACATTTAGCTTGCAATAGCCTGGCCTCCCATGAATCCTTGGAGGAATTTGTGTGGAGTACTCACTGGTAGTTGCACCTTGGTGCCCAAGATTATTATTTATCTTTTTATTTATATGTTCTGGCTCAACTTTAATATAATCAACTGTGGGAATAGATTATATCTTACAATTCAGAATTTCCAACAGTCCCTTAGACAATGCCCTGGACAACAAATGCTGCGGATGCTAAGACTGAAATTGTGGTGAAATGTTTATTGAAGTATATTCATGAGGTATTAATAGTCCTGTAACAGGAGCAGCTGTCTACGTTCAGTTACCTGGCAATTGACAGAGGATTTCTTGGAGTCTTTAAATTAACCAAGGTTTATTTGCAAATCTCTTTTAGAGAAAGAACAACCTATCAGTTCCCCAAACTTACTTGGCCATAAAATAATTTCATAGAAATTATTTTTATGAGAGATTTCCTTGGATTATTCTCTTGAGATGTATGCCCAACATTTTTCTAAGCAAATTAATTGTTTAAACAAATTTCTGGAGTCTAGGGTACAACTACAGATAGATGGAGGTTTTACAGAGAAATGCCATATGTTCAAGAGAGGCTTACATTATGTATGAAGAGACAAAGTATCCATACACAAAAAACCATTAGTGAGTATATTAGGAAGAGGCAATCCAATGGCACAGACACTTTTGGCATACATTTAGTGATTACATTTTTTAAAAAATAATTTCATTTAAAAAAGACATAATAGTTGTATGAATTCTTTGAGTGTTCATAGGATGTATTTGGATCATATTCATTACCATTCTTTGCTCTAACTCATCCCAGATGTAGCCCCACCTCCCCATTCTATCCAACTTTGTCTTTTAAAAATTTTTTAGTAACTCAAATTTTGTGCCCATATGGTCATGGTCATGGTCATGGACCATCTACTGGTGTGTCCTTAATGAAAACTGACTTTTCCCCTTAGAAACCATCAACTATCTATAACTCCTCAGTTAGGGCTAAGGGCTCACAAGCCCCTCCCTCCTCTGCATGCTGGTATACTGACTGGCTTGGTGTTGTGCAGCAGCCACAGCTTCTGTGAGTTCATGAATGCAGATGTCCTGTCATGCCCTGAAGACATCTTCTTTTTGTTTCTGCCAACTGCTGGCTCTTACAAAATTATACTTCTGTCTCAGTGTTTTATTGTTGCAAAGGACACCATGATCATGGCTACTCTTATGAAAGAAAACATTTACTTAGGGCTGGCTTACAGGTTCGGAGATTTAGTCTTTTATCCTCATGGTGGGAAGCATGATGGCTTGCAGGCAAACATGGTGCTGAAGAAGGAGCCGAGAGTTCTACATCTGGATCTATAGGTAGCAGGAAGAGACAGTGAGCCACTAGACCTGGTTTGAACTTCTGAAAACTCAAAACCCGTCCTCTAGGGACAAACTTTCTCCAACAAAGCCATTCCTACTCCAATAGGGCCATAATTCCAATAATGGCACACCATATGAAACTATAGGGCCATTTTCAGTCAGACCATTATATTCTACCCCCTGGTTCCCATAGACTTATAGCCATATCACAATGCAATATCCATTTAGTCTAACTTCAAAACTCCCCATATTGTACAACAGTTTCAACCCCATTTAAAAGTCCAAAGTCTCTTGGGAGACTCAGGGCAATCTCTTAACTGTATTCCCCTATAAAATCAAATTGAAAAAAACAGATCACATGCTTCCAACATACCATGACAGAATATACATTACCATTTCAAAAGGGAGGAAATACTCAACTGACGAAAGACCAAAAACCCCTAACTCTGAATCTCCATGTCTGATGTCAAAGTGTCAAAGATCTCCAACTCCTTTCAGCTTTGTTGGCTGCAACACACTTCTTTCTCTTGGGCTGGTTCCATGCCTTGTTAGCAGCTTTCCTCAGCAGGTATCCCATAACTCTGGAGTCTCCAGCATCTTGGGGTCTCTGAGGCAATCTAGCTTTCACCTCCACATGTCACACAGTGGCCTTTCTAAGCCTTCATTCAGGGACGCCCCTGACACATACCTCTCCTCAGCAGCTTTCCTTAGTCATGGAAGGAGATTCCATAACCCCCTTCTTAGATCCTTGGCTGTCAAGTTAGAGCCACATGGCTAAAGCTGCCAAGTTTTCCTGCTTTCTGGGGCTGGAACATGAGCCCCTCATTCAAATACATTTTCATCAGCTTTCTGATTTTGATTTTTTTTTCACTACCTAAGTTTGGCTATCCTGAAACTCTATCCATAGGCCAGGCTGGCCTTGAACTCAGAGATGCACCAGCCTTTGCATTTCAAGGGCTGGGACTAAAGGTGTGAGCCAGTATGTCTGCCCCTAAGCTTTTCTTTCACTCCTTTTCATAAATTGGAAGTTTAGTTGGGAGGGGCCTTGCTTGAGGTCACCACTCCCTTTATTCCTTTTGGCATCAAGTTTTTCTGTAATTTATTTACACTTTCTGGTATTTTTTCTTTGCTCATCTTGCTCCTTTTCAGAGCATTGCTGCATAAGACTGGCCACACAGTCAGTGCTAGGTTGTTTGGGAATGCCCTCTGCCAAAGCTGTTAATCCATAACTCTTCAATTAACTTCAAGCAGATTTTTTTTTTAGACAACAGTGAAAAGCAGCTACATTCTTCACCATAACATTCTTTAGGCCACTTATTAATATTCTTTGCCTCTGAAACATTTTGATCCCAGTCCCCCAAAATGTATTTGAATGAGGGGCTCATGTTCTAGCCCCAGAAAGCAGTAGAACTTGGCAGCTTTAGCCATGTGGATCAAATCCTTCTCAGCATCACTGTCTTCCATGCTTTTACTACTGTGGTCCATTAAACTGTGCTTGAAGCAATCCACTGCTTTCCTAACCCAAAGCCCCAAAGTCCATATTCCTCCAACCAGAACCACAGCCTGTCCTGTTGCATCAATGCCTCAGTTTCTGGTATCAACTTCTGCTTAGTGTTTTATTGTTGTGAATAAATGGTGTTGTGACACCATTACCACAACAACTCTTATAAAGGAAAACATTTACTTGGGGCTGGCTTACAGGTTCAGAGATTTAGTTCCTTATCCTCATGGTGGGAAACATGATAGCATGTAGGTAGACATGGTGTTAGAGAGGTAGCTGAGAGTTCTATGTCTGAATCTTTAGGCATCAGGAAGAGACAGTAGCCACTAGGCCTGGCTTGAGCTTTTAAAACCTCAAAGCCCATTCTCTAGGGACAACTTTCTCCAATAAGGCGATGCCTACTCAAATAAGGCCATACCTCCAACAAAGCCATTCCATATGAGTCTATTGGGGACAATTTCATTCAGACCTCCATAACTAATTGCCTTAAAATTGGGAAATACTGCTTTCCTGGAATAAATGTTGACTAGTTATAGAATCTAACTATTTAAGTATATTAATAGAGTTGACTTGTAAGTACCTTGTTCAGGTTTTTAAAAATTAATTTTTCTCTCTTGTTTATTTATTTATTTATTTTTAGATAGTTTCTTTATTTACATTTCAAATGTTATCCTACTTTCCTAATTTCCCTTCCAAAAATCCCTTATCCCCTACCCCCTTCCCCTGCTCCCCAACCCATGTACTCCCATTCCTGGTCCTGGCATTCTATACTGGGGCATAAAGCCTTCACAGGACCAAGGGCCTCTCCTCCCATTGATGACTGACTAGACTATCCTCTACTACATATATAGCTAGAGCCACAAGTTTCACCATATGTTTCTTTGATTGGTGATTTAGTTCCAAGGAGCTCTGGGGGTACTTGTTAGTTCATATTGATGTTCCTCCTATGGGGCTTCAGACCCCATCAGCTCCCTGGGTACTTTCTCTAGCTCCTTCATTGGTGACCTTGTGCTCTGTCCAGTGGATGTTGTGAGCATCCACTTCTGTATTTGTCAGGCACTGACAGAGCCTCTCAGGAGACAGCTCTATCAGGCTCCTGTCAGCAGGCTCTTGTTGGCATCTTCCTAGTGACTGGGTTTGGTGGTTGTTTAATGAGATAGATCCCCAAGTGGGGCAGTCTCTGGATGGTCATTCCTTCAGAATCTGCTCTGAACTTTGTCTCTGTAACTCCTTCCATGGGTATTTTGTTCCCCATTCTAAGAAAGAATGAAGTATCCCCACTTTGGTCTTTCTTCTTCTTCTTCTTCTTCTTCTTCTTCTTCTTCTTCTTCTTCTTCTTCTTCTTCTTCTTCTTCTTCTTCTTCTTCTTCTCCTTCTCCTTCTCCTTCTCCTTCTCCTTCTCCTTCTCCTTCTCCTTCTCCTTCTCCTTCTCCTTCTCCTTCTCCTTCTCCTTCTCCTTCTCCTTCTCCTTCTCCTTCTCCTTCTGATTTATTTATTATATATAAGTACACTATACCTGTCTTCAAATGTACCAGATCTAATTACAGATGGTTGTGAGCCTCCATGTAGTTGCTGGGATTTGAACTCAGGATCTGCAGAAGAGCAGTCAGGGCTCTTAACCACTGAGCCATCTCTCCAGCTCAGTCTTACTTCTTCTTGAGTTTCATGTGTTTTGCAAATTGTACCTTAGGTATTCCAAGTTTCTGGGCTAATATCTACTCATCAGTGAGTGCACATCATGTGTGTTGTTTTGTGATTGGGTTACTTCACTTAGGATGATATCCTGCAGATCCATCCATTTGCCTAAGAATTTAATAAATTCATTGTTTTTAATAGCTGAGTAGTACTGCATTGTATAAATGTACCACATTTTCTGTATCCATTCCTCTATTGAGGGACATCTGGGTTCTTTCCAGCTTCTGGCTATTATAAATGAGGCTGCTATGAACATAGTGGAGCATGTGTTCTTATTACCAGTTGGAACATCTTCTGGGTATATGCCCAGGAGAGGTATTGCTGGATCTTCCGGTAGAAATATGTCCAATTTTCTGAGGAACCGGCAAACTGATTTCCAGAGTTGTTGTACCAGCTTGCAATCCCACCAGCAATGGAGGAGTGTTCCTCTTTCTCCACATCCTCACCAGCATCTGCTGTCACCTGAATTTTTAGTCTTAGCCATTCTGACTGGTGTGAGGTGGAATTTCAGGGTTGTTTTGATTTGCATTTCCCTGATGATTAAGGATGTTGAACATTTTTTCAGGTGCTTCTAAGCCATTTGGTATTCGTCAGTTGATTTTCTGGAGTCCAACTTCTTGAGATCTTTAAATATATTGGATATTAGTCCCCTATCGGATTTAGGATTGGTAAAGATCCTTTCCCAATCTGTTGGTGGCCTTTTTGTCTTATTGACAGTGTCCTTTGCCTTACAGAAGCTTTGCAATTTTATGAGGTCCCATTGTTGATTCTTGATCTTACAGCACAAGCCATTGCTGTTTTGTTCAGGAATTTTTTTCCCTGTGCCCATATCTTTGAGGTTTTTCCTCACTTTCTCCTTATAAGTTTCAGTGTCTCTGGCTGGAGAGATGGCTCAGCGGTTAAGAGAACTGACTGCTCTTCTGAAGGTCCTGAGTTCAAATCCCAGCAACCACATGGTGGCTCACAACCATCCTTAATGAGATCTGATGCCCTCTTCTGGTGTGTCTGAAGACAGCTACCGTGTACTTATATATAATTGATAAATAAATCTTAAAAAAAGTTTCAGTGTCTTATTTTTTCAGTGTCTTATTTCAGTGTCTGGTTTTATGTGGAATTCCTTGATCTACTTAGCCTTGAGCTTTGTACAAGGAGATAAGAATGAATCAATTCACATTCTTCTACATGATAATGGCCAGTTGTGCTGGCACCATTTGTTGAAAATGCTGTCTTTTTTTCCACTGGATGGTTTTAGCTCCTCTGTCAAAGATCAAGTGACCATAGGTGTGTGGGTTCATTTCTGTGTCTTCAATTCTATTCCATTGATCTACCTGTCTGTCGCTGTACCAATACCATACAGTTTGTTTTGTTTTGTTTTGTTTTTAAATCACAATTGCTCTGTAGTACAGCTTGAGGTTAGGCATGGTAATTCCCCCAAAGGTTCTTTTATTGTTGAGAATAGTTTTTGCTGTCCTAGGTTTTTTGTTATTTCAGATGAATTGGCAAATTGCCCTGTCTAACTCAGTGAAGAATTGATTTGGGATTTTGATGGGGATTGCATTGGATCTATAGATTGCTTTCGGCAAGATAGCCATTTTTACTATATTAATCCTGCCATTCCATGAGCATGGGAGATCTTTACATCTTCTGAGATCTTCGATTTCTTTCTTCAGAGACTTGAAGTTCTTATCATACAGATCTTTCACTTCCTTAGTTAGAGTCACACCAAGGTATTTTAAATTATTTGTGACTATTGTGAAGGGTGTTGTTTCCCTAATTTCTTTCTCAGCATGTTTATCCTTTGTGTAGAGAAAGGCCATTGACTTTTTTGAGTTAATTTTATATCCAGCTACTTTCCCGAAGTTGT
Organism: Mus caroli; assembly: GCF_978045245.1. NCBI lineage: Eukaryota > Metazoa > Chordata > Mammalia > Rodentia > Muridae > Mus > Mus caroli. Next base: position 8,682,540 of record NW_028227274.1, on the reverse strand, counting down.
TTATCAGGTTAAGGAGTTCTCTGGTGGAATTTTTAGGGTCACTTATATATACTATCATATCATCTGCAAATCATGATATTTTGACTTCTTCCTTTCCAATTTGTATCCCTTTGATCTCCTTTTGTTGTCGAATTGCTCTGGCTAGGACTTCAAGTACAATGTTGAATAGGTAGGGAGAAAGTGGGCAGCCTTGTCTAGTCCCTGATTTTAGTGGGATTGCTTCCAGCTTCTCACCATTTACTTTGATGTTGGCTACTGGTTTGCTGTAGATTGCTTTTATCATGTTTAGGTATGGGCCTTGAATTCCTGATCTTTCCAAGGCTTTTATCATGAATGGATGTTGGATTTGTCAAATACTTTCTCCTCATCTAAAGAGATGATCATGTGGTTTTTGTCTTTGAGTTTGTTTATATAGTGGATTTTGTTGATGGATTTCCGTATATTAAACCATCCCTGCATCCCTGGAATGAAACCTACTTGTTCAGGATGGATGATCATTTTGATGTATTCTTGGATTTGATTTGTGAGAATTTTATTGAGTATTTTTGCACTGATATTCATAAGGGAAATTGGTCTGAAGTTATCTTTCTGTGGTGGGTCTTTAAGTGGTTTAGGTATCAGAGTAATTGTGAATTCATAAAATGAATTGGGTAGAGTACCTTTTGTTCCTATTTTTTGAAATAGTTTGAGGAGAATTGGAATTAGGTCTGCTTTGAAAGTCTGATAGAACACTGCACTAAATTCATCTGGTCCTGGGCTTTTTATGGTTGGGAGACTATTAATGACTGCTTCTATTTCTTTAGGGGATATGGAGCTGTTTAGATCATCAATCTGATCCTGATTTAACTTTGGTACCTGGTATCTGTCTAGAAAATTGTCCATTTCATCCAGGTTTTCCAGTTTTGTTGAGTATAGCCTTTTGTAGAAGGATCTGATGGTGTTTTGGATTTCCTCCGGTTCTGTTGTTATGTCTCCCTTTTCATTTCTGATTTTGTTAGTTAGGATACTGTCCCTGTGCCCTCTAGTTAGTCTAGTCTAGGGTTTATCTATGCTGTTGATTTTCTCAAAGAACCAGCTCCTTCATTGGTTGATTCTTTGTATACTTCTTTTTGTTTCTACTTGGTTGATTTCAGCCCTGAGTTTGATTATTTCCTGCTCTCTACTCCTCTTGGGTGTATTTGCTTCCTTTTGTTCTAGAGCTTTTAAGTGTGCTGTCAAGCTGCTAGTGTATGCTCTCTAGTTTCTTTTTGGTGGCCCTCAGAGCTATGAGTTTTCCTCTTAGGACTACTTTCATTGTGTTCCATAAGTTTGGGTATGTTGTGGCTTTATTTTCATTAAACTCTAATAAGTCTTTAATTTCTTTCTTTATTTCTTCCTTGATCAAGTTATCATTGAGAAGGGTGTTGTTCAACTTCCACGTCAACATTTGCTTTCTGTTATTTATGTTGTTATTGAAGATCAGCCTTAGTCCATGGTGATCTGCTAGGATGCATGGGATAATTTCAATGTTTTTGTATCTGTTGAGGCCTGTTTTGTGACCAATGATATGGTCAATTTTGGAGAAGGTACCATGAGGTGCTGAGAAGAAGGTATATCCTTTTGTTTTAGGATAAAATGTTCTGTAGATATCTACTTATTCCATTTGTTTCATAACTTCTTTTAGTTTCACTGTGTCTCTGTTTATTTTCTGTTTCCAGAATCTGTCCATTGATGAGAGTGGGGTGTTGAAATCTCCCACTATTATTGTTTGTGGTGCAATGTATACTTTGAGCTTTATTTAAGTTTCTTTAATAAATGTGGATGCCCTTGCATTTGGAGCATAGATAATCAGAATGGAGAGTTCATCTTGGAAGATTTTACCTTTGATGAGTATGAAGTGCCTCTCATCTTTTTTGATAACTGGGTCGGAAGTTGATTTTGTTCGATATTAGAATGGCTACTTCAGCTTGTTTCTTCTGACCATTTGCTTGGAAAATTGTTTTCCAGCCTTTTACTCTGAAGTAGTGTCTGTCTTTGTTCCTGAGGTGTGTTTCCTATATGCAGCAAAGTGTTGGGTCCTGTTTACATTGCCAATCTGTTAGTCTATGTCTTTTTTGCATAATTGAGTCCATTGATATTAAGAAATATTAAGGAAAAGTCATTGTTGTTTCCTGTTATTTTTGTTTGAGTTGGGATTCTGTCCATGTGACTATCTTCTTTTAGTTTTGTTGAAAGATTACTTTCTTGCTTTTTCTAGGGTGTAGTTTCACCCTTGTGTTGGAGTTTTCCCTTCATTATCCTTTGTAGGGCTTGATTAGTGGAAAGATATTGTGTAAATTTGGTTTTGTCATGACATGGAATACTTTGGTTTCTCCATGTATGGTAATTGAGAGTTTTGCTGGGTATAGTATCCTGGACAGGCATTTGTGTTCTCTTAGGGTCTGTATGACATCTGTCCAGGATCCTCTGGCTTTCATAGTCTCTGGTGAGAAGTCTGATGTAATTCTATTAGGTCTGTCTTTATATGTTACTTAACCTTTTTCCCTTACTGCTTTTAATATTCCATCTTTCTTTAGTGCATTTGGTGTTTTGATTATTATGTGATGGGAGGAGTTTCTTTTCTGTCCTATCTATTTGGAGTTCTGTAGGCTTCTTGTTCATGAGCATCTCTTTCTTTAGATTAGGGAAGTTTTCTTCTATAATTTTGTTGAACATATTTACTCGTCCTTTAAGTTGAAAGTCTTCATTCTCATCTATACTTATTATCCTTCTCATTGTGTCCTGGATTTCCTGGATATTTTGAGTTAGGATCTTTTTGCATTTTCTTTGATTGTTGTTTCTATGTTTTCTATTGAATTTTCTGCACCTGAGATTCTCTCTTCCATTTCTTGTATTCTGTTGGTGATGCTTGCATCTATGTCTCCTGATTTCTTTCCTAGGATTTCTATCTCCAGCATTTTCTCCTTTTGTGATTTCCTTATTGTTTCTACTTCCATTTTTAGATCCTGGATGGATTTGTTCAATTCCTTCACTTGTTTGTTTGTGTTCTCCTGTAATTCTTTAAGGAATTTTTGTGTTCCCTTTTCAAGGACTTCTACCTTTTTAGCTGTGTTCTCCTGTATTTCTTTAAGGGAGTTATTAATGTCCTTCTTAAAATCCTCTACCAGCATCATGAGATATAATTTTAAATCTGAATCTTGCTTTTCTGGTGTGTGGGAGTATTCCAGGGTTTGCTGTGGTGGGAGTACTGGGTTCTGATGATGCCAAATAGTCTTTGTTTTTGTTGGTAAGTTTCTTACATTTGCCTTTCACTATCTGGTAATCTCTGGTGTTAGATGTTTTAGGTGTCTCTGCCTGGAGCTTGTTTCTCCTGTGAGTCTATAAGCCTGTGTCAGCAGACCTGGGAGACCAGCTCCCTCCTGGCAAGACCAGTGCACAGAGGGCAGTGGAAAAGCCCCACCTCCTGGGTGCAGATGTAGGCCCTTAGGACCCTGTCCCAGAAGCTCTGCTCCTTCTGAGGCCTGTGCTCTCCTGTGTGTACAGGCCTTAGAGAGACACTGGAGAGAAAATGGCTATCTCACCTGAGTTCCGGGGTCAGATCACTCCCTCTTTAAAACTAATTTTAAGTGTTTTTATTTTTTATTGGGTTATCTTTACCAAATTTTTCTATTATAACAGAATGATCAAGTGGATTGGGAAGCCTTTCATTGTTTTGTTTTGAAAATTTATTACTTATTTTATGTGCATTGGTGTTTTGCCTGCATGTATGTCTGTGGGAGGGTGTCCAGTTCTCTGGAACTGGAGTCATACAAAGCTGTGAGCTGCTGTGTGGGTGCTGGGAATTGAACCTGTGTCCTCTGGAAGTGCAGTCAGTACTCTTAATGGCTGATGCATCTCTCTGGGCCCTCATTGTTCTTTATATTGAGAAATAACTATTTATATCTTGAAATTAGTGCCATTTTTAGTGAAAGAGTTTTAGCATATATTTTTCCAAATTGTATAGATTGCTGGATGCCTAGATGTTCCACTTATCTTTAGACAGTTGGGGAAGTGCTGCTCAGGTATTATCTTTTTCCTTCATATTTTAGAGTTTACCAGTGTAGGAGAAGTGGTAAATATTGTCAGTGATTTGTCTACATTTTGTGAGTAGAATACATTTTATATAGAATACAGAAACCAAAATAACTGAAAATAACGTAAATTGGGTCTTTCACATGCCTGTTAACTCTTCATTAACTTTCTGTTGTCTATAAAATACACCAACGACCACAAAACCTGTGTAGTGATTTGGCTTTGCCACTCTGCCCCATTTACCAATTCCGAGGGCCATTCTTCTGTTTCACCAGCACAAGGTTTTAACTCCCGTATGACATCTATACTTACTGTGTGTGCTTCCCTCTGGTAATCAGGTATTAAGTAAGACACAGAGAGTGAAAGAAAGTCCCCTTCAATAGATGACGGTTAGGTGCCCTGGAGTTTGTAGCTGGGTAAGACTGATGCTTACTTTTCCTCTCTGGTGACATGCTCAGTCAGCACTTTTGAACACTATGGAAGCTAGCCAGTTGAGATGAAGCCTCCAGCTGAGTACCTGCTTGATCTCTCCATGTTCTGTGATTCAAGTCTATGCTGTCTTCAGCAATAGGGCCTTACTCTCAGGTTCTGGAGGGTAACCAAGAGCTGTAGCAATGGTCTGTAATGGTTTTGGGTCTTTGAGACATCACTAGTCAACACCTCCAAAAGAGGTAACCCATTTCTTTTTATTTGTTAGCCTGTGGGTACTGTTGTCCCATTACAGGGTAATTTCATTTAAACTTTTTATAATTGTATGTATATTTTAGGAAGCTCCAGCAGTAGTAGGTTTCCATGTAACTACTTCCAAAGGTCTTTAGTGTTATTCTTCCCTGTATTCCTTCCTCTACTCTCCTCTTCCATCTTTTACCCAATTTAACCTTTCTTATTCTATTATTCTGCTTTACCCCATTTCTATGACCATATTCTATCTACCCTCCCTTGAGCCCAGCCCTGCTCCATAGCCTCTTCCTAATTTCCCAACCATTTGGGTATTCCAAATGGACCAAACATATTCAAAGCTAACATTCACATATGGCAGAAAATATGGTTTGTGGGGCATAGATTACTTCAGGATGGTTGTTTTCAGCTCTACTCATTTATCTGCAAATTTCAGAGTTTTAATTTTAACATCTGAATAATATTCTCTTGTGTAGGCGCACCACTTTTCATTACTCTTTCATCAGCTGATGGACTTTAGACTCTTTCCAGTTCCTCACAACTGTGAATAAAGCAGTACATATCACTTACTTTTCATTTGCTTCCCAGTTAGGCCAAGTCTTTAAAGTATACACATTATCTTTTACCCTTTTGACTTGCCTTCTTCACAGTGTTCAGCATGAGGTCATGGTAGAAAGGACAATACATTTGACACCAAACAACAGCAATGGAAGATAGCTCAAGTTATGAGCTTTGTGACTTGGAGAAAGTTGGACCATTAGGGATTTAATTTCTTATCTAAAATACAATAAAACATTTTACTAGATTTTCATAAGTTGTTGTAAAATGAGATGATATTCTGAAAATTGTTTTTACTATGGTCTTCATGGACAGTTAATCATAATTAACAAATTAAAAATTATATGATGAAGACATTTAATACAAATTACAATTAATATTACACTTTCAGACACAAATATCTTGGCAATTGTTATAAATAATCATTTTTCTTCACCTTAATCAGTGGGAGGAATATCTGTGCACCTACAAAGGAAATAGAACAAAGTTTCTTAGCCACTGTGACATGATTAGGATCTCAATTTTAGTATTTTTATGAATTCCCAGGTATATAAGTCAGGCTTAAATCCAAGTACTATTTATCTTTATGCTATTTCTGAACACTTTCATTACAACAACCAGCTCAACCCTTCAGAAAGTTACAATAGTGTAAGCATTAATGCATTCACAATGCCTTTACCTAAAGATGGATCCAACAATAATATTTTGACTATTGGCACAAAATGTTTTTTTAATTCATGTCAATTCTCATACTTCAAATTTTGTGTGTATGGATGTTTTTGTCTGCAGATACGTCTGTGTATCATGTGCATGCTTGGTGCTTATGGAGATGAGAAGAGGACATCAGATTCCTTGGAACATTAGTTACAGTTGGTTGTGAGCCACTCCATGGCTGCTAGAACCAGAACCCAGGAACTCTGGAAGAACAGCCATCTCTCCAGCCTCAGACCTCATACCTTAAAACAGAACACTTGACTTATTTCACATGTATATACTTGTGTATTCTTTACATACATACTTACAAATGACATGTGTTAATGTATGTGATATACTTATTTACTGACATTATATTATATAATTCTAATGTCATCCCATTTAACATCTAATTGCAATAATGTTTCATGATTTCCCTATGATGTTTATTCTTTCAAGTGAAGAGCTATAAAATTTCATATACTATTTTGGTTATTCTGTCCCATTACTTAGTCTTATTGTCTTGTGGGATGAAGTGGAAAATCTGGTTTCTTTAGAAAGTCAGTTATGTCAAATGGTGTTTTGCTGGGACAGACATGTTAAGGAATTTTTTCCTGAAGAGGACACAGGTGAGAGTATGTTTTGCCAAAGCGAATGCATGAAAGGACACATGGCTCTAAAGAACAATTTCTAAACCGGTCCACTGCTCCTGTATCCTAATAACCATTTTTCCACTACCTCTGATGGGTGGTGGGCTAGAAAGGAGGTTAAAGCATTTAAGAACTGTTATTTAAAATAGGGCTGATTGGTATTGCAAAGATCATATGCCCCGGTACAGGGGAATGCCAGGGACAGGAAGTGGGAGTGGGTGGGTTGGGGAGCAGGGTGGGGTGAGGGTATGGGGGCTTTGGGGATAGCATTTTAAATGTAAATGAAGAAAATATCTAATAAAAATGCCTTTAAAAAGTAGGGCTGAGAAAAATTTAAGCTTACAATGGGACATGTACATTCTGGATTACCTTAGTGTCTTCTTTTATGGTTAGTTTTTATGTTTATTTTTAGCCATGCTCCTTTACTTTTTGTACATTTTGTAAACTAGAAATTGGATCTAAAGCTTGAAAGAGTACAAATTAAGTGTGTATAGCTGGAGTATGCAATAACCATGTTTCTATTAAATGTGTATGACCAGATTATGCAATAAACAGTGTTATGTCTTGATGTCACACCACATCAGAAGGAATATAATGTCAGCATTTTCTACTAGTGCCAGGTGTGGTGGTGTGTTTCTGTATGCCTGGTACTTGGGAGACAGAGGCAAGAGGGTCAAGGTTCAAAGTCATCTTTTGCTTAGCAGCAAATTCCCCACCAGCCCAAGCCACTGGAGACCCATTCTCAACAAAATAGCTAACTCACCAACCAACCAACCAACCAACCAACCAACCAACCAACCAACCAACCAGCCAACCAACCAACCAACCAACTCACCAACCAACCAACCAACCAACCAACCAACCAACCAACCAGCCAACCAACCAACCAACCAACTCACCAACCAACCAACCAACCAACCAACCAACCAACCAACCAACCAGCCAGCCAGCCAGCCAACCAACCAGCCAACCAACCAACCAACCAACTCACCAAACAACCAACCAACCAAACAACCAACAAGCCAACCAATCAACCAACCAACCAACCAACCAACCAACCAACCAACCAACCAACTAGAACAGACTACTCTAGTAAAAATTATTTGGTTAAGGAATGATATCTTTTCATTGTAAATGTATTTATTTCTCCTTGAGGCTAGGTAGAAATTGTGTATAAATATTTTGAGATTCTTTGATGAAACCAACTGTTTGTTTTTTTTCCAGAGAAAGACATTTGTTGTTTAGGGTAGAACCCAAGGGGCTATGTGAAGATGTCTCATTACTCTGGAGTAGAGAAACATGAAGCTTACAAGGCAACTGCACTTAAGCATGCTGGAAAGGGAGCTTACTGAATGTTTCAGATGGCACTGGATCAGCAGCAGTAACAAAGGGAATCATGACAATAGAGAATAGAGAGTGGGGAGAGTTGTGAACCTTAAAATATGGTCTCTAGGGTAGAAATCTTTACTTTTTTCTCTGTTGGAATTAAGTAGCCACCTAACTAAGCAGGGTCAAAACACAGTGAGAGAAGTTTGAAGGCTGATGATAGAATGAATATCCATGGTTTTATGCACATTTTTGAGGTGGGTATGTGTTGAGATGGGGTTCTTTGCTATATAGCCCAGGCTGGCCTAGAACTCACCATCCACCTACCTTAGCCTTCTGAGTTCTGGGACTACAAACATGTGACACCATACTCAGATATACAAGGATTAAAGAAAATACTTATCTATTTTGTGTGTATGAATGTTTTGCCTGCATGTATATGTGTTACTGCATGGATGCCTAGTGCCCATGGAGGGCAGAAGATGACATCAGATCTCCTGTAGTTGGAGTGAAAGTTGTCAGCACCATGAGTGCTGGAAATTACATCCTGGCCCTCTTGCAAAAGCAGAGAGTGCTCTTAACTGTTGAGCAATTTCTCCAGCCCCCATATACAAGGATTTAAAAAGAAATGTAAAGAGCATATTGGTTTAGAGGGAAAAAAATCCATCTTCTTCTCTGTTTCAAGTTACAGAGCCTCAACTTTAGGGATTTGATTGGGACTGTTCCCAGTATTGGGACAACTCTTGAGAGCAGCTGGGTGTGATGCTCTGGAATGAGGGAGCAGGTACCCTGGGATTTCAGGCTTTCATTCAGATCCATTTCATCAGACTGATGCTGGAGAGTTGAACCAGAGATTCTAGACCGGTCTGTTTGCTGCCATACAAGGAAGGACACCAAAACCACCAAGAACTGTGTATATGTGTTCTGTGACCCAGATGCAGGATGTGTAAGAGGGAGAAAGCCTAGGAATTGCATTGGATGACAATGGCTCCCATTGGTCATATATTGGAATGTTTCCTACTCAGTGAGTGAAATTGTTTGGAAAAGATTAGGAGGCATGGACTTGTTGGAAGAGGTGTCACTGAGCCTGGGTTTTGAGGTTTCAAAAACCCATGCCGGTATCTCTCTCTCTTTCTCTCTCTCCTCCATCCATCTTGCAGATAAATTGTAAGCTCTCAGCCACTGTTGCAGTGTTACATCTGACTGTAGCTATGCTTCTGTCCTTGATGGTCATGGATGCACCCTCTGAAACTGAAGTTATAAAAAAAAAATGTTTTCTTTTATAATTTTCCTTGGTCATGATGTCTCTTCACAGCAATAGAACAGTGACTGAGACAGAAGCTTACCTCAGAGAGCTTGCTGACACAGGCAAGTCCTCTGTCTTCACAAGAGAGCGAGCTGTGGGGAGGCGGCAGAGGCTGGGTGCTGAGTCTGAGGGAGGAGCAGGGGCAGGAAGGAGCTGATGTGTTTTTGCCCTCCGGTGTCCCAGCCCCACTTCACAGCCCAAAGCATGTTTGTCTGGGAGGAGAGACGGGTTGCACTCAGGGACTTCAAAATACCAGTATATACCCACATCTTCTCTCAACTGCTTCTCAGTTAATAAAAGCAGAGACGATGTGAGTTTGATACAGAGGCCTTTTTGCTATTCCTTTTCTTCTAGTTGCTTTGTATGTGACTTGAGGAAGAGTCTTTATCATGCTCTGGCAATGGGTTCTGCAGGTTTTTTTTGGAGGTGCTCATGGCGTTAAGAAGCAGGATGGCAATGGAGAAAGTTGAAGCAGGGGTGGGACCTGAGCCCATATTAGGAGATCCGACATAAAGTGAAGTCAGGCGACATGGTGCTGTTTCTTTTACTCAGTGTGTTACCTTGAAAAGCACAAAGATTATATATATATATGGACATATTTTAGCCAAATAAGTTCCCAATTCAATTTACTCTAAGAGTCTCTTCCTCTATGGATCTCTGTGTCTCCGCATTGTCTAAAAGGCCCTTGGATTGTTGTTTAGGGGCTTTGAGTGCTGTTGCTTTCAGCACATCATTTTTCTGGAAGGCCCAAGTATGGCATTACTTCACCCTGCAGTCCCCACAGGCTCTGGGCAATGTTCTTGGAAGCACAAAGATGATGTCACACAGTTGGAGAAGGGGCTCCTAGTAAAATAATAGTCCTTCTCGCAGGCCATTGCATACTGCTAAAATATATTACTTTTTGACCTTTGGCCAAAATCCCATTTAGAACAAGTAAAATATTAGCCTCCTATCATGTTCACCAAGTTCAAGGCTATAATTTTTGACAGATGTAAGAGATCTTGTATTTTGTGGGGGCCCAGATGAGCTATCTGTAGAAGGCCTTCTGTTATGGCTGAGTTTGTCCAAAAGGGCTGGGATAAAGACCATCCAGCCTTGCAATCCACAAAACCCTTGGATGATCACAGCAATGTCAGCTTCAATTTCTCTTGGCAGGCACTGGTTCATCCTGGACTTAAATTCCAACAGTACTGGGCAGGGAACTCCTTCCCAGTGTGGTTTCTTAAGCGTCTCTATTCATGGCCACTGAGAAAAGTTTATGCAGCCTCAGGTGTGTGATGTAGGCAGGCATACAAATCAAACATTTACTGACAATAGTATTTTAAAACAATACTTTGGCATGTGTATATTACCATTAAAAAGGATAAGCCAGGCGTGGTGGCACATGCCTTTAATCCCAGCACTCGGGAGGCAGAGGCAGGCGGATTTCTGAGTTCGAGGCCAGCCTGGTCTACAGAGTGAGTTCCAGGACAGCCAGGGCTATACAGAGAAACCTTGTATTGAAAAACCAAGAAAAAAAAAAAAAAAAAAAAAAAGGAAAGCAACTTTGCATAATAATGGCATTGATGTGTTTTACAAAGTTTATGTTCAGTGTGCATGATACTGGGTTTTAGCCTGACATTGTCAATCACACACATGATATAGTTAGAGCATTTACCCACCCTCCACTGTCATCCACTCTTGTGCCTTTCCCACTTGTTAACTCCTTTCTCAAATAGTTCCCCTCAACTTTGTCTTTTTTTGCCCAAGGAACATGGTAGAGAATTATTTATAGGAATACCTTACCAGTGGATACACATTGAAGAGAGTGTTCCTCTCATTAACCGTTATCTGTAGACGAAATGTCTTGTTTTTAACATAAAGAATTAAATGTCAGATGAATAGTTAGAAATGAAGGATGGAAAGATCTTTAACGTTTTTAGAGCTAATTGATATTTTGATTTTATTATCAGCAGTTTGATCCAAATGGTGGAAGTATTCTTGAAAAAAAAAAAGATTTATTTATTTATTATATGTCAGTATACTGTAGCTGTCTTCAGACACCCCAGAAGAGGGCATCAGATCTCATTACGGATGGTTGTGAGCCATCATGTGGTTGCTGGGATTTGAACTCACGACCTTCAGAAGAGCAGTCAGCACTCTTAACTGCTAAGCCATCTTTCCAGCCCCAGTGAAAGTATTCTTATGTTCATTAAACTAACAATTCTGGGAAATTCTGCTTTATTTTCAAGCAAATCTTAGTATAATCCTTCCTTCCTTCCCTGCTTCCTTCTTTCCTTTCCTAAATGAATCTCAAGTTGTAGCTCACGTAGCAATTTTAAAAATCAAGCACTCTAACAAGTAATTTGATGCTCAGCTGCTGAGGATGGCCCTAGGACAGGATGAGTCCTTTGCCAGAACGAGACACCATTGTATGGAGGAAGTGCTGGAAGGAAGTGCAAGGCCCTACGGTGCACCCGGTAGCAGTCTCCACTCTCAGTCCTGGTGCTTCGGGCAGCGCCATTGCGTTCCGGGCATGGGAGCACACACAGGACAGTGAGCATGTTCAGAACCAAGTGTGCAGAGAAATCACCCAACACAAGCCACTGCTGCCAGAACGACTTAAGATTCACTACGTTAGATAGTGAATTAACCTCTAACTACGCATTCAGAAGCTTTTGCTGTTGCCCAGTGTTTTCATGACACTCACAATTAGTTATATACCCTGTTTCAGGCTGGGACCCTCAGCTGCCCTAAAGCAACCCCACTTCATCTTTGCCTTATGATTTCTGTGTGAACAAAAAATTATTTTCTTGTGCTAAAGTCTTCTTCCATGAAACTTACACTCTGGAATTCTAATCTGCTTACCAGGTCTACACATAGTAAGTTTAATTCCAGTTAACTGTTTTCAGATAGCTGTTGCTTATTCTGCAACTACTTTGTTTACATTAAATAATTTAATCCATGGAAGTAGAATCTTGGATTCAGGGTCTTTCACCTAGTGGTGTTTTCAATGATATATGCTTAAACACCAGTTAGTGGAACTGTTTGGGAAGAATTATGAAGTGTGGCCTGGTTGGAGATGTGTCACTTCGGTTTGGGCTTTGAAGTTTTAAAAGCCTTCACTAGACTGGAGCCCTCCTCTCCAGTCCTAGCAGGGCAGGCATGAGCTAAAAGGAGGTGTAGATAGGTTGTGCAGGTACAAGTGACCTTAAGGATAATTGCCTGTAACTGGACACTGCTAAGTCCTGCCACTCAGTACCAAGGCCAAGGTAGTCTACAAGGTTTTGCTCTTGGTATACTGAGATGTGTGGCTGGTGGTTCTTCCCTTCAGAAGTGAAATTCACAAGAGACATTATGTATACACAATATTAATTTGGAGTTTTTACCTTTGACTTTCTTCTTTCTTTCAGTTATGAACCTTGAATGCATGGATCTTATATCTTGTGTAGTTAGGTCCACCCAAGGACATTATGACCAGGTCTCCTAAAGGGTTAGTTTTAAAACATAACATTAAGAATGCTGATTTTAGCTTTGTTTTTCTACTGTGTTTTTCAGTCATCTCTTCAAAGAGAACTTAAACATTTAGTTGGGGGAAAACAGAAGGTCACACCAGTCCCCACCTCACTCTCTGCCTCTGCCTCTGCCTCTGCCTCTGCCTCTGCCTCTGCCTCTGCCTCTGCCTCTGCCTCTGCCTCTGCCTCTGCCTCTGCCTCTGCCTCTGCCTCTGCCTCTGCCTCTGCCTCTGCCTCTGCCTCTGCCTCTGCCTCTGCCTCTGCCTCTGCCTCTGCCTCTGCCTCTGCCTCTGCCTCTGCCTCTGCCTCTGCCTCTGGCTGCAGGTCCCGATATAAAGCTCTTAGATGCTACTCCAGTGCTGTGCCTGCCTCCCATCATGATGATCATGAACTCTCTAAAACTGTAAGCAAACCTTCAGGTAAAGGCTCTAAAAATGAGTTGCCTTGGTCATGGCATCTCGTCACACCAATAGAAAGTAACTAAGATACCGCACATATTCCAGATGCACTATAATTGAGATAGTGCATCTCTGGAACTTGATTAAATGTTGTCTACCTCTTTTCTCCAATATTGTATATTTACTAAAAGGCTGGGAAGTAGAGGGCTACTAGATTTCTCTTGCAATTATATTACACAACTAACACTTAGTATTTGTTAATTAGAATCCTCAAATTTAAAAAATATTAAGTAGCATCAAACTCAAACACAATTTTTTTAAACTATGTATATGATCTTTTACTGATTAATTCTAAATTTTGTTTTATTTGGTTCATTGCTCCAGCTCTTGTGGATCTTTATTAATCTTAGTTTTATTAATCAATAGCACTTATTTTGAGTCCTGGCTTTGATGAGCACACTTTCCATATTCCCATCTTCATAGATATTAGGAGGACAGGGATATCAACAGATGGTGGAACAAAGTAGGAATTAGAGCCATGACCTTACTGTAGATCTAGGTGTAGACATCAGAACAAGCCCTTATGTAGTCAATGTGGTGTTCTGAGAGGTCAGAAATGTTCCAGTAATTTTTACCTTACAGTATGGTTTCTTAATTTAAAAAAGCAGTAAAGGAAGCATTTAAATTAAAACCAAGAAATCATTTAGTGGCACACATTTTTAAAAAAAAAAATAGTCACATCTAATTTTGAGGCACAAGTCACTTCCCCGAACCTCAATTACTCTTTTATTTAAAAAATAAAATAAAATAAAAGGTCAGGTGGGAGGGCACATACTTTTCATCCTAGGACTAAGGAGGTAGAGGCAGGGAGATCTCTGAGTTCAGGGCCAGTCTGGTCTACAAAGTGAGTTCCAGGACAGCCAGGGATACACAGAGAAACCCTGTCTTAAACAAACAAACAAACAAACAAACAAACACACAAACGATGTAAAACAGAATAAAAATTTCAGACTTCAGTTTTTAGGCAATCTAGCATTTAATTGGTATCTAGTGATGTAATTTTGTTTAAGCAATACTATATGAGGGTCTTCAACCCTTTCCTTCAAATCTGTTCTAAGTCTTAACAGTGGTAAAAACCATGTGTGGCAGGTGGAAACTCCATTTTAGTTGCTACACTCTGATTGAATAAGAGAAGAAAGGAACTTCTGGAGGTCAACTGAAGGACAAGGTGGACTTTCCTGCTGGGAGTAGATCTAGCATGACCCTTCTGGTAAATATTTCCTGGTAAGGTCAAGGAAAAAATAAAAAACCTAAATTTACAAGGAAATAGTAATTCCCTACTGATGAATGGCTACACACAAATAAAATTTCCAAGACAGATAATGTACATTCCAACTTCTAAAAAGTTCTCTTCGTCAGCTCGATACTGAAAGCTATGTTTAAGCGAGGCTAATTAATAAGTTGTTTGTGAGTATGCACGGCCAGTAATGGGATTAGAGTTCTTTATTTTCCCTTTGTTTATGCAGTATCATAGTTACATTTTTGGCTCTGTTTTCCAAAGTTATGATCTGGACTGCAAACAAGTTCCTAGTCAAACTATTATGGGTTGTTTATAAAATAAATTTGGAGTATAGTTTAACTTCTGATTTTCTCCCATGACACATGCATACACATATCCACACACATACTACCATTCTCTGAGCGAGTCACAAAATAGGTTTGTTAGCTTTGTCTGGCACAAACATTGTAACCATAGGTCATGAATATTGCTTAGCCAGCATCTACTCTTGAAGATTCTCTTGTCTTCTTGTTTGTGGCAGAGTGATGTGCCCCATGTCTGTGTACTCTCTGCTTTAACTGGAATGAATTCCTGTGGGCCTCCAGATGTATTATGCTACCTCTTCTCCAGAGCTTTGCCCATGTTCTTCCCCTGTGCTAGAATGTCCCTGTAAGGCCTCCTTATTCCTAGCTCTTCCTTGGAATCCTCTCTACCCCCTACCCTACACCTCAGGCATCAACTCCCCAGGAATTCACATAAATTCACCTTGATGACTTTAGCACTGTACCCATTTTACCTCATTTACAATAGGTGTTACTATTAGCTGATAGGGAATAGGTTCTTAAAAACGTAACAAAGGTTTTCTAAAGGAGGTTTCTTTTTTTAATGTCCAGAATGATATGTTTGCACTGCGTATTCTTAGAAGTCACTGAACCTGCAAGATTTGGAGCTGTACACTGTTCCTCCCTGTTTATTAGGTTTGGAAAAGGAAAGACCTTGAATTTCATTTCATTGTCAATGAAGAGTCCAGCATAAGGTATATACTCAGCAAATACCTGTTAAGTCAACAACTGAGTGAATCAGTGGATTTCTGAGAGGAATTGCTGAGAAGAGTGACATCTTTAGTTGCAGCTGAATGGGAAGATTTGGGAAGGAGGAATGTTACAGACGTTTAGGAATGTAAGAGAAAGATTTCTTCAAAGCTGAATGGAGATATGAAAGAATATGTCAGGAAGAAGGCATAGAGGGTTCAGAAGGAGAAGGAGAGGATGGAGCCCCAGTGAGAGGAGAGAGGTGTTAGGTGGGGCTCTTCACCCTGAGTTATGATGGGATTTACTGTGATTATGGTTACAGAAAGCAGAAGTAGCCAGCATAGGTGTGATTGGAATTTAACCCAGTTTTGGTGCTTTGGCTTAAAGCTGTTTTCTAGGACTCA
Source organism: Mus caroli (assembly GCF_978045245.1). Lineage (NCBI taxonomy): Eukaryota > Metazoa > Chordata > Mammalia > Rodentia > Muridae > Mus > Mus caroli. The sequence goes on along the minus strand of NW_028227274.1, from coordinate 8,666,673 downwards.
GTGGTCCCCTTCACAGCAGAATGGTGCTCTAGAAAAAGTTCAGATTTTGATGTCAGGCATGCTTGGTTCTGGGATGCACTGTAACATTTATTAGTTGATTAAGACAGTTCGAATGACCACGTCCCAGTTTTATCCTTCCTTCCTTTTTTTAAAAAATTAGGTTTCTTGAGACAGTGTTTTTTGTGTACCCTTGGCTGTCCTGGATCTTGATTTGTAGATCAGGCTAGCCTTAAACTCAAAGATTCACCTGCCCCTGCAGTTTTATCAAAGAGGATATTCATATTCATCTTGGAGAGTGTGCACTTAAATGAGAGGATGTTTGTAATGTATCTAACTAGCTATCTGGCTCAGAACAATTATTGAATAAATAGTAGCACTTCTTAATAGTAACCAGACTTAACCTTTATGAGACTTTGGAATCATTCCATCCTTGACTTTATATTGTTCAGTATTTTAAAACCAACAGTTTGAAGCAGTATTTTCATCAGTTTTGAAGATGACTCAAAATTGAGAAAAATAATTTGTTGGCCGACAGACTAAGCGGTCATAAAAATCTCAACAGCCTAGAAGGAGAGGCTGAAACTAGCATAATAAATCTAACCGGGATAAATCAGACTTTTGATTTTTGTTTAAAGAACCAATGGAAACTAGACTAATCTAATAGTTTATAAGAGAAAGAAGAAGGGTTATTGTCCATTTAACAAAGGCCAACTGGGTTAAGGCTGCCAAGAAGCTCATGTGATCTGAGGGCATGTGACAGAAATGGAGTGCCCAGAAAAAGCAAATTTCCCAAGTGTCCAACCTCATTGGTTGGACAACACCAGAAGAGCTGTGCTCAGTTGGTTCTTGGTCTGCACATAAGAGAGGGGGTCATGGAGAAGTTTAACACAAGGGCTAAAGTTTTGAAAACCGTGCCATTTAAGCAGTGGTAAAAGGCAGAACGGATGCTGAGCCTAGAAAAGAGGACCAGAGGTGTAGATCAGGAGTGGAAAACAAGTGGTTTGGAGCCTTTTGCTGCCTTTAAATAGTTGCTGAATCAGATCTGTATGAAAAGAGTATGATTGGAAACCACAGGAAAGAACCCATGTGGTTATGCATGTGGCTTTGTAAGCACACTTGAAGTACTCACCAGTATATATAAACTGTGTGCAAGACTATCTTAGTCCTTACACCAACTCTATAATGACTAACCATTACCATTTTACAGAAAAGAAAATGGAGACATAGAGTGAAAATATGATTTCCTAAAGCTTTGTAACAGGATAAATGGTAAGCCGGGGCTACGGTGAGCCAGGGCTGTTGTTCAGATCCAGTACTCCTGGAAAGCCTGTGATCTGTAGACCTAATGGGGATGAAACAGCACTTTCTGGTACACAGAAGTTTCAGGGCTAAGCCAAGACAGTTCCCTGACAAAACAGAGTGCTTGTTAAACCTCAGTGCTTAGTGTTTTCTTGATCATCCAGTTAGAATTTTGCTGCTTAGAAAGCTAGGATTGTAGCTCTGGTTGTTTGGTGTTTTTTTCCCCCTCTAGCTTAAAAAGTGCTTGTAGAAAACTTCAACTGCTGAAATATGGAAAAGGGCATCTCCTGGGTAAAATAAATAACTAGGTACCTGTCAGAATTGTGGATAGAAAGGTTTTCTTGGGTTTTGTCAGTGAAGACTGGTTCTATAGTCTCTTTTATTTCTGTTATTCTGTGATTCCCAGGGCACTGTCATTTTTTTCCTGCCCCATAGCAAGTCCTAGGTCTCTTTATATAGATTTAGAGAGCTTATCCATAGGGCTGCTTTGAGATGGTGTCTTAAGAACCTTGCACCATGGGACACTGTCTCATCTCTGGATTCATTACTTCTGCTATGCACACCTGCAAGTCTGTGTACACATAGTTTGAGATCTTTGCTCCCAGAAAATACATATTTTGGAATTTCAATCTGAGGCTCTTCTAAGAAAGACTCAGACACCAATTCATTGTGTGTGTGTGTGTGTGTGTGTGTGTGTGTGTGTGTGTGTGTATGTCATTTATTTCAAAGTCATCTCCAAGGGAAAACCAAAACAGATCTTGGTTTGCCTTTGGATACACCATTGAAACCATTTCTTCAGTGGATTTTTCCATGACTAAGTGTCTGGGAATCCATTAATGTTTTTGAGAAAGATCTGAAAAGTTTTCTAGACCCTTGAAACTCTTTCAGTGCATATCATACTGATACAATATTGTCTTAGAAAAATTGTTTTCCCTTGTAACATACCCTGGAGTGAACGTGATATAAAATAAGTAAATGGTGATTGCAGTATATTATTTGCCTCATGTAAGTAAGGATATGCTTCGTGATCCTTCGGTTTTAAGCAGAGTATCCCATAGGGCACCAAGGTTAAACAGTTATCTCCATCCAGAAACCTTTGTCTTTAGCTAGAGGAGATGCTCTCTCCTCCTTGGCAGTAACAAGAGTCAGATGAGCAACACTGGATTCCCAGATAGGAAAACTTAACATTTCCAAAGAAAATACCCACAGTGTACAAAACCCAACATTTTAATCCTGCCTTTGTTCTTACTGTATGTGAAATTTATTGTGAAGGTCAGGCAAGTGTTATCATCCATTTAGTTCTGACACAGGCATTCCTATGCTCTTTATAGTCATTTAGGTCTGACGCGTGTGTGTGTGTGTGTGTGTGATGTAATGTGTGTGTGTGTGGTGTGATGTGTGTGTGTGGTATGTGTATGATGTGTGTATGATGTGTGTATGTGATGTGTGTGTGGTGTGTGTATGATGTGTGTATGTGATGTGTGTGTGTATGTGTGTGGTGTGGTATGTGTGTGGTGTGTATGTGGTGTGTGTGTGTCTGTGTGTGTGGTGTGCTGTGGTGTGGTGTGCTGTGGTGTATGTGTGTGTATGTGTTCTTTTGTTCTTCTGGCCATGTTTTAGTTACTCACAGCTGCCATAAGTTGAAGACTCCCGTGGAATCAGGCTCTGTACAAAGTATCTTCCATTAGTAGCCTTTGTTTTAAGTTCCCACAATAACTTTCTGAGGTAGGCATTGGCATCTCCCTTCTATAAGCAAGGAAAGAAATTAAGCTCTGAGAAAGTTAAATATCTCATACGTATAACAGAGCTATCAGGTTATAAAATTTAAGATAGCAATAATTTTAACATTTCCAAATAAAGATGTTTCTTGTATACTACAACTTGGTTTATAGTATTATAATTAATTTACAAATAATTTTACAAATTAATAGGTTCACTTGAAATTTCTATGCATATATATGGTACTTCAATTGTGTCCCCTCTACTGTTCCTTATCCTCCCATTTCTCTTACCACTCCCCCCCCTCCCTAATAGTCCCCATTATTATCAGAAACAGAGAACAAAGAATACATGTACACTTATGACTCAGCTTCCTTTTTCACTCTTAAATACTCTCAGATCCAAACCAAGGGAATGGTGCTACCCATAGTGGACTGGGTCTTCCTGCATCAATGAACATAATCAAGATGAGCCCTCCTCATGCCAAGCAGCCACACCCACAGGTCAACCTGGTCCAGACAGTCCCACATTGACACTCTCAGATGACTTTAGATTGTGTCAAGTTAAAAAAGCTGACTAGAAAAATGAAAGGTTAACATGAAAAGTTTATGTACCTATTAGAACTTGAGAATTAGAATTAGAGTGATTTAAAGGGGCAACAATTTCAAATATATTATAAACTTTGCAAAATCATTTCAAATTTTTAATGAAAAGTCATAGTATCAATTTTTTGTTCATCTTTAGTTTTTCAGGACAGTATATTTCTTGTGTAGTCCTGGCTGTCCTCAAACACACTCTGTCTTTTTCTTTCTTTCTTTTTTTTTTTTTTTTCGAGACAGGGTTTCTCTGTGTAGCCCTTGACTGTCCTGGAATTCACTCTGTAGACCCGGCTGGCCTCGAACTCAGAAATCTGCCTGCCTCTGCCTCCCAAGTGCTGGGATTAAAAGCGTGCGCCACCATGCCCAGCTCGTGAAACACACTGAAGAACAGGTTGACCACCCAGTTTAACGTTTAAACTACCACCCAGGAGGCATGGCAAACAGGTTTCCTCAGAGTTGTTTTCAGAGGAAAGAAAGAAGTGTTGTGTTCTAGATGGTCAAGGGAAATTTGTAAAGTAAGGCTATATTACACACCTACTTATTTCTTTGCCTGTGAGATTTTAATTAGGGGTCAGGTAAGAAAAGATGAAGAAAAGATGTTTTACATTTTAAAACATTTACCATGAATATGAACATTTTGCCTTTCTATGTGTTGTAAACTACATACATGCAGTGACCCTAGAGGCTGAAAAGGGTGTCAGATTGCCTGGAACTGGAGCTACAGATGGAGGTGAGCTGCCACGGTCATGTGGGTGTTGAGACCTTTGCCGTCTGGAGGAGCTGGTACCCCTGACCACAGAGCCATCTCTTCAGATAGACGATGGGCTTTTGACGGATGGTTACTTTGAGTGACTAAATCAGGAAATGATGGATATAAAATCAGAAACAATTCTGGGTTGGTTTAAAGTAAATGCTAATTTTTATTTTTGTGTGTCTCTGTCTCTCTGTTTCTGCCTTTCTCTGTCTTTGCCTCTCTCTGTCTCTGTCTCTTTCTCTAACTCTCTGTCTGTTTTTCTCTCTCTGTCTCTGTTTCTCTCCATCCCTGTCTCTCTCTCTCTCTCTCTCTGCATGTGTGTGTGTGTGCCAAGAAATCATGCAATAGCAGAAAGGAGTTCTTCGGTTTAATTGACATGGAGAACAATAATAGCACTAGCAAAAGCAGCACAATGAAATGAAGATGATCTCAATGCCAAAAGATGAGGTCAGGACTCCTGGAGATAGAGTTAACAGATGCTTGTGAACTGCATAATGTTGGCCCTAGGAACTGAACTCAGGCCCCGATGGAAGAGCAGAAAGTGTTTTTGACTCCTGAGCCATCTCTTTAGCTCCTTCTACCTATTCTACTTCTTACTGATGATGAAGAGTATTAAATGTGCATCAGCTACCTCAGTTATGAACTCTTTGAGTGTCTTTGTGACAACAGGTGTGCACTTGTAAAAGTACAGATTGTCTGGGAGACCCAAACTGAGGGCTTGGTTATAAGTGCCACATTACCTCAGTTCAACTTGTTCAACTAAAAGAGTAACACTGCGTGCTAAGTGTTGGCAGCTTTGAGCTTCCATTGCTGCCCAGGAGAGCTGCAAAGGTCTGGATAGAATCAGCTTCAGAAGGGAGTGGGACAACTTTATGGCCTCCTTCAACAGGAGACAATGGGCTTAGTTCTAGGCATAAATCCCAAAGCAACAGTAGCCTCTGTATCAGGGTCTTCACTATATACCTTATACAATAATGAGTCTGTGTGGCAAGGTGTCTATCTTGTCATGTGATTCTAGCTATCCTTCTCACAGAATAAATCCTTACAACAGATAATAATGTGATCGAAGCTGGAAGATTGAGAGTCACAAATAGCTTTCAGAGTTCATGGTTCTAAAGATGTATTCAACGTGTGTGTGTGTGTTTTGTTTTTTGTTTTTTTGTTTGGTTTTTACTTACAAATGGCAAACAGGTATACAGGCCATTGGCAACCATCCAAGAATCAATAAATATATAACATATTTAGTATTGTTTAAAGGGAGGGTTAGGGCGTTCCTGGAAGTCTGTTGTGCTGACTGGCTTTTGATACAGTTATTCTTCCAGAGTTGCCCTTACCACTGGTGAGCAGCTGCTGCTCACATCAGGTACACAGTTTGCTGAGCCATCAGTAAATTGTCCCATGTGTTTAAAAGAACCTTGTGAGCTGAGGGTCCTCAGTGAGCCACTAGCATGACTTTATGTCAAGACTTCACCTGCCCACTGTTGGCAAAGTGAGGAGTTTTGGTTCCCTTGAAAAGTACTGAAAATATACATTGAAGGTTTTCTATCTGATTGTAAATTATGTTGATACTCAGATGTCGATGGTGTACTGAGCGAATATGATTTGTCTAAGACACGAGGCAGATACTATCGTTGAGGAGAAGATACAAGTACCGCCAAAAATTGACCTTAGTTTGGTGATGTTCTACTTTAACTCTATTGCTCTTGTTAGTCTTTGTCATTTCCCTATGTTATTGTTATAGTTGTGTTGAGACACTGTCGTGTGTGACCTCAGCAGTCTTCAAATCTTATTCAAGGCTGTTATTTTTGTTGGATTGCTTGGGAAGGGACAGGTAAGTCATTTAGAAATTGATTGATGTATCTCATTAGTGCTTTACATATAGGGCTCTATTGGGAGATCCCCTGTGGGCTTTATGGGACTCACAGTATAAGTATGTGAAATGTCAGAGCTCATATATTCAGCACTGAAAGCTGCAGTACCACTACCATACACTGAATGGACTGAAAGAGTTCCACTGAAGGGCTTTTGGTCCTATCTGATGTGTTCACATGCTTTTCTCTCAGCTCTAGCACTGGTCTCCAATTCAACCACAAAAATTCAAACCTCTTTCCTTTGCAATTTCTACAGCATAACCAGATACGTATACATGGCTTTGAAGTCTTTTGGAATCAGAGATTTCTGTTCTATTCATAATCACCTTTCACCTTTAAAATGCCATGGAAGAGGGGAAGGGAAGGGGGAGGGAGAGCGGGAGAGGGAAGGGGAGAGAGAAGGGGAGGGAGGGAGGGAGAGAGAGAGAGAGAGAGAGAGAGAGAGAGAGAGAGAGAGAGAGAGAGAGAGAGAGAGAGAAGAGAAGAGAGGGAGAAGAGAGAGAGAGGGGAGATGGATTAGCATATGAGGACTGAGAGCAAGTCTGTGTGTAGTAACAGGCTTTATGCCAACTTTCAGTCTTCCAACAGACTTGTATGTGTTTGTACCAATTACCCAGATTCCCTTTGTGCTTTCCCCACTACGCTCAGTACTACTGTTCACCATTGACAAGTACTACGTTCACCATTGACAAGTACTACTGTTCACCATTGACAAGTACTACTGTTCACCATTGACAAGTACTACTGTTCACCATTGACAAGTACTACTGTTCACCATTGACAAGCTTCTCTGTACTTTTCACATACGAATGGGAACAAGTGGTATTTATTTTTCTGGTCTGGTCCATTTCTCTCAAGATAATATCCTGTAATTCCATGCATATTATGTGTGTGTGTGTGTATGTATGTATGTATATACTGTATGTATGCTTGAATTATTCATTTATTGATGGTAACAAGTTGATTTCATATTTTACTGTTCTTAGTAATGTTACAGTAAGCATGGATATTCCTTTGATACATTAATTTAATTCTTTTCAATATAACAATATAACCAGGCAGGCCAGCTGGAGCATGTGCTAGGTCTGCTTTTAGTTTTTGCAGGGCTCCTTGTTCTCGTCATAATGTGAGGTTTTTAGAACTAACTTTTGCTCACTGTCTAGGAGAGAGTGGGGAATCTTTTTCTTTTCATCTATCACTTAACCAGAGAATTTACCATGGTAAAAAATTGATACTGACAGACCTGTGTCTTTAAATCTAGTACTTAACCTTTTTTGTTCCAGAAGCTATTTTTCTCTGAGCATCCTTGTTGTTGTCTCTGGAATCTGACTTCACTCTGATTCCTAGCTTCGTGTATGTGCAGATTCACCTGTTACTCTATCATAGGCACTGACAGAAGAGAGAGAGCACCAGAGTCAGAGACAAGAGGCCCATCTCTTGTGAAAACTGAACCTGAGAATATTGGTCTGAGTGAGTCCTTTCCCATGGGGCAATGGCTTGAGGGGTACACACAGAGAGGCTGTGTTGTGGCTGAGGAACATGGCCCAAGTGTATGCTAAGCATAATCTGAGCCCTGCCTCTACTGCTCTCCCCCCCCCCGCCACACACACACACACACACACACACACACACACACACACACACAGAGAGAGAGAGAGAAAATGATCATGTAGGTAGTAGTTAGTCTGTAGACAACTTGGCCTCCGCAACTGTTTGTATAAGGAGCTACAGGGATTTCTCCACGTTATCCTTTTAGTCAGTGAGAATGTACATGGACCCTCACAACATAGGATGGGCTTCCTCTTCCAATGGTGATCAGGCCAGTGTGTGATAGGCACTTTCTGATTGAACCCATATAAAGCTGATCTGAATGAAGTTATGATTGGTCCCTAATGCAACAGCTGGACCAAAGCATCACCCAGGAACGCCATACAAATGGGGCGTAGAGGTATGCCTACGCGGTGCCTCATGCAGCTCTGTAGAAATAGAAGAGTTCTTTGTAGTGTTACCGTCGTTATGGTTCCTTCAGGAGGGGTTACAGTTTCTTTTCTACAGAGGAGCATTCCAGGAGAACCCTGACCAGCACTGGGTAATACTGCTGCCTTTATTCATCATTTTTTTTGTGGGTGGCTGTCTTAGTCTCTGTTTTATTGCTGTGGGGGTTTGTTTACAGTTTCAGAGGATTAGTCTGTTATCATCAACATACCCTCCTCAGTAAAATGTGTTACTTTCATTCAAAGAGTTGAGTGGATTTTCTAAGTGAAAATTGACTTTTGTTAGTCTGCCCTTCCATACTTGATTCATGACATTTTGCTCCAGTACACAAGTGAATCATGGAGAAATCTACGGTCACACGTTAAGGGTTTCTCACCAATTGGAGCATCCTCTGTGTAATCATTAAGGCTATAAATACGTTTTAAGGTTAATATGTGTTAATATATTATATTAACATATATTATATCATAATGATATAATGTGATATATATGTTCATATATAATTGGTTTCAACTTGGAAAAGCTGAGCACTAGAAAGACCATTAGTTGGCTACCATGAGACTGAACATTTATGTGTGTGTATATGAGACACTGAATTCATGAGTGTATGTCAAAGGTTTCAAATTCGACAATAGAAAATACCACCAAGAGAAAACATATTACTATAGTAAGTAATGCAGGATACTGTTTTCTTTCTTTTTCTTTTTCTTCTCTTTTTATTTATTCATGTTACTTTCTGTTCACTGCCCCTTCAACCTCATCCCCTCCCATGGTCCTTTAACCTCTGCCCCCCTCCTCCTCTGAGAGGGTGGAGGCTCCCCCTGAGGTCTCCCCCCTCACCTGGCACATCAAGTGTCTGTAAGGCTAGGCACATCCTCTCCCACTGAAACCAGACAAAGCAGACCAGCTTGAAGAACAAGGGTGTTATGTTGTAAGGTGGAAAATTTGAACAAAGCCCAGATCAGAGTTATTCCAGGATTCGGGGAGGTGGAGGGAGTGGTGGGTTGAGGTGTAATGAGTCTGTGGAATGATGGTGGCTGCCCGTGTCATTTACATTTCAGACAGGCTTTCCTCTGTCTGGTAACTCTCAACAGGTCATTTAATAGTCTAGTTCAATATTAGGAAGTTTCTCAAATATTGCCTCAAAATACAAACATCTCCCAAATGATACTAGGTGGGGTAGTGTCATTTAGTGAGCCAGCCAACCCTTTCCTGAAGGAACACACCTCTGAGCTATGAGAGGATGAGGGAAGGAGAGACGGGTGAAACAGGAGGAGAACGGGTCAGCAGAGATTTTCCTGGGGGTGGGAGAGAGGGAAAAGAGGTATGGAAATGTCTTCAACTCCTTGGGTAAACACTGAGTGTACTGGCTGGTTTTGTGTCAACTTGACACAGCTGGAGTTATCACAGAGAAAGGAGCTTCAGTTGAGGAAATGCCTCCATGAGATCCAACTGTAAGGCATTTTTCTCAATTAGTGATCAAGGGGGAAAGGCCCCTTGTGGGTGGGACCATCTCTGGGCTGGTAGTCTTGGTTCTATAAGAGAGCAGGCTGAGCAAGCCAGTAAAGAACATCCCTCCATGGCTCTGCATCAGTTCCTGCTTCCTGACCTGCTTGAGTTCCAGTCTTGACTTCCTTTGGTGATGAACAGCAGTATGGAAGTGTAAGCCGAATAAACCCTTTCCTCCCCAACTGCTTCTTAGTCATGATGTTTGTGCAGGAATAGAAACCCTGACTAAGACACTGAGGGACATCTTGTGGATCACATGACAAGAATATGTTTAGTTTTGTAGCACACTGCCAAACTGTCTTCCAGAGTGGTCCTGTCAGATTTCACCCTCAGCAGCAGTGAGTGCTTCTAGTGTTCCATAACATTCAGTGACATCGGTGTTCTGGACTGGAGTCATTCTGACAGGCTTATAACACTATCTCGTTGTTTTAATTAAGGTTTCCTGCATGAATTATGATGTGAAGCATCTCTTCACACTTACCATTTATATGACTTTTTGAGGAGATGCTTATTAATGACTTTGGCCCACTTTTTGATTGTTCTTTATTATTTCATTGTTTTGGGACAGCATATTTTAAAAAAGAGCGTGTGTGTGTGTGTGTGTGTGTGTGTGTGTGTGCAGACAGATGCTTGCAGTGTTGCCATATTGCCAAGTTGCCGTGTGGAAGTCTGAGGATAACTTTTGGGATCCAGAGCTCAGGTAGAGTTTTGAGAGCTCTCTGTATGTGTTGTAAAATAATTCTCCATGTATGGATTTTTGCAGGGCTCACCAACCCTATTCCCTCCCTGTGGTTTATTGTCTCTCTTCTCAACTTTGTCTTTTGCAAAACAAAATTTTTCACTGTAGGGGAATTCTGCTCAACTCTGTATTTCATGGGTTTTGCTCTTTTAAAGTCACAATTAAAAGATCATCTCTTGGCCTAGTTGGCCATCACTGGAAAGAGAGGCCCATTGAACTTGCAAACTTTATATGCCCCAGTACAGGGGAAAGCCAGGGCCAAAAAGTGGGAGTGGGTGGGTAGGGGAGTGGGGGGGAGTGTATTGGGGACTTTTTGGATAGCATTGGAAATGTAAATGAGGAAAATACCTAATAAAAAAATTAATTCTAAAAAAAAGATCATCTCTAAGATGCTGTCATATATATGTTTTTCTAGGGATTTAAGTTTTCAATTTTACATTAGGTCTGTGATATATTTTTGAGGTGGCTGTTAAGTTTGAGCCCAGATTTGTTTCTTTTATTTTTGCATATAGACATTCATTTGTAGAAGAATCATTAGTTGAAGACTTTCTTGCTCATTATATTGCTTTTTCTTCTTTGTCAAAGAGCAGTGAATGATATTTATGGGCTGGGAAGCTGGAAATCCCCTAATAATCCATTTTTAAAATTCATATACTTGAACTACATGTTAGTTCTTTCTTTTATTACCATGACAGAGGCAACTTAAAAAGGTTAACTGTGAGTCACTATTTGAGAGGCCCTAATCCTTTCCTTATGGGAAGACACAGTGGTGGGAAATGGTTCTGACTGTGGGTGTGAGACAGTAGCTGTTAACACAGCCCAGACCAGGACCTGGGGTGCTCTAGTCTTCAAAGGAGTGTCCTTCTCTCCTCCAAGCCCCCAATCCTTAAGGCTCTACATCCCTCACATATAGAACGGGAGCAGGGGAGGGGCAAGTGAGATGGTTCAGGGGTTAAAGGTGACTGATTTCACAAGGCAGCAGAAGATAACCACAGCATGAATTCACCTGCACACACATGCCTTCCTCACACCATCAAGTTGGAAGGAGAGAACGCACTCCCAAGAGTTGTCAGACCTCCACACACTGTGGCATAGACACATACATGCACAGTTAACAAAACAGCACTGACGACTAAGAATTCAAAACATGAGCCTGTGAAGAGTGTGAAAACTGTCTTTTGGACATGACATGGATGTTGTATTCACAAACACACAGCAGCTCTGGCTGTCTGCATAAGACTTGTCTCTTGCTGAGAACTGCTGATGGGTGAGGGGGATCATTTTTCTTTAGGGGTATAGGCACTAGTATGTTCTCATCCAGTAAATACCCTCACACCATGCAAATGGCAGCCCTCCAATTAAACTCAGTCACCTGTGCATATAAAATAGGATGTGAGAGTAGGAGGCAGTCATTGTGATGAGAGGAGTCCAAAGAGAGTGTGCAGGGAGAAGGAATGGGGAACAAACATGATAAAAATACATACATATATGAAGTTGTTAAAGAATAACCACAAATATTTTTTAAAGAATAATGCCACAAGTAAAACATATATATATATATGTGTGTGTGTGTGTGTGTGTATGTATGTATATATATATTATATATATATATATATGTGTGTGTGTGTGTGTATGTATGTATATATATATATAAAAAACAATAGGATACAAAATTGTATACATGCTTAAGATTCTAGTTTGGTAAAAAGGAAATCAGATGTATAATCTTAACTGTTCTGGAAACTGAGGCAGAAAGGTCTCCAGTTCAACATCAACCTGATCAACTTAGTGAGACCCCCATGACAAAAAATAAAATAAAATAAAATAAAGGTAAAAAACCCAGCAGGGTTGGGTGTAACCCAGTGGCACAGCCCAGCAGGGTTGGTGTAGCCCAGTGGCACAGCCCAGCAGGGTTGGTGTAGCCCAGTGGCACAGCCCAGCAGGGTTGGGTGTAGCCCAGTGGCACAGCCCAGCAGGGTTGGGTGTAGCCCAGTGGCACAGCCCAGCAGGGTTGGGTGTAGCCCAGTGGCACAGCCCAGCAGGGTTGGGTGTAGCCCAGTGGCACAGCCCAGCAGGGTTGGTGTAGCCCAGTGGCACAGCCCAGCAGGGTTGGGTGTAGCCCAGTGGCACAGCCCAGCAGGGTTGGGTGTAGCCCAGTGGCACAGCCCAGCAGGGTTGGTGTAGCCCAGTGGCACAGCCCAGCAGGGTTGGGTGTAGCCCAGTGGCACAGCCCAGCAGGGTTGGGTGTAGCCCAGTGGCACAGCCCAGCAGGGTTGGGTGTAGCCCAGTGGCACAGCATGCGTGCAGCACAGACAAGGCACCGTGAGTTTAATTGCTAGGTTGTTTTAGGTGCCTGTGTAGCAGCTTCTAGTGGGTGTGTAGCTCACTTTCATCATCTCTGTACATTTTTATAATTTTTTATAGAAAGCAAGGAGACAGGATTGTTTGTTCTGGATAAGTGCTAATAAACTATAAACTCCTTTAAAACTAGTCCTCTATATATTGCTTTTTTAGAATCAACTCTTACTTTTAAACAGCAATTCATTTGGGTGTATCTCTATGATCATATTTTCAAACTGTTCAGCATTTTACTCAGAAATTTTCTTCTGATCAAAAACAGTTTCCCAGTTACATCCTCTGACGCGTGTGTTGCAGAAATGGTCCCCACACACTTAGTTAATGGACTGCTTTATGAAGGTAGCTGCCACTATTTGTCATGTTTATAAAAAACATTTCCTCTTTGATCTGGCAATTTGACTCTGATAATCTGAGATACCCTGCAATGTAGGAACTGACTTGGAGTCACTGAGGACTTCTTTCTTCGATTAGCTAAAGACTAGCAATGACATGGGGTCATATGTTGGACAACTATATGGATGGAAATGAGGTCATCCAGTAGAATGTGTGGCAGCTATCAGGGGCTGGAAGGAGCAGTAACACATAGGGAATAGGGAGGGCTTTGCCAGTGTGAGCTTTAGCTGTGGCTGAGTACCCTGCATCACCTGCTTCTGGTCTGGTTGCTGTACTAGCTACACAGCTTCCTTCATGGTCGTAGCCATAGAACTAGCCTGCCCCTCATGGCCTTATCTGGTCTCACTGCCTAGAGTCTGATTTCTCATCAGAGATGCTTAAATGGTGATGGAGCTCCCAGGTACAAAACTTCCACCCAACCAAACCTCAACAAAAGGGCATAGTCTAGGTTGACTTAAAAGTTGTGATGAAGCTGAGGATGAGGCAGGGAGAAGGATGGACAGAGGGAGAGTGAAGTGGAAGGAGACAGATTTAATGACCATTATTTCTTATCCCAATTCTAATTATCAATGAATTATTTTCGTCTACTTATAAAGCAGATCTACACTCTAATCACCTCCACCTGTGCAGCACCTTCATTTGTGCATCATCTCCACCTGTGCATCACCTCCATCCCTGCATCACCTCCACCTGTGCATCACCTTCATCTCTGCATCACCTCTACCTGTGCATCACCTCCATCCCTGCTACCTTTTGATGCCACCTTTGCATGTTAGCTGGACCAGTGTTGCAGCTTCCCAGGGGTTCATTGTGATAGGAAGTTGTTTTAGTTTCTGATACTTGCAGTAAAGGCTGGAGGACGGTGATGCTAGCTCATTTATTATCATGTAAGTGAGCTATCTATTTTCATCAGTCACAATGACATTTTAGTGGGATTGGATGAAGCTCTTTGTTCAATAAATGGCCTTTAATAATTTGTATCACCATTAAACTTCAAATCTCTCTAACTTTAAAACATCTTTCCTTGGTTTATCTTTCCAAATATCTTCCTACCATCTTTCTCCTAGTATCGTATATTTTTTTGATGCACCCCAGTATACCCACTAGAGTCCTATTTCATAGCCATATGTGATTGTTTCTTTTGGCTGGGACAACTTTCCCCAAATTGGCATTTGGTTGGCTTTTTCTCTGTCTAGTTGCTGCTGTTGTTTTTGTTATGGACTTTAAAGCCTTGACCACACACACGTGCTAAGCTTGCTACGGCTGAGTAGCTTCCCTGGTACCATAGAGCACCAAGTTTACTCCCTGTTCTCTTTACTAGGATATTTCCCTTATAACCCCCAGGACACTTATTAGTTTTCTTTATTACTCACTTTATCTACTAGAACGTAAGCTCCACAAGACATCTATTTATATAGCTGCACTGGATAATGCTGTTGAATGAAGAGATACAAATAGAACCTTGCTTTGCAGATGAGGACCCTGGGAACCAGCGACCTGAGGCTGCATTTTAATCTGATTGCTGAGCTGGGACTCTGCTGCTGTCCCGTGGGGTCTCAATCAAGTTTATATTTCATAATTTGGCACCCTACAAGACTCCATTCTCCCTGTTCTTTGCCCATTATAAATGCGGGGTTTACTGCTTTTTATTTTTTTCATGTCTTTAACAATGATGCAAGCTGGGGGTGGGGGGACACTTTCCTGGATTTCCCAGAGGGGAGAGGAGGAGCAGTACACCTCTGCTGGTTTCTCCTTTGAAATGTAGATTTTGCAACCTCGCGCCATTGTTGGACAACAATCCGCATCTCAGAGGCAGGGAAAGGTTCCCACACTCTCCTTACAGACGCCTGGCTGGTGAGCCCTGGGCTCCCCATTACTCCTGGGCTCCTTGTTTCTTTTTCCTCTCTCTTTGTTATGTCATCTATTCATGACTGGGGCAAGATGCCATGCTATTCTTTCTCAATTCTGGATCAGTCTGTTATTAGCTATTCTCCTTGGGTGCCCTATTCATGGAAAGTGAGCCACCCCAGTTGCAGGAGGTGAGCTACGTGGAAAAGGTCAAGGCACACTTTCCTGCTTGGTTTGTGTGTTTCCTGTGATTCAGAGGGAACTCTTCACCAACTTAACCATCATGGCCTGTGTCTGTGGTCCAGACTGTGTGGGTGTTCTCAGAGATGCTGCAGCTAAGGCCAGCAAGATGAGTCTGCTGCAGTAAAGTGAGTCTGCCCTGGGCTGTCAGATCCATCTGTGATGTAAACGGGGTCAAGAGTAAGATGAGAGGACTCAACACATGCTACTCAGGACACTTTTCTCCCAGTGTTCTCCACAGCCCAAGTCACTCTGCTTTCTCTGTAACAACTTTCCCTTTCTAAGAGATCGAGGAGTACTGACTAACAGGATGGGACTCAGTGTTGGGTTTTGTGCTGTTAGCTGTTTTTATACAGGGTGTCCTTTCTCTGCAGAACTTGGGTGTAGGATGTTAGGGAACAGCTCTTCACTTGACATTCAGACTCTGTTGCCTGGGAAGTGGTACACTTCCCTCTCAGCCCAAAAGCTCAACAGACAGCCCTAACTTACTTGATTATGGTTTTCAGCTTTATGACAATGAAAAAGTTTAGTAGACATCTTACTTTCGATTTTCAGTTTTTCTTGTTTTCTTTCACTGGTCACTTGGTCATGCAGATACACACAATTGATAGTACACAGTGAGCTGAGTTATTTAGTAGGCAAAGTGTAGTGATGAGCCTTGTGATGTGTCTATGTCCTGGTGCATGTCTGGGTGGAAATCAGAAGACAACCTGAGATGCCCCCTCTTTTGAAACAGGGTTTCTCACTAGCTTGGAGATTGCCAGGGAGACAAGGCTGGTTGGCTTGAAAACTGAAGTCTCCTTGCTTTCCTGAACCGCCCCCCCCCAACTCTGGGATCTCCACACTCACAATGCACAGTTGAAATAGGGTCTGGGATTAAGTTTATGTGCCAGCACTTCACCAGTTGAGCTTCAAGCTATCTCCCACCCCTAAATGAATTTTCTTTTTTTTCCCTTCCTTCCTTCCTTCCTTCCTTCCTTCCTTCCTTCCTTCCTTCCTTCCTTCCTTCCTTCCTTCCTCCCTTCCTCCCTCCCTCCCTCCCTTCCTTCCTTTTTTCTTTTCTTTTTCTTTTTTTGCTTTTTGATGTTTTGGTTTTTTTTGAGACAAGCTTTCTCTGTGTAGCCCTGGCTGTCTTAGAGCTTACTTTGTAGACCAGACTGGCCTCAAATTCAGAGATCCGCCAGTTTCCATCTCCCGACTGTTGAAATTATAGGCATGTACCACCACTGCCTGACTCTAACTGCATTTTTAACTTATGATATTTTCACTTGGGACAAACCACAACTAATATATATATATATATATATATATATATATATATATTCTCTATCTATGCAAATGAAGACTGAGTCTGGAAGAACTTTTGAAATGTTGAATCATCAGGTAAAAAAGAAATAGTGAAGGAAAATATTTTACATTTATAGATTAAGTATGTCCTAAACTTTTTACACTGATATATAAAAACTGTGTATATTTATAGGGTACCATACATGTTTTGATATGTTTAATGTTTAAATTCCAAAACCTTATTTATTTTTTTACATGTTGTCACTTCTTTGTGATTATAATATGTAAAAAATATTTCTTCTAGCCGGGCAGTGGTGGCTCACGCCTTTAATCCCAACACTTGGGAGGCAGAGGCAGGCAGATTTCTGAGTTCGAGGCCAGCCTGGTCTACAAAGTGAGTTCCAGGACAGCCAGGGCTACGCAGAGAAACCCTGTCTCGAAAAACCAAAAAAATAAAAAATAAAATAAAATAAATTTTTTTCTTTTAGCTTTTCAAGTAAAACCTATAGCATATCAAATATTGTCTTAGGTAGGGTTTTATTTATTTATTTATTTATTGCTGTGAAGAAACACCATGACCATAGCAACTTTTATGAAAGAAAATATTTAGTTGGAGCTGGCTTATGGTTTTAGAAGTTTAGTCCATTACTGTCATAGCATGGTGCAGGGCAGCATACAGGCAGACATGATGCTGGGGAAAAAACTGAGAGTTCTACATTTTGGCCCTTACTTTCCTTATATGAAAATAAAATTAGTAATATAGACAGCATTCTGAGGTTAGCATGTGGGTTCTATGATATATAAATACATACATAAATAAAATGCTTGGCATGGTTTGGGTATACAGCAAGTGTTCACAAATAATAGCTCCAATAAGAATTACGTAGTGAACGGTGCTGTGGAAGCAAACAGTAGAATTGGTGTTTTCTTACAGCGTTCCTTCCTTTCAGAATACCCCTGAAGCCAGTGTCTCTGCCTTCCTGCTCACACAGCATGGCAGTCCTTTGAAGGACAGCTCTGCACTGCTACGTGGTCCTTTGGGGAACTTTCAGGCACTCCTTTCCCAGAGCTTCTCAGGTCCTATGCCTACATTTCCCACCTTAGTTCTGGCAATTTCTGAAGTTGTAGAAAGGGGACAAATTATTGAGTAAAATTTACTGTCCCTCTTAATCTTCATAAATGGACAAAACCAATCTAAAATGTGTATGACTAGAATGAAGGAGAGAGAGAAAAAAAGAAACAATGAGAGGGTGGCAAAAACAAAAAACAAAAAAACAACCAACTAACCAACCATCCAACCACATCCAACCACATCCAACCACATCCAACCAACCAACAAACCCAGAATGTGAAAGTGTAGCCTGCAGGTTAGCAGTTTGCTTAGCTGTATCCAGTTCTAATCACAGTGGCTCAGAGAACATTAATAAGTGCCTGGGTCCTGTGTGGTTGGTGCTCCTGGGTCTTCTATAACTAGATTGCCCAGTACTGGGCCTTTGCTTGGATTTGAGTTCTCTTTATGCAGCTGCTGTAGTCCTCATGCAGCCTTCTTAGACATGTGATAAAATAAAGGACTGGTTTTTCAGTTAAAAATGGATTTTAGATAGCAACAAGTTACTTTTTTATATTAGCATGTTTAAAACTATGTGCATGTTTATGCTAAAAAGTACTGCTCACCTGAAATTCAAATATAACTAAACCACCTTTATTTATTTACTTCTTTTGTTCTTTTGAGACAATCTCTCTCTACTTAGCTCTGGCTATCCTAGAACTCATTCTGTAGACCAGGCCGGTCTCGAATTCACAGAGACCTGCCTGCCTCTGCTTCCCAAGTGCTGGGATAAAAGACGTGCCCCACCATGCCAGGCTTTAAGCAACCTTTATTTTTAATTGCATAAATGCAGAAGCTCGATACTAGATTGAGACAGGAAGGTGCCAATTTTGTCTCTGACAATTGAATGCATTGTTTTAAAAATACACTTGTACTGTGTCTCATTGGTTTCCCCTAGCTGCAAGAGAAGATGAATGAATGGACAAATAAAAGACAGCTAATACTCAATCATGATTAATTTTCATTTTCTTCTTTTAAAAAATATTTGCTTAATTTCTGTGTACAGGTGTTTTGTGTACTTACACTGGCATGTATCTATGCAGGCCAGGAAAGGGAGTCAGGTCTTATGGGACTACATTTGTGAACCACCATGTGGGTGCTGTCTTCCCCCAGAACTCTGGGGGAGCAGTCAGTGCTCTTAACCACTGAGCCATCTCTTCACCCCCATTAATCTTCATATTCAACCTGAGTGGATAGAATTATCTAGAAGACTGATGAGGTACATCGACGGTTGTATCTCAATTAAATTTCCAGAAAGAATTAACTGCAGGGGACGGTGCCTTCAATGCAGTCAATGTCATCCCCCAGCTGGGGCTCTAGCAGAATAAAAGGATGAAAAACACAAAGCTGGTGTAGGTCCAGCTGTCCTTTCTTGTCTTTGTGTCTTGGATGCCCTGAACAAAGGGCTCTACTCTGTTACAACTGTCTCACTGTGATGGGCTCCTCCAGGTTAA